>NW_009260801.1:1742256-1761308 GCF_000687185.1 Egretta garzetta
TTGTTTCTCCAAATTATTTGGACCCTTGGTCTACTTGCTGGCTCAAGTCCTTGTTTCAAAGTACTAAATTGCAGGAAGAAATCTCGAAGTTTTTAAGTGTTATTTCCCTGTAAGCAATTGTCACTGTTGTGAGACATGTAAAAAAATAAAACTCCATTAAAAAATTTAAAAACCATAGAAGCAGTTATTTATTAAAATATGTTACATGGATTTGAAGCAACTATAAATCACGATGTGTTTTGTTTTTTTTTTAATTTCACTGAAATATTTACCGATTCCTTCTTTTGCCTGTAGTTTAGAAATGTTTCAGGAATCTTACTGTTCATCACTTGCATCGGTAGAACAGGCCCCTTCAGGGCACTAATCTCTTCTTCAGATAGTTTCCTCAGTTCGTCTGATTAACTGTTAAGATTTATACTTTCATAAGAAATAGGTGGCAGTCAAACTCCTCAGATCCTTGATAGAAATCGGAAGTGCTGTCACAGTTTACAGCAGTCATTAAGGGGAAAAGGGCTGTCTTTTTAATCTGTACAAATCACAAGAGATGGTTTCCCTCATTCATCCTACCAAAAGTTTATTAACTAAAAAAATCCTGAAGTTCACAGGACAATCACTATTCTTCCTTCCTCTTTCATGGGGCCTGAAGACAGAATATGGCCTAAAATTAGTTCTTTCAAAAAGAGAAATACTGATTTAAAGAGAGACCATGTAGACAAGTTCAGATTTAAATCCAAACCCTAGTTTTAAAATTCAAGTGGTTAAATTCACCCATGATACTGTGAGGCGTTCCCTGCAACACATAGTAACCACCATATACCTCAATAGCATTTTTGTAATCCCATAAAAATCTGCATTTTGTGTTATTTTAATGTAGGTAGCTCAGATGCCTATAAAGCAATTACATTTACAGCCAACTCATAATCTGTATGAGTAGCCTGACACAGTGGAAACATTTATATGGTATCTGACAGATAAAAGAGCAAGTCCTATTCCTTTTCATTCCAGGTGGTATTCTCAGCCCTACCCAGAAGCCTTATCAAATAGATGTCTTTTATGGCGTGCCTTGAAGCTACTTTGTACAAAGAGGAGGAGGAAATTCCAGACCTGAAGCATGTGCCACCTTTTCAGATTAAAATTCCTTGTCAGCTGACTAGTACAGCAACATCACAGCCTGAAGTCACTTATCAAAAGTTCTGCTCACTATCCACCTAGCAGGCAAGCTCTGTTAACCCTAAAATTATTGACACCATAAGCTAAAAAACCTTGATATCAAAGATCACCACCATAAAGCACAAATTGGCCAGTGTAACTTTCATAGGAATTCTTCTTTTTTCCTGCCAAACTGATAACACTGAATGTTTAGTGCCTTTGAATGGCAGAATTTACATTTTACTGTTCAGTCACTGCTGCTGCATGTTTAGGTGCATATTAGGCAGGGCACTGCAACGAGTACAGCGAGCTCATTCAGAGCCACTGCTTGAGGAAGAAGAGTCAAGAACTCAAAGCTCGAGGATAGTTGTTCACTACCAACCTGCTGGTGACTGACCGACGGTCACCAACAGCCGCAGTGTTGGTATTATCCTTGTGAAGTCCTCAAGTCAGCTGACCTACTTGACCTGTTTCTCTTTTACCTCCTGCTGAGTAGCAACTACACTGTCATTGCTATAATGGTTCTTGGCCAGTTGCATAGTAGGACTTCCACTGGAGCCATAATTTCTGCTTATATCAGAAAGAAAAGCTTGTTTCAGCATAAATTATAAATTTATTATGAAAGTAGATGTTAAAAAAGCCTAATTAAGTGCTGCAAATGGGAGCAAAGCAAATGGAAGCGGGGCAAAATATTTAAAACCTTTTATGATTAAATGTGAAATTTGCAGATTCTTGAAGAAGCCCTACTTCTATTTGCACTAATGGTAAACTAATTCTCTTTTAGAACTGAAGTTCTGAGGCGCACATTTGTGGTAATTCTGTGTGTCTTAGGAACATGGGCTTCAATTATATATATGATAATGAGACATACAATATTATAATTTCTACAGTCCAGCTTCATGGCATAAAACTGAGCAAATCAGATAATAGAAATCACCAGGAAAAGATGAAAAGCATCTCACATATATACTAAATACATACACAATAAATATATCCATCTTGGTTAGTGCTAAGGCAGGAAAGAAATCCGCTTGTTCCAGAGATGCACTTTTGGCCATTGTTTCCCTTTTCTAGACCACATCGGCTACTTGATAAATATAATGTATTGGTAAAATATAATGTATTCTACTCTGGGCTGCTTCCTGGCAGTTTGTATTGACTGAGATATTTATTTAATAATTAATCATCTCCTGAATGGAATGCTTCCATATGTATTTAGCAACATCTCTGGATGCCTGACACATGGACTACACATTCCTGCAAAATGAAAACAGTGGACTGAGGCACTCTAATTTTAGGAAAATGCAAACAACAGCAGGATTACATTTGCTTAACTATTTAATTTTCCAAGGAGAAAATAAGATAACTTGAAAAGGAGTTTCAAGGACGGAAATGCTTTTAAGCTGCAATAGTAGAAGACTAAGTGAAGGGTTCAAACTTGTATGTCAATACAGAACTCCAACTTTGCTTTAAAAATATGACTGAAATCACAATAAAAATACAGCATCTGTACTTCATGTAGGAAACATTTATAACCCAAATTTAGGAGTCTGTATAAGGGAAAACAGTGATTCCAATTATCAGAATCTGTGATGCTGGTGCCATGAACAGGACGAACATTAACATGGATACTCCCTCTCCTCTTTTATATTTCCTACAGTTGGCATCCTATTATATACGGTTGAGCTGTATGAGCTGACAGTTCCTAGTCCATGGACACAGACTGGGCCCATTTGCCCAGCTCAGAGGCAGTGCAGTGCCATTTTCCTGAGACAGGGAGCACTGCAGGGCACGCACTATGCACTCCGACGTCTGCCAGATCAAGTAGGGTCAGAGCTGACCTGGAGGTGGTAATACTGCCAGATTCAGGGCAGCTCTCTGCTGAGACACCAGGTTAGCTATTTGCCGCATTCCATCAACACATCCTTGACACCTAGGTATCTCAATTAGCTGTGGTGTTGCACGCTCCACCTTTCAATAACCTAGATAACCCTGTAGAGTGCGGAACATAAACAGGTCAATCGCAGTGCTTGAGGCCTGAAAAATGACGAGTATAGAAGAGGATATGTCCTCTTAGCAGTGCCACCAGCCCTAAGGCCCGAGCAGTGTCCTGAAGAGCACTGCTTACAGCCCTTTCTGCTGTGCGCCATGTTTCATTTGGTGCAGCAGCTCCACTGCACAGACACTTGCCAGATGATGACTGCCCCTTTCCTACCACAGGCACGCATCTTCTGGGGTTACCACTAACAACTCAGATTCTTTCTTGGAGTATAGTCTGGCATGGAAACACCACAGCCTATCACTGAGATACTGAGGGGGAAAAACCCAAACCAACCCCCCACAAGAAAACCCCAAACCAGACAAACCCAAATCCAAGCAAAAACCCTTCTTTGTCCTTGGCTGAATATAACAAGTCTACACAGTGGCAGGTGTAACTTCTGAGGCCCTGATTTGTAACACAGCCCCTGGTTTACAAAGATGTAACAGAAATAACTATTTGGCATAGCAGAACACACATTTATTACTCCCTATAGCCAATACATCACGTGACAATTAACAAAAGCACGCAGAAGAGATTTACCATTTCCATTCCTTAAATTGCCCAGAAAAAACACTACTCATATGAAAAAAAAAAAAAAAAAAGTTCTTAAAGAGCTGTGTGTCCACAGTCATCTAGATCAATGTCATCTTAGCACTGAAACAAAAAGATCAATTCTACCTCTCTAGATGGAGCATAGTCAAAAAGCTGACCCTTCAGAAAAAAAAAGTGTCTTAAACATGAGGGATGAGGAGGGGAGAGGAGGAGACGAAGGGAGAAGGAGGAAAAAGAAGGAAAAATGTGAAAAAATCTGAATGGAAAATGCCTACTTCCTAGAGAAGTCTTTTTTTTTTTTTTTTTCCTTTCCATAACACTAGGTCTCCTGGATACTCTAATAAATGGGGTTTGATCATAATTTACTACATTACCAACTACAAATTGGCCTTACACATTACAGTTTGTCACATCAATCCCTTCTATGAAGACATTAGCACAGACAAATGGCTCAGGAGGTAATCCACTCACACTGGGAAACAAATTATCCCATAACAACACCAGCAGAGCAAAGCTGTTACAATGTAAATATCTACTGTGTAATACAAGTACTTAAAAAAAATAAGAATCTTGTTGAATCAAGAGTTAGGTTATGATCGTGTTCCTTGAAAGTACCATTTTATTATCGACATTCAAAAGATCTCACTCTAGATCTCCAGCATCTACATACTTACACCATTTCACATCTAAGTAGCACCATTAACCTAAATGAGGTTACGTGAATGTGTTTGCTTATTACTTTGAATAGGACTATGAAGGATTAGGGCTACCAACAGCTTATTTCCAGAAATGCAACTGCTCAACCAGTCATAAAGCAAATTTTCTTAATAGTAACATTTTACAGTCGATAGAGGATGTGATCTTCAGAACAAATCGCCATTTAAAAAATAATTCAGTCTTTCTTTTGAATAAACTGTGCTTACTGCTCAGGTGTTAATTTTTTATTCTAAAAGACTAAGCATAAGAGCTGGTTATTTTGCAAACATAAGGTATCAATTTTGATGTATAAACATCACGGTGACTAACAAAACAGAACATCTCAAAATTCTTGGTTTTATGAGAGCTTCAACAAAAGAATTCCTATTTTCCTAACAGCTACAGATGTTAGGGACACCAAACATTTCTGGTGGAGAAAGGAGAACAGGTTAAGGAAAGGTTAAGACCTTTCCTGTTACAGTAAATGTGTCAAAACAGAGGCCTGTTACCAAATAAAATACTTCTAAGCCTATACTTCCCCAGAACTCCATAATGACTAATTCCCACTGAAGAGAGAAAAGGACAGAAGGACCATCAGTGCTTAGAAAAAAGCATCAGGATGACATCATTGCCTGTCTGCTAGCCAGGAAAGGAAGAGAGGGATTATCCGAATAGTGAACATCTGGATTGTGTATATAAAGCCAATGAAGGATTTTTATACATATTAGTTCACGGAGTTCCACTGAATTTTTATCTTACAAAGAAACAGTAGTGCCTATGATACGCTTTTATAATGAAAAAGCAACAGGAATTCCAGTGGTCTGGGTTAATGTATTAAAAGATACACAAACAGATTTATCAGTCACTGCTTCTTTACTATATTTAACTGAAAAAATCTGGCAGATACTTGAACTTATAACTCCTTCTTTTCAAGTTAAAACAACGTAGTTTGTAACACTGGTTTTCTTTTTTCTGGTAGGGTTTCAGGTACAAAGATTGTAAGTGACATGATTCTGATTACACTGAAGTTCAAAATATATTCAGTTCCCCTCCCGGTACTGTAAAGACTGCTTACAAAAACACTTACATCTGAAGTGCTTCAATTTCCTAAGAATACGACTCAAACCAAATTTATATTTTTGCTTTTTTTTTTTTTTTTTACAACACAGCATGGGGTTCCTGCACAAGTACCAACTCTACTTAGTTGTGTATAGACTCAGTTAGGTTGCCTATAGCAACTCTACAAAGTTGCCATGCAAAAAAATCAACTTTATTCTATGTTGGAGTACTATGTAAAGAAATATTCTTACCTTGAACAGTTAGAGTTGCTGATGCTTCAGCTTTCCCAACCATATTTTCTGCAACACAAGTATACGAGCCCATGTCTCCTGCCATAACTTTCCGGATTTTCAAGGTATGATCATCACGGATTTCGTATCTTTAAATATGCATAGTAATAAACAATGAATAGGAAGAATAGAAAATTGCACAATTTCTGTAAAGGGTAAAAATATGGTGGGTTTGCTCTCACATATTTTTTTTCCTACCTTTCTCTTAGAAATAAAAATGTGTATAAATCCTTATAAATTGATAATGTAAAAATAAAGCTTTAAAAGCAAAATATATCTAAATATTTGAAAACCTTATTCTGATTTCATTTACAATGTGAGTCACTTTTGCTGATATCAGTAGGATTTCACTGGCATAAACACAATCATAAAGCTCTAACGCAGAACATTTTAATTGTTACAACTCTTTAACAAGTAAATGTAATAATAGTTATTATTAACAGGAAGATGGATTTGGATGACCGGAGCCAGGTTACAGGGTTTATTCTTTCAATCCCCTCCCCTAATAGATTTTTAACTGATGACTGGGAATTCAAAGTAAATAAATAAATACATAATCTATCTATCTGTCACAGAATGTATTTCTTTTTAATGAGGTCTTTTATTTTTTGGCCTGAATTAGAACAATTACAGGGGAAAAAAAAAAAGTTAAGTGGAAACTAAGTAAGAAAACCATGTATAACCAAGAAAAGAAATGCTAGCTGTCAGATGTTGAATGGCTACATCATATACCAAGCTAGATGTCATAAAAAAGGTAACTCCATGTACTGCACCTTGCTTTTGGTAATTCCCCATCATCTTTCCTCCATCTTACTGTAGGGACTGGGTCACCTCTTGCCTCACATTTAAACTCTGCACTATCATCCACAGTTACAGCCAAATTACTTGGTCTCTTCACAAAAGATGGTCTCTCTAAAAGGAAAGGAAAGCAAAAAAGTAGTTAGTCCAGAAGTTCTGCACCTGAATTGTGATTTTCCCTGAACTGTGACTGTTAGAGCAAGGGGAGCAGGGTGATGACTCTGATGGAGGCGCCTCTGCTGCCGCTCCGCTTGCTCCCAGCCCCAGGCAGAAGATGCACAGCCCTGCAGGTGGCCAGCACTGTGAACCTCGGCCCAGGAGGCAGACGCTCTCAACAGTGGCTCAGGATCCAAGCACAGACTTCCTTACTTCTTATGTATCATCGTCACAGCTATTATAGCTAAAGGAAAACACAACCTACATGGAAAATCTAATTAAAAGACAGGAGGCACAAACTAAACATTGTTTCACTGGAGGTTTTGCCTCAATGGTGCCTCTAAATCCAAAGGCTAAGTCCAGCACAGTATCTCTCTGAGGTTGCTTGCAGGTGTCAGCAGCAATCACTTCCAACACTACATCGGAAAGATAACATTTTCTTTCACGAGCACACAGAAAATAAAACAAGCCAAAAACCACCACAATGTCCTCTCTATACTTTTTGTTTACAAAAATTGCTGTTATCCCTGACTTACATTGTAGGATATGGATGACCAAAGTCCTGGCTGACCAGAGTCAGATTAATTGCTGCATACTTTTTCTCAGGCTTTCTGAAATGAAATGGGATCTCAGTACAGGCTGTGCTAGTCTGCCAACCCAGCTACTAGCTGGAAATTTCAGGAAAAGGGATCGACATACTTTTCTACCTGTAAGGGTTCAAAGCTTTATGGTGCTGGGCTATCCAGTTCCGTAGTTCCACACCAGGGTGGAGTGCAGTGAAGTTTGCACATGCACAAGAAAGAAACGTATTTTGAACAATTCCTGGGATACTCTAGGAAGGATTTCCCATCTAGAAAGGCAGATGACAACAGGATGTCCATAAAAGAACAGGGAAGGTTTAACAGGAGAGTGCTTGGCAGGTTCCTTTGCCTAAGGCAGATGACCTTTTTGCCTATAAACCTGTGAAATCTCTGAGGGAGTTGAGAAGGCAGTTGCATGTTTTGACTTGTATGTATTAAAGATATAAATATAATCTCCCGGAACTGGAAGAGTCTGAAGCCATTGGCACAATCAGGAAGTGTGAATACCCAAAAATATGCTACAAATTTCTCACAGGAGTACAAAAGCACCAGGCAGAAGGATAAAGAGGCAATCCCATATTCTTAGTGTCTCACATTTGTGTTTGAAAAAGATGGTTCTGAATTGTACTTAGACTTTGCAGATGAGACAGAGATTCAGTATTATAAAACCTTAGTGAATGGTTAAAAAAAAGACAGAAGTGGAAATGTGAACTAAACAAAACCCTATGAAAGAGCTTCCTTTATTCTCAAGGATGTCCAGACCGACTGGACGCTTGTGTTGTAGAAAACTTACCTTTGCTTGCAATGCTAGGCAAATAACGTTAGATGAAATAGCAAGCTGATCTTTAAGCTGTCAGTTCTACCCTGGGTTCACATACAAGAAGTGAGAAATAAAACAGAGACCTGCAGGCATGAATCTAGCTGTGAATTAAAAAAATACAAATATAAACATTCCCTCCCCACCCCAGCCCCTGTCTTGTAGGTGCAGTCAAAACACAATCTGAATGCAAGAAAAGAACATTCTGCATTAAACTTCAGAGTAAGAATAGTTTGGGGAAGAATATTCAACTTACTTCTGCAAGAGAAAAAGGACCGATCTGGTAAGGTCAGGACTGTGGCACAACAGTAAAACCCACAAGAGGCACGCTGTGCTCTAGACCACTTTGCTAAAGGAAGAGTAAGAGTCCGCGGGCTTTTGCCTGCCCATTCATAACACACTTATTCAAACGCATAAACAGAAAAGGGAAATCAGCGCTGTTTGAAGTATCTATCTTTGTCACAGGATTATTTGGTAAATACAAGGAAAGCTTAGCAAGGATCACTTTGAAACTTTCTAATGTTACAGTTTCTGGCATGCAATCCTCCCTCTGATCTAAAGCAGAGACCAAAAAGCAAAAGTTCAACTTCTAAATAACCAAACCCCATAAACAGAAGATTTATGTTGAAAGATTTTCATATATGAAGTCACCATGTTTCTCATACTTTTTCATGCCTATCTAAGGCCTGAGTTGAAAGAATACGGTGTATTCAAGATTTCTATACACATACTGATAAGACATTCAAAGCTTTACTGTCCAGTTTGAAAAGAATACCTCACTGTTTTTCCCAGGCTGAAATTCAGAAATAAGTTTGAAGGGAAAACAAGATGAAGAAAAAGGCAAAAACAGACCTCTCTGCAATGCATCCCTCTTTCAGGTGTTCAGCAAGAGTAATATTTTCCAGCCTGGATTATGTAACAGTCTACATGGTGAATCCCTGGTTAGTAGTAGACTACTGATGTGCAATTAACTGGTACAGCTAACTAGGACCCCAGCGTCAGGACTTTTTTCATGTAACGAGGACTTACTTTAAATTCTAGATTTTGCTTGGAATTTCTAAAAGTCCATTTGACAATAGACTTCCTCACGAAGTGTTTCAGAGGTGTCTATAAATGAAACCCCCCCCCCGAACAAATAGTATAGTGGATTGTAAGAAGTCTTCCTTAGCTTCTAAAAAGTTACACACTATCTTGCTGGATATTCAGTTTCAACAACTTTAAGATGGTGTACAATCTCGCTTTATTACTGAAAACCCTGTTTCAAATAAAATTCTAACAGGACTTCAAGTTGCCTGAGTCCTAACTCTAAATAGTAGTGAAGACAGATAAAAGTGCCAAAGACTGGCAAGACAGATCTTAAATCTGAATTAAAAAAACCCAAACAGACCAAGAGCCATGACTACTGCAGCAGTACTGTGATGGAAACCAGTGTGTTATGAACCATGGCTTGGATATTCTCAACCTGTGATGATAAAATACCCATTCCTTCTGCAGAAAGGAATTACACTCTCTCAAGCCTCCCCTACTTTAAAGTAACGTGGGACACATTTTTAATGAAAACTACCCAAGCTGCATCTACAGTGATCACGAGGCAATTCTCCCATGCTGTAGGTACTCTGTGATTGCACTTGGAGTTACAGCTTCTTTTCTGCAATAGCGACAAAAAACGCCATTTTCAGCTACGCTCAGTTATCTTAAATGAAAACATATTTTTTGATGCTAGAGGAACTATCATTAGGATCACTTGAACAAGTAGAGCTGTTATATCTTTACAACACTCAGTACACACAACTATAAATTAAAGGAAAATTCTTTAGAATGAAAATTTAGAATAATACTTATTTTCTTCAATGGGAACGAAAAATTAAGTCTCTGCTTCTTAGTGATGTTAACTTTTGGTTTGCTATTATTTTACAATACTGATCTAGTCAACACACACTAGAATTATTTTCAGTTTGAGAACTAAGTAAGAAAGTGTCTTCTGAGAGCAAGAGAAAGTCCAAGGTCAACTGCAAAGCCATTAACTGCCACCCATTTGCTAGAACACAACCATGACAAAAACATTTTCAACAAAAAACACTGACAAGATTATAATGATCCTTAATAAAAGGCTTACAAGGAAAAACAAAAGTTGTCCATTTTCATTAACACAGTCTTAAAGGAGGAGTTCTTACCTAAAACAGTGAGCTCTGCAACTTCACTTTCACGTTCTCCAACCATGTTTGTTCCAACACAAACATATTTGCCAGCATCGTTCTTTCTTGTGTATGTGATCATAAGTTTTCCTCCTCTGATCTAGGACAAATCAAGGATAAAAAAACCAACAAACTTTAATATGAACTAACGATTTAATATTTATTAACTTGAGAAAGGTGTTGTTACAGATAATGAGAAAATTAAGCTATCAGTGATTTTCCAAATCATACAAAGAAGTGAAAAAATAAAAATAACTGTTAACCTAGTTTCCTTCTCTTATGCAAAAAGCTTGCTGCTTAGTTTTGCATCAGTGTTTTAAAATCTCTCAGATTTGGACCCCTGTTACTCTTCTTTTCATTCTGTGTAATGTAATACTGGCTGTTCAACAGCCTGTTTAATGCTTGCTGGCCAGAAGGACTACAATTCCTTCCTATGTTCTACTGCAGTTTGATATAATCAGGTGGAGAGGAAAAATGAGCACGAGACATAAATCCCATTTTCTCACCAATCCTATTGTTGGTCATGCTTGTTATTATTAATGAATTTTGTGTTTGTTTTGATTTTCATTTCTAGAGGAAGCAAAGGAAATTTTTTATTCTTTAGTTCTTCACTTTAAAATAAGTAATTTTAAAGGCTGATAAGCAGCTGGGCAGAAGCAATTAAATCCTTACTGGGAAATGAATAACATTCTGCTCTTAATTCTGAGTTCAATTTTTGGAAGATAATGGAATTCCAATAGACCCCAAATTAGAAAACATACTTCCCCTTTGTGATTCCAAGTCTTATTATTTTATTTAAAAATATATATTAAATGCATATGAAGATATCTGACCTCCCTTTAGAAGTATTTATTCTCCCATTTGATTGACAAAATGGTTGAATAAGTTTCAAAGTTTACCAAAATCCAGCAAAACTTATGTAGGCAACTGAATACGTACCATGTTTACTTTAATATACAAACCCATTACTTAATTACATTAATTACATTTTTAAGTGAACACATAAGTCCAATCACATGAAAACCACTGCAGTTCAAGGCATGGGTGGAAGTAAACAATAAATAAAAGCCATGTATGAAGCTAAATGAAAGGGTCAGTGACAAGGAGGAGAGCGTTCTCAATATGAGGTATTTTGCTCAAGTTGCCCACAGCTAGAAATCTATCCCTGAAAATTTGACATCTTGAGCAGCGTTGGGCTCTTATTATCATTGTAAGATGTATGCACACAAAGTTGACAGTCAGTTATTGAGATAAATGAACATGCACAACTAACGTAGATAGTGTTGCATACAAATTTCATTCTGTTGCCTTTGGCACTCGTTGTTTGTGAACAGAAAAGATATGTCCTTTATCATCCAGAAATCTAGTAATGCTGAAATTTCAATGGGGATTTGAGGCATGAAGAATGAAAAAATAAAGGTGGCCTGCAAATACAGATTTTTTCAAGAATCTGTGTCCATTTTTAGATGGCTGACCTCCTGAAATGGTAAGTGTGAGAAGAGAAAGTAACACAGAAGTCTATTTATATTTATTCCCTTTTACATCTCTCTAAATCACAGAAAGCTATTAATTTTCAATTAATTGATGCAAAAGATTTTAAAAACAATTTTAGAAAGATTTCCACATGTATTTTTGTGTATTTGTATGCCCATATATATATATGCAGAAACACAAACTCTTCATGTATTCATGTATATAGAATGCACTGGATTTAACAAAGAAATGTATTTACTCAGCTGATGGTTTCAAACCCATGTAAACTGAAAGCAGATTTTCATACATGTCTTAAGAGCTTAAGTCCTACTGACATTCAGTAGCACTTGTGCTCCTCTGTGATTTTGGCATTCAAACTCATTACAGTATGACACAACTGTGTATTTTGAACAAAGTGTAACCTCCAGCAAGAACTGTCCTAGGACTTCCTTCTAGGAATCACCACAATCCTCTTTTCAAAGAACGAGAGAAGCATTAAAGCAGAAACATTTGAACAACTAAAAAACATCACTGAAAGCTGCTTTTCTTCCAAGTTATTTGAGACTTAAATAAGGAAGGAGAGGCAGAGGAAACATTCCCTCATGGATGTTGAGGCAGACTTCCAAAAACGTGACATGCCTGCTGAAGGAAGCTGTGCTTCCAAGATGGAATTCTGAATGTATTTGGTTTATTTTTCCTAGGGGTTTTCCTTTGTTGATCTTGTTTGTTTGTTTGTTTGTTTTCCTTAAAACAGAAGAAGGGTTTAGAACTCCAGCTACAATGATGGCTATGCCACATTAATTTGTAATGAATTAACAGTTACAATAAAATGTACCACAAGTGCCTGTGGAATTACATATGTTTGTAACTAGAGCATTCACAGATGGCTAGAAGAAAGCGTACTTCCGCTGTTGGGCCACTACCCAAGTCTTCCATTGAATTTTAACAATTAGGTACCCACCATCTCAGTAAGATTGATCAAGCTCTTCTATCTATGAACAAGACATTGCAAATAAAATCTCTTGCTATGACACATTTACATTCTATACGCATGTTTGCCACGTTTTCTCTCAATGGGAAAGGCTAGACATACCTATGGGCTACAGACCAATGGCTTTAAGTAACAAAGTACACAATGAAATACATGCATGTGAATTTCTGTAGGAAGTCATAAATAATCAGTGCTCCATTTCTTTGTCTTACTAAGTTCATACCCAGTAATCCAGTATGGTACTTCATATCCAGTATTTAGAGCAGTAAAGAGCCAAATCACCTTTGGGGGCAGTATCTGAAATCATGCAGATCAGAACTATTCATAGTCTGTGGAAACCTAACAGTTAACCAAGGCGTTTTAATTTGAGTGCTTTGGCTCTTCTCGTATTTGTGCCCCTGCCCTGGAATACACCAGCTGGACTTTATAGCAGCAAATGATATAATGGTTTGAAAAAGTGACAGGCAGGGTAACATTTCATCTCAAACTTCCAAAAGAGCTATTACCATACTGAACACAAAGAGAAGTCCTTTCTTCCTAGTAAACAAGATATCCCAAACAGTTTTATTACACTACTCTGGTAGATACTGCATATCATGGGAAAAGAATTGCTTTGCTAACTGCCAAAGCTTCAAGTCCAATTTTGAAAAGATGGAAGTAAGTATCCTGTTTCATTTATACAGAAATGATGCCAAGGCACTTTTTGACTTTTCACGCCTCTTCAGGATTTTGTTCTGTTCTGTGCCTTCCAGCAAATTTATTAGGGTTGTGCAAGTAGAGAATACAGTGATAGTACTGAATACTGATGAGAGGAAAAGACTGTGATCAGTGGTTCACAGATGATCTTCAGTTGCCTGTAACACATATGGATTGTTGTATGTATGTTAAGAGAATACATGATAGCATGGTGACTTACAAAGACTTATTGAAAGCTATTTTCTATGACCTGCGTGCCTGACCATATTTTACTCCTCATGAGTAAGTTGTTCATTCAAGCAAATCCACTTCATTTATTTCTTTAAACAATAGTTGGAGATGTTCATACAGAAAGCTCTAGGCACCCATAGAGTTAACTAGGTCCAGAATTGTAAATTATGGCCACCCAGGAGCAAAAAATCATATACAAATAATGAATCAACTCGGTCAGCCAATAAATCAAATCCATAAAAACTTACCCAAGGGTTGCACAACATACCACCAAGTATTCAGTATAGCTGTATGCATATATATACTTACCCTAAGACTGTATTTTATATACCTATGCGTATTGTGTGTGTGTGTAAATTTCTGTATATATAAATCCATACCCATCTGTCCGTGTTAAGAAACATTCTTATATACATGGGTGATTCATTTACTTTTCACCGAAATGGGCTATGTAATATGAGAAAGAACGAAGCCATGAAAAAAATGCTTGGGAAGTCAAAATATAAAGGTGACTGAAATTTCTTTTTTACTTTCTTTTAGCTCCTAGTTTCATTCTATTTAATAAATGAAATCTGCTCTGTTGCAAAATAATTCTAAAGCAAACTTAAATCCATAAGAATATGAAATTTACATTAGACTGCAGAGTGAAATATTGGCCTCTGTTTGTATAGCCAGGGTTTCTGCATAAGTAATATAACAAATTTTGCATATTTCAGTCTTCTAGAGTACAGCATACATAGTATCACATTTCATTTAAATGAAAAGTGATGGGCAAGTGATATTAATCTGTCAGACACTGTCTTTGATTTGAAGGTGTACCGTCTAAATATAAATGACAATGAAACAGTTACAAACAGAAACAAGGCAAGTACAGGCAATTGTAATTAACAGCATGACCAATGGTAGATACAGAGCTTTTATTTCTTAGTTAGGAAACACAGAGTTTGCTCATTACCCTCTCTCTATATGGTCTAGCATCCCAAGACAGATTAGTATATCCATATTATGACTTATAATTGCAGCATAGACTGTAAGGCATGGAATGCCAACAACAGAAGACAACTTTTCAGTTTTAATGAAGTTGAGTAAAAAAGAGTATAGATGAACAACTATCTTAAATTTTTATTTAAAAATGTGTATCTTGTTCCAAGTCTTGTGAATCCCATTTATTCTTCCCTACCTATTATAGCATGCTTAAGTATCAGACAGTAGATATCAAAACGTGTTTGGAATAAGTCTTCAGCAATGATTAAAGTTTGTTCTTGTTCAGCTTCAAAGTTCAGACAGCAGAGTCTGTCTAGCTTTTGGTTCCACTCTCTGGGACCCCAGGAAGGTACGTGCTGCCTCCTCCAGATCAAACAGACAAAATATTCTATTTGAAAGAAGTTTAAAACATACTTTCAAGTGGTCTTCCTGTGCCGTAAATCCGTCATGACAAAGTGCAGGTCAATTGTTCCCCTACCATACAGACCAACAAAACAGTCTCGCAATGATGACAGGCCTGAAGGTAAAGTCTGTAAAGGATGGTGCAAAATGCATAGGAAAATAGCTTTACTTAAAAAGAAAGAGCATTTGAGGTAGATAAAATGACAACAGATTCAAGCTGCTGCTTCTGGCACCCCTGCCAGTCTGGCCAGGATACATCAGAGTCAGAACTGGATTGAAGTTCGCTCATGAGACTGCCTTCCCCTCTTTTATGGCCTCATTATTAATGGCTGTATCCACAAGAAGATGGGTATCTGCAAAGGCTTAAGGGCTATCTGTGGCCTGAGTTGTTTGGTGATGTCAGAGGGAGCTGAGGGTTATTCAGCACTTGGCAAAATCACAAGACAAAAAATATCAGAATTACCATCTGTGTTTGATACTTCACCCAACTAATAAGATTGTGGAAACAGCCAAGATATATGCAGAATGTCATAAATCAACTTCAGAAAAGAAAAATCCATACCTCAGCACATACAATTTTCAGAAGTTTAAAACTGTAACAATCCCAAGCTTACTTTCTACCAACATTTGGCTTTTGTTAATCACAAAGGAAGATTTAATTCAAAATAGGCCGTACTGGCTCACATTAATCAGAACTAATTTCTGAACAGACAGCTATGTTTATGTGAAAATATTTGAACCAGTAACATACTCTCCTGAAACCTTTTTACAGCTATAGTACAAAACATTTACTATATAATACTTCCTTTCTTACTAAAAACCAAGACTAAAATCCTCCTACAACAAAAGCATGCTACGACTACCTTCATGGCCTTAAATCTGCTCTACCAAGACCTCAAAAATAATAACAACAATAATAAAAAAGAAAGCAGCAACGCTTGCTTCAGAAACTGTTTTTCACAGTGCTATTTAGTGAGTACAGAAAACACAGTAAACTTAACTAATAGGCAACATGTAAGCACATCCTATAGGTCAGTAAAAAAATACGTGGAACTAACCAATTTTTCTGCAACACCCAAAGAAAGCCCAACCAAGCCCAAGATGGGAACAACGTGTATGTAATGACAACTACAATATTTCTGTAAAACTGTAATTTTAACCTCGTGCATGAATCTCCCCTGGATGCACATATAGCTTTCACTGCAATCAGTGACTGAAATCAGAAATAAAAGTGAACTTGAACTGAACTCAGTGTCTGGTATGTCTTCATTTCTCTCCCCTTAAGCAAGTCAGATGATTTGAAGTATCTGTTACACAGGAATTTTCTTTTAAGCACCACCACCACTGTGTTATTTACACACCTCCAAGGATAAAATCCCAGACCAGCTGGGGTTAATTTGCCACAGAAAATCTCTCAGTTTTTAATTATGTTACCTAAAATATCACTAATGTAATATGGAAAAATAATCCCAACAAACCACAAGTTTTAAAACGTATACAAAATTCCTACCTGGTACGCATAAAAGAAACAACATAGCCCAAACCTACAGCAGAATTTAGCAGCCTATGTCCCACTGAGAGTGCCTTCAGTGCAAGATAGACGCAAGGCTGCTCTGCGGTCCTGTGCCGAAAAGTCACCAAGAATGAAGCCAAGGGGGGTTTCAGACAGGCTCTCCAGGGGCCCATTTACACAACCAGCCCAGACTCTGCAGGGTACGCCTAAACCCTGCAGCCAGCACTGGGAGGGTGCAGGGGGGAGGAGTACCCCCACCATTTCAGAGGAGTATGGACTCTGCTGCTGATTTCAAGGGGCTTTAAGTTCTGAACTGTCAAAGTAGGTATTGACCAATATATTTTCTAAGCCTGAAGTTAAAGTTGGCAGGACAATGACATGGATTTAAGACAACTCGATATCATAGGGTGTATTTCCATGATAGGAAATTTTCTACTTTCCCCTAAGGAAAGAGGAGCTGTGCAGAGCGCAAGTCTCCAACAGCAGAGTCCTAGCTTTCAACTACAAAGCTTAGAAGCATGGGTAGATAAAACTTCACTAACACTTGTAATCTGAAGAAGCCATTTCTCAGAGTGCAGATCTCTCACAGCGATCGTGTCAAAACACGGGATTTTTCAAGGTCCTGGTATAGTGTCTCCTAAAGGGAACTGGTCTGACAGGACTCAAGTTATCAAGAGCTTTGAAGCAGACGTTCATAGCTCCCACAAGAAATTGAAAGGCAAAAACCATGCAAAACCAAGGTTCTCCTGGACTTAAAAGTACAATTGTGAAACAACATCATCATCATCATCATCACAGTCTGAGAAGAAAGAATAGAAATAAAAAAGAATTATTCAAAATTTCCCTCTTGGCATGGGTCTGTGCAGTGGGTCACGATTTTCAGCTTTGGCTTCAGTCATCCAGCGACCTTCTGAGATGTGGCCGATGTGTCTCAGACTCCCACCTGCCTCGAGGAGAGGGCACATCCCCTCCAGGACTGGATGTCCACCGCTGGCTCCTCACTGCAGGGGATGCGAATTACAGGCCCCCGGATCCTTCCCAGGACTGTTGCACTTCCTGTGCTCGCTTGCCTGTGAAAGCTTTCCTCCCTGGAGCTGGCACAGAAGCTTCCCAAGGGAAGAAGGAATTTCTGTTTTCCTCTGGTGGTAAACCCGAGCCCTTTATGGCACAGAATACAAACTGAGAACCAAACTAAGCAAGTAAAATTTGTCACAGGTAGCAAAAATGCAGTGGATTCTTTCATACTTTTCCAAATTCTGACAGTTTTAAATTTTGAGACAGATCTGACTTCTCATTCAAAACATTTTCTTTCGAAACGATACAATCAGGTTAACTATCAAAGAAGTACTGGCACTACCACCTAAGCACTACAGATACGCAAATATTTTGCAAAGTGCAACCTTGGAAAAATAGAAGATGTTTTCTAACATAAATACTAAACCACTGCTGAATCTCTGACTTTTGACCAAGATGACATGCCATAGAAATGAGACCATGCTTCAAAAAAAAGCACAGAAAACTGGCTTAAGTTTCTATTGCATTCACTTCTGAGTCTAAGCTTTGTAGAACTCTAATTTTTATACTAAGACTATGCTGGACATAGAGAGTTGTGAAAACATTAAACCATTCACATCATTTGTTTAACACTTTCAAAAAAAGGAACACGTGCACCACATCGTTCACTTTTCATGAACAGTTAAACACAAAAGTCATATATTAATCTGCCACATTTCACTCTTCCATCAGCGATCACTGCAGCTCTTGTGACTGCAGCACGTGCAAATCATAAATCACAGATTTCCTTGTATTTTTTGTGGCCTGCACACTAACTTTGTGCTACAGGACTGAGGTGAAAACCTGCAGTCACAGGCAACCACAAGCAAATCTGCCTGTAACTATCATTTTTGTTGAAAGAACACTGAAAAGCCACTGGGCTAGGCATTACAGCTACAGATAAGGTCCCTGCTTGGAAGACGCTGAAATTCAAACTTACAAAGAATAAGGTGGAGAATGTACACACAGAGAGGTAAAGATCAAATCCCTCAGTTTCCCCAGCCCCCACAGCAGCCTGTGTCATTATTTTCATTTCTGTGCTCAACTTTAGATCCTCCAGACAGACTCAACAGGCAGTGAGTGACCTGCAGATCTCAGTCCGTTGACAAATGCTCAGCCCTTTGCCGCCACAGGGGACTATACACTATAAGCTGATCTTTAGCAATGGACAGTGAAGCCAGGAGCTACTTGGAGTTTACGTTACTCTTAAAATACACCAGCACAGGTTGCAATCAAGCAGAACAAAGCATACACTGTTCCCATTCCCTAGATGTCCTGGGATCAATGCTCCCTGATGCTCACATGTTTCCCATCGCCATCCTTTAACTATGATACCCTCCGAGAGCTGTTGGTTTGTGGGCTACTGCTAGCCTTA
>NW_009260801.1:1761343-1823162 GCF_000687185.1 Egretta garzetta
CGCTGCCCTTTGGAGCAGCAAACCGCTCCATGTGTGAATGGAAGTGTTTACAGTGTGAATAGCCAAGGAGACTGAAGCAAACGAAGCCTGAAGAATGGTGCCTCCCCCCTTGCCTCGCCTGCAGCCGCTGGCTCTTGTCTGCTCGCAGTTGGGGGCTGCCCAAGCTATTCAGGGGGGCTCTGGAGCCCTGCTGGGATAATTGCTTCCCTGGCTGCAGCTGCTTGCTATTCCTCTCAGATGCTATGGGGTGGGGGGGGTGGGGGGGCGGAATGTTAAACTCCCAGTACAGTTTTTGTTGTTGTTAAAAGGGTGTTGTAAACTCTGCACCAATGGAAAAGGTGGAGAAAAAAAAAATAGTGTCTGGAAGCAGGGAGAAACTCTTCTGGACACTGGAAATATCAGCTGCTCAACTGTTTCCATTTGTATTTACAAAGCAAACTACAATCTAGCTGGCCAAGTTCTGTATGGAAATCAATGTCTCCTGTTTGTGGCAGTTTGCTATTGGTGCAATGGGCTTGTAGAACGGCAGAGAAATTGCAATTACTCAGCACTTTCATTTTCCCAGTTTTTCTTGTGGCTGCGTCCATGCCTTTTTTTAAACTAGTACTATCTCAAAGTAAATAAGAAACTTTGACGTCTTCTGTGTGAGCAGTGTGAAACCACACAATGAATAGGAAGTGATCTTCACAGAAAACTAAGTGTTACTGATCAGATTTCAGTTCCTTTGGCATGAAATACCTTCTTTATGACAGCGACAGGCAGTCAAAAACTACAGTTGCATTCCCATAGTAAACTTTCCTCCCTAAAACCACAGAAAT
This sequence comes from Egretta garzetta, assembly GCF_000687185.1. Lineage (NCBI taxonomy): Eukaryota > Metazoa > Chordata > Aves > Pelecaniformes > Ardeidae > Egretta > Egretta garzetta. Next base: position 1,762,162 of record NW_009260801.1, read on the forward strand.
AGCCATACTATGCTTCTAAAACAGACACAAACCCAAATGTTCAGTGTGAGCTAAACACTTAACTCTCAAAGAGATTACTTTTTTTTTTGCCAGCTACTCAACATGACAAACATAAAAGAAGATACACCTTTGTATTTAAAAGGCTCATCTACTGAACATCCTGGACAAATTTTTCAAAGTACATGGCAAAAGTTAGGACTCCTTGGCCACTGGGGAAGGTAAGGGGCACTCAACGCTTCTGACTATCAGATGGCCATACTGACGTGTCCAGGTAGTCTAGTTTGCAATTCTCACTTTCAAAATGTGGTCCCGCACACACACCACCAAAAGGTGCTGCCTGTAGCCCATGGCATGCAATACACTGAGTGCCATCCTGACCGATCGGGGACCATTTATAAATGGGACAAGTAAGAGCTGCCCTCAGCAGAAGCCCCACCAAGGTCTGAACTCACCACTCCCAAGACACTCTATGTCAGCACCCCAAATACACAAAAATATTTCTAGGAAAGATATTTATGATGAGCATTTCTCTGTGTTGTTCCCATTACTGCAAACTTTTCCTTTGCTGACTTCCCGTGCTCATGTACCTCAAGGAAAAGTAAGAAAAATGATGCAAAAACACACACTAAAAATGCTTGGAAAAGTTGATGCATGTGAACAGGCATGGAAGACAGTATTTAAAGGATAGCATCTATGCAAACAAAAGACCTTATCAATAAGCCTCCTTAGCCTTCTTGCCTCCTTTTCCAACACAAACAAACATTAACAGGATCAACCACTACTGCAATACGTAAACAAACTTCCGTGGGCCACATCAGTACCCTGATGTCTGCACCAAGGTATAATATTATAAAAAATTTTGTTGACAATAAAGTTCACCCTTTTTTATCTTAGAGGACACATTTGTTCCAACACAGGTTTTTCAGAAAAAGTAAAGAAAAGATACTTGTTACCCTTGCGGTTTTTAATGGAAGACTATTAATGGGGTTTTCAAACCCTAAATAAGAGAAAACTTTCAGAAAGTAAGGGAAAAAGCTCTAAAAACCCTCAAGCATGCTAAGCATAAAACCAAAGTAGTCAGCTGAATTAAGACTACATGCACTGTATTTTGCATTATATTATTAGGCATTATACTTCACATACTTCATACAGACTTATTCTAAAATAGAAAGCCAAATTCTGCTGAAAACCAAAGTCAGTCGTGACCAAAGAAGTCAGAACTTTAGAGAATGTTTGACATAGAGGGGAAAAAAGTGTTCTGATGATTCTCTTCACCTCTCAAACAGTTCCATGTGCTACTACACATTTGAGAAAAGTGCCATAAAATCTTAAAAAATTTCATCCTTTGATGAGATTCACTTTCAGGCTGTTTTACTTTAGTGGTTTCAGTGGATTGCAGTGAATGCTACATGTTATCCTGAGACATAAAGTTTGGCAAGAAACATCTGGTGGAATATAATATGAATATTTCTACTGTATTTCAGAAAAACGCTTAAATAGTCCTTAAATTTCTGAATACTGAATTCTAGATAATGAAATCCTGGAAAATCCTATTACATTTTAAACTTTTATTCAAGACCTGTATGAATTAAAGCATGAATGCTGTGCTACAGATATTATTACCAACACTTCCAAACATCCATGCAAAGAACAATCTGATAGGCAGGCCATTCTATGCATAGAATATTAAAATGTATCTTCTGAACTTAGAGTTGCCTTTAATAACACGATAGATTATGATCTAGGCTCATCCTGCTCACACAGCAAGCTAATTTCATAGCACGATTACCTGGAAACATACCACAAAGGTATGAGCTTATGATCCTAATGGTAACTTTTCAACAAACACTTGGAAGGAATTTACCTTGAAGCAAAGGACTAGGACCGGGCCTCTGCTGAGCTTGACATACTTGTAGCCCAAAGCAGCAACTCTGCTCCTGAGACATAGGAGGAGGTGAAAACCAAAGCAGGAAGAGGGATTTAAGGAGATGCACACTTCCTTGAGTAGAAAACCAAAAGCTTATTAAGTGGGGATTTGGAAGAAGGTATACATATGGGATTCCATCAGAAAGAAATTTTAGATGCCAAATCAGTCAGCTAGGCATGTAGATGCTAGAGTGATTTGAAGTGTTGTTTCTTCTTCTGCATGATGATATGGTTAAATAAACAATACTTCTCCTTTTTAGAAAGCTCTTTTGTGGCATTGTCAACTACTGTTCAAAAGCTTCCAAAGCAAAACACCGTAGGATCACACCTAATGGGAGTTAATGTCGCTGTTACACTGAGTATTCTAAGTTTCCAGACAAGTCTAAGAAAGAAAACAACATAGTTCTAACTGAAGGGGGTAACTGATTTAGGGCTTGTTACCTAAAAGCTTGTGTTCAGAAAGCTTATAGAGAGAACAGAAAGGGATACAGCACTGTGCCATTAACATCTCAGCTCCCTCAACTGAATGTATGGAGGGCATGTATAGAGTAACTTTGTATACCGTCTGAATGCTGCAGATAGGTACCTAAGTGTACTGCCTGTAGACTTATTTTAAAGTAAGGAGAAAAGAATACAAAGGTAAAACCTTGTAGACTATGTGCCATTTGGGATTAAAGTAATCTCCATAACTAGGAGAAAAAAAATTACATTGGCATTCTCCACTGTACCTGAATAAATAGATTATCTTTACCTTATAAAGCTTTTCAACATTAGCTAATGTTAATTCCCCAACGAGAAAATGTGGAAATCATATGAAACAATGTAGGAGAGACACTAAAACTGATTTTGGTATCTATTCCTTTTATTATTTCACGAACACAAAACTGTTGGCCACTAGCAGTATCCAGAAGTAGATTTGGCTAAGCAAATGGCCTATGTGTTTTATCAGAGGAAAATCTTGAAAAAAATATGAACTTTGCTAAGAGCACATCTATAGGGTACAACGTATTAGAATAATGCATTTTAAAACATACTTGGAAAATCTGTGTCAACAGACTTCTCTTATGAAGGAGTTCCCTTGGCTAAGTATCAGTCCTGCAGACAAGAACAGTATTTGCAAATGTAATTTTCTGGGTTAGCAAATCAAACCCCATTTTAATTATAACAGGCTAATTATCCAACATGGTACCTTGGTAGGATGATTCCAAATAAACAAAGTGTCCTTAACTTGTCAATAGCTAGAACTGATCCCACAAACCAATACTTAGTGATGTCCTTTTGTCTGTCACCACGTACTCTTTTCCACTGTGCAGCTATGTAGCACTGTAAGCAACAGATCCTGTATGAATCTGTCTGTTTTCAAACCTAAAAAGAAAATGCTTCCTCACCTTTTTATTATTGCTTATTACCATATAGTTGCTATTTTAATAATTTAGGAAAAACAGGGAGAAAGCTGTAAGTTTTAAAATTTGACATCTATTTTTAAACGAAACTAGGAAAAAATGTAATTCATTCTCAAAAATCATCAAAACATACTCCTCTGAAACAGCAGTGTGAGACTGAGGCTTCTGTTTCAGTTATCCGAAACAGTGTAGGTTGATAAAAGCTCCAAATGAACAGGTATCCGGAACATCACAAGCTGTAATGATGTGTTAGCCTTGGTGACAGTCAGCACAGAAGGGTCAAAGGTTCAGCTGGCATCCCTGGGGATGATCCTTCAAGGTGAATTTGAGACTCATTGACAGGGCAGCATAGTAAAACTGACACTGCAGTCTAAGAAACGTGTATGTTACAAAGATGAAGAACTGCCTTTTTCTTGAACTTTACATTCATAGCAGTAGAAGAAATGGTCTTTGTTAAGATGGTTAATGCATGGAGAACACAGTTCTCCACCTGTTGAAACCCTAAAGGTGAACATTTTCAAAGGTAACTACCTTCTATTTTCAAACCAGAAATAATTAGCAAATTTACTCTGGTTACTCTGACTTCTCTGAATTTTGCAAATTTTAGAAGTTATTCCCCCATGTCCTACTTAAAATGTCCAGATTGCTAAAACTCAGAGTTCCTCTTCCACTGAAAAACCTGTTACAACCACCTACATTTGTTAGCTTCAAGAATAACAGATACAATAGACAACCTCTTATACTGCTGGTCCAAAGCCCTCTTATACTGCTGGTCCAAAGCCTTTGATTTTGGATGACCAAAGTAATTACAGCTGTCACCTCCAGTCGGGTAATTCCTAATATTTAAGAATCACAAACACAAGAGATACCAGCTAAACATATAACAAGGAAATTTTCTTAGCAGAAAGTCTCATTAGGACAAAAATAAGAATGAAAATGGAGTATGTCCAAAAACTCCAGCTAGCAAAAGGAAAGTAACTTAATGACAAACAAGCCGGTAACAACAAAAAGTGAAGCAGCAACAACAGCAACAAAAAGATGAAGACTGTCAACTCATTTAGCACTTCAAACAGGGGCTTCTCCCTTCCTATAAATTATACTGTCTGTTTTCTTGGAAAGGGTGAAATATTAGCCTCAGCGAAGACAACGGTAGTACGCTCACTGATTTCAGCCATGCCAGAGTTTCACACTGAGAGTTCAGGCTGTGTGCAAAGCGTATTTTCATGAAGCATACTAATCATAGTCTTTGTCAGTGCAAATTTCCCAGGAGTTTTAATCATGCAAAGTACCTCGTATTAAGACATTCCTAGTTTATTAATAAACTTCTGGGATCCTTGAGTACAAGGGACAATCATTTCAAACCCACTTTGATGCTTCAGCATGTAACTTGAATGGTGAAGAGATGCTTTCTTTAAAATAAAAGGAAATCTCAAAATATTTGCACCTGGGCTAAATCCTGCAAGTATTATACAGTCACAAACACCTAGGGCAGAGCATGGACTGAGTATGTAAGTAAGAATATCACTCTACTGTTTTGTCTACAAAAAAAGAGCCTATTCAGGATTTAGGATGTAATAACACTTTGCACTTTGCCAAAGTGGCACAGCACGGCTTTGTTGTGATAGTGTCAGGCTGCTTCACATGTATGAATGAATTTGGTCCCATGACTCATGAAATGCTGAACAAGAAGTACTGAACAATTTCAAGCCTTGCCCAAAATCACACAGGAAGACTGCAGCAGCCCAGCAATCTGCTTTGCTTAGCTTGCAGACTTTCTACCTCAAGGCAATCTTTCTTTTACTATACAGTAATTTTCTCTGTAGGACAATGTTTTGCAGCTCACTTTTAAAAACCGTGTTGCAATGACTGTATAGTCTCATGGTAAAATCAGATTATCTTTAATTCTGTTCAGTGTACAGGCCTGCCAGAGAGCAGACCCACTGATTCCTGGAGTCTGGAATATCTACCGCAAACCAAAAAATAGCTTTGATCAGATACCTGCAGCTTCTATGGCAACATTTTACCCTGAACAAGCAATTTTTTCCCTACTTGATTTGTTTCAGGTCCTACTCCAAGAAAAATGCTCAAACTGTACACCGGAGTTCAAAGTAGTCCTAAGAGACGAATGACTCCAAATGAATGGGAAGAGCAAGATCTGCAGAGTCTCAAATGTGGGCCGTGGTGGAAGGAAGCCCAAGCCATCATGTCAACCTCTTTCACTTTCAAAAACTTGGCATTCTGAATGGCAGAGCCACTTGGAAAAGCAATGATGCAAAATACAGAAACTTACAGTTAAGAAATTTTGAGTCATAATCATTTTGTTCAAGAAACCAAACCTCACATTTTGTGAGAGAAGGCAAAGTTACTTAAGCATACACCTCTATGGCTAGTTTCAAAATGTAATATATTCCTTGTAGTACTAAAAGTATTTCAAGATACACATCACAAAAGCATTTAACTTTCTCAAGTTTTACTTTTTTAATAGCATTATTTTCCCTAGAAGGTTTGTGGTTTTTTTTTTTTTTTTCTCTCTTAGACTTGTAGGGGGAAGAACTTATTCCCTTTCCCCCATCTTACATCTGTGTAATTTATTCTCCCCCATGCAGTCAGAACGAGGAGGCCTAGCAGAGGCAAGTAGACAACTGACAACAGCCGCAAAGAGAGAGGCAAAAGCAAAGCTCTTGAGTTAGAAGAAAATTAGTGTAGTTAGATCCAAGTATAACTAATCACCCACACTTCCATGTTAAACAGAAGAACAAACTTTACGTGACCATGTGCCAAATAGATTCTTGTTAGATAACGATTTTTCAGGAGGAAAAAAAGGATCAATTAGTTGTTCAGTGCAGCATGAGTATTAGCAAGAGCTGTCCTACAGCTAGATAAGGAAAGAAAGCAGCTTTTTTTTCTTTCCCTTTTAAAGAGGGCAACTGTAAGAAGGCAGACTTGGTCCTGCATAATATTACACAGGAGTTTGGAATAACACCCCGCAATGTGTATGTTAGTCCCACACTACTGCACATGGTGACTATCTGAACTTGGCAGTAAGTAACTGTGAGTATATTATTACCTGGAGAGAGAGAAGTACTCTGTTGGGTTGAGGAAACCCAAGAACTGAAAAATTATTATTTTTGAAGTGCTGTGATTTGGACTAGACTTTTCATATAACCAGAAGCATCACAGGAAACTCAGTAAGGCAAAACTATCCAAACAAAGTGAAATAAGCAAAAATGAAGTTGACAGAGCTTTCAAAAAGTAGACCAAAAAATCAAAGCAAACCAAACAAGAAGCTCTAATCACTTACATCTGTTCAAGGCTCCAAAAATGGGCACTGTTCTTCTCTACTATTTTTATTCTACATTTTTCTTTTGATTATGAGAACATAATATGTGCAAACTCAGCACATAGATTGTTGAGGTTTTATTAAACATGCTTTTAGAGTTAGTGTCATTTTTACTTTACAAAACTAATTCCTAAAAAAAGCATGATACACAATAAAGTCTCAGTTAGCAGTTATCCGATATTTAGATTTTAAATGACAACATGTGGCTGCTGCGGTGTGCAAGCGACTAGGAATATAAAAAAATGCCAAGAACAATCAAATTTATAAGGTCCACAAGAGACTTTCAAGAACAAAAATGTACTTCCCCCCCCAAATGGAGAGGGTTTCAGTGTTTGTAAAACAGTGAACACAGTGAGGAGCTGCATTGCTTCACTTCACTGGTATAATACATCGATTTCTGTAGACTATTTGTGTGTTAAAAGTTCTTTCATGCTTTACTAATGGAAACATCTCTGTATACGAGTATGAAGTAAATGTAAATACAGTAACAAATAAAGTAAAAAGCTCACAGGTCGCAGAGTCTGCATGAAAGACCCTTGGAACACAAAAAATTTCTAGTGCTTTTTTGCACGTTTGACCTGTAGGGATCCTAAGTTGCACATCCAATGGACTGAACTCTACTCTGAACGTGTTTTCTGCCCGTACAGGGTGTGCATGCTTCCTATTGTGAGTCCTAATGTTCAGTGTTTCAGATTCATAGAAGGCTTTAAAAGTTTGATTCTTTGAATATTAGTTTGTTTCTCATTGGTTTTGCTTGTGACGGGGAACTAGAGAACACACACAGCACAGCAGACCCCCTAAGGGGCTGGGAAGGAGGGTGTCTCCAGAAATGGATTTTTAACTTAGAGGAGGGTGCCCACACTCTACATGTAGGATTTCTATACAACTGATGAAGGGAGAGGAGGAGAAAAATTAACTTTCTAAACCCAATCTTCATCTTTATTGTGTGTAATATAAGCAAATGCTCCTTTCCTGACTGCTTAAAAAAAACTAACCAAACAAAAATGTTTCTTTTTCATTAAGAGAATAAAATGAATGAAGAAATAATTTCCCTCCCACATCCTTTCTTCATCTCCCTTACCCATCCCAAAAAACCCCAACAGCTAGACTGCCAGCCAAACAAAACAAAGAATTTACTTTCTCAGCATAATAAATCACCTTTGCTCCTAACCATTCAAATCAGAAAGTCCTACACGCTCTGGATAGCTCAAGTAACCTAGGCTGAGATAACAACCACCTGGGTTTTTATTATTTTTTTAAGGAGAAGCTCCCCAGACTCTATTTCTATAATTTCAGATCGTCCCAGAGGTTCAAAACTCTCAATAAGCCATTCTAACAAGAAAATCCTGATAGTCTAACGTCTAGGCCTGTGGAAGTCTCAAAACTCAGATATCTAACACATACCCTATTTGCTGTAGGCATTTATTTTCTTTTACTATCTAGGTCATCAGTTCATGACTAGGGACGAAAGAAATCCATGCAGAATTTTGACTCAGTGAGGAGTTTTCCAATTCCTTTAAGTCCGCAGAGTATCTGCAAAAGAACTTCATTATTCTTCGCTTTACTTTTGTATTTAAAAGTAGAAATCAGTGCAAAATAAAGTTGAGCATGGAAAAATACATACTTAGTTCATGTTAAAGGAGTACTTTTCAATACTGCTGGGTGAAACAACACTGAGAAACCATAGTTATACATGTCTAATGCCTAACGTTTCAAGTGTCGAGAAGACAAAATAGCTGAAGCAATGCACATTACTGATACAGAGGAATATTATTGAAAGTTGTGAGAAAAAACAGAAGTATCAGATACTCTTAGCTATAGAGACAATATGATCAGCAATAACTTGGTTTAAAATGCCAGCAATTAAATGAGCTTTCAATGTAACAGTGAATTTTGATAACTTTTAATTCCAGTAGCTTCAGTTAGTGTGAACACAGTCGATAAATCTCACAATCTCACACAGTAGGTTACAGTATTACCAGGCATGCCCTTGGGAACACACAAGGTCTGTTTGGTCCTAAATGCAAAATCTAGTCTCTGTGATAGTCCACACAAGCCTACAGAACCTGGTGTCCTCCCCAGGCCACAGATATTTGACACTGGGCCACCCTTTTGCCCTGCGTCATGATGCTCCTTCCCTTTCCACTATTTCCACAGACCAATATTATCCTTCGGAGATATCTGCTGAAAAGACACATCAGATTAAATATGAACCAATGCATGGTTTACCCTGTCCTACACTTTATTCAGTGACCTTGCATAGAAGACTCAGGGTTAATAATGAGCCATTTAAACCAATTAAAACAATGTTGGGCCTTGAGCATGACTCAAACACTCTAACTGGCTAACGGGCTTCTTCCTTACCGTTTTCTTGCAGCAAACATCACACTAATGGAGAAAGCATCTTGTCTCCCAAGAAGTATACGGGACAGCTGACTGTAAGAGCTATAGAGAAGGAAAGGACACGAGCATTTTCTGGCCATTTGCTTTGGTTTGGCACGTGGAGACTTCAAGCCAACACAAGCTCATTTTGCCCTTACCCTCAGCGCAACAGAAGCTGTGTGGCCATATTAGTACAATATCGTGCCGGAGTGATCTAGCCTGTCTCTCAGCAGGACTTATTAGCTCAGGCTCGGCGCCACATTAACCGCTGCCATATGGCTTCTGGTCGATTCAAAGAGCAAACTGAATGAGCTCACATCTGCCTGACAAAGTCTGCATAGCTATGCTCTTTAAAATGGCAAACCTGCAAAAAGCTGTGAGGACACAATCTTGTAATAGGTTAGGATTTTCAATCCACGTTTACTTCAGTGCTTGTAGAAATATAATCTGTTACTATTAACAGCTGTGGTCAGGGTCCGAAACTCCTCGTGGATGTGTTAGAGGTGAAAAGTTTCATCTCAAAGAGCTGAGTCTGAAAAATTATGCAAGTATGGTAAGACTCCAAATAGAATGGAAGAAGAGAAAGAGGAAAATGAATACAAAAATAAAACTATGTCTGGTATTTTCTCTTCCTTCTGTTAGCCCAGGTTATTAGTCAGATTTTTTACAGCTTTCCAAGATGAGCAGGGTTCTCTGTAGAAGACGGTAATGTTTTTTAGGGCTCCGCCAAAAACCCCACAAACAATGTATTTTTTACAACCTTTTATATTTTTTTCTCCTTTTGGTGCCAAATTAACCCACAGCAGCTCCAGTTGTCACCAGAGGAAGCAATATTTATAGCAGAAGAAATATAAATCATTAACAAAAACTACTCTTGATCGTTGAGGAAGCCACCATTGTACCGATCAGCAGATGAAGAAAAAGGAGAGGTAGGGTGGGAAGCCAACCCTCTCGGAGAGTGAGAAAAAGAGACAGAATGAAGAAAAAGGACTGGGAAGAAAGGAAATGGCTGAAGGGCAACAAATACATATTGGGAATCAGAAGAAAAAATACACTTCTCTTTCTAACCCTCCTGGGGCATATAGGAAATTGCTGCCTGCCCTTTAATCTGCCCCCAAAAAGAAAAACAATTAAAATGAAATAAAACCCTGAACTATAGCTACTTACTCCCCCCTTTCCCCTCATCCCCATTGCTTTGTGTGCTGTGCACCCGGGCCATGATCTTGCATGCAGCTCTCCATAGGACAGACTGTTACCATAACCATTACATCTTCCACAGGAATATGCATTCCTATATGTAATTTGGGAAGATTAAGATGTTAAGAGATTAATAAATAAGTGAAAAAAGAGAGGAGGCCAGGAAAAAGAGAAGTGGAGAAGAAAGACATCAGGATAAACATCTTGAATTAATTTGGAGCGGCACCATAACAAGTATGGTTTGTGTCAGGAGCATAGCTGTTTTGAAGGATTAAGACTGTTACTCCTGCATAGCACACACCAACAAATTTGATCAGCTTTTGTTTCCTTTTTCTTGAGTCACCTCCCCTCTGCAGTTTTTCCCACTGCTATTTAAGTTTGGAAGGAAAGGCCCCTTTCCTAAACAGTGAATTAATTTCTGTTTTTTCCACTGTTCCCTCCAATACAAACAACCCTTTCTCTTTTTCTTTTTAACTGATAGGCATAGTAATTTCTCCCATTTCTTTTTTCTTGTTATAGCCGAGATCACGTTGGCATCACCTATGTAGCTTTAAACTTGCCAAAGGGCAATGAGGCTGTGAATGATCTCTGCCAAAAAGAATGAACCAAGTTCTTTTTGACAATTCATTAACAAAAGATTTGGGGCAAATACACAAAGTGTCTTCCTGTGGATGGTACCTTTAAGGAGGTTGTCCTGTCACAGCACAAGATCAGAGGCTTTGTTTTCACATTTTGTAGAAAACATTTTCATCACTCACTGGTGTAAAAATAGCATTATGCAAGACACAATAAATGCTTCATATTTGTGATGTACTATTTAAGGGCCAGGAAATGAAACAGGAATCAAGAATTCAAGTTACAACTTATCTAAAATAAGAGCATAAGTCATTCAAAACTGTTGATGTCGCAAGACAGCCACACAAAAAAGGAACGAAAACCTATATGCATTATTCATTCTGTAACTTTGATCTTAAAAGCTAAGAAACTTGAACAAGGAAAGATAAATGGCTTCTCAAGCTTTTGCTTTTAAAAATCAAATGAGGATGATTCAGGATAAATGATAGATAAGAGTTAATACGAAAGAGGGGGAAATTGCAATCAGGGTGCTGCACCAAAGTTTCAATGCAAAGGCTTTGCTTTTTGTGTTCAATTACAAAGGATTTCTTTTTTAGGTACTGGCATCCTTTTTCACGTATATGTAAAAGATGGTACCTATTCAAATTTCATGTTCAGTATGCATAGCTTTTTTCTTCTACCACCTACACCATGCAGTGACAAGACAAGGGGTAATGGTTTTAAACTAAACCAGGGTAGGTTTAGACTAGATATAAGGAAGAAGTTCTTTACAATGAGGGTGGTGAAACACTGGAACAGGTTGCCCAGAGAGGTGGTGGAAGCCCCATCCCTGGAAACATTCAAGACCAGGTTGGACGGGGCTCTGAGCAGCCTGATCTAGTTAGCGGTGTCCCTGCTCCTGCAGGGGGGTTGGACTAGATGACCTCTAGGGGTCCCTTCCAACCCAAAACATTCTATGATTCTATGACTTCATGTGAACAATTAGGAAGCTTTCTGAAGCATGGGCTACTACTGGTCATGGGGCAGGAACAACAGAAGCTGTGACACCCTGACTTCCAAACCTGGCTCAAACATCAACTTGCTTCAGAGTTTACGCAAGAATTATATACATTCTCCCATTGGGAAAGTATTGATAATTACAGGCACTCTGACTACACCTTGATTTTATTGAGGCTTAGCTAATTATGCAGGCATTACCCCTAAAATGTGACACAAATTGAGAGAGATATCCAAAAGGACATGGAGGTTCCCCTGTCTAGATGGGAGATCCACAAAATCCTCTTTGAACGCCTTGTGCTCCTGTGAGTCTGTAATTATTGCCAGTTTTTGCCTAAAGATATGCTCAAAGGCCTCACCGTCTTGGTTAGATTACTGATGTCAGCATCTTATATAGAGGCAACTGCATTTGGGATTCACAAAGAAGACGGAGCAGCAACACAGTTCCTTAAGGGAGGCTCTGAGCAAACCTAATGCAGACAGACAACATCGCATTAATTACAAATCACAGCACACCAGCCATTTACATCAACAGCAAAGCCAGAGGAAGAGTGCCTTTACATCCCAGCATATAGCAGGAGGTTTTGCTTATCTGAGTTTCCAAATTGTTACCTCCACGCAAGCAGTTAGCACTGGTCACATGATAAGAGTGTGGCTAGACACGTGGGAGAAAAAGGCTGGGTGGATGCAAGGGCTGGTTGTGAGATAGTGGAAATGGATGGGCAATTAAGTGAAAATTTCATTGCAGTAGCGTGTGGTAGGAAGACGGGGGGACACCACCGGAAAAGTAGTGGGAGGCTTTCGGGTACAACAGGAAGATGGCTGAGAAGTGAATGGAGGCACACTGGAGGTATTCACAGCATTACAAGCAACGAATATTCACTGCAGTGGCTTTGAGTGCCCAAGCAAGTCATCACTAATGGTATGCATGGCCACTGATGCTCCTGCCAACTGCATCTAGACAAAATACATTTGGAAAGACCAAGCCCAGTGATTACAGCAGTCAGCAGAAACTAGGAGGCTGACTGCAATTCCTCCTAAGCCTAAGGGAATGCAAACTCGTAGCTTTGGGTGCCAAGGTAAGCGCCTGAAACACGTGGCTATGTCCTAATGAAACTGGGCTGCCATGCAAAGCAGATGGCTAGACTGATGGGGCTGGGAGCAGCCCTGTTCCTGGAGAGGATACCTAGAAGCCTACAGTCCTGGCCTAGATCCTCGCTCCAAGTGATTCTTGGGTCTATGAACTTCACCTGGCAAGGCAGCGATTCCAAAGGCATAAACACCACTAAGGGCTGGAAACAGAATGAAGAACTTCCCCACCCCGGTGAGCTCCCTTCTCTCCTACTCACAGGCAAGGCCTTGCATCTTCTCCCTCCTCTGTGCTTCGTCTCCAAGAGGAGAGTTGCAGAGTCTCTCCTACTGCAGACAGAACATTTCAGAAATTGGAAAAATACATTTTATTTTTACATTGCTTGCAGTAAGAAATTAGAGCTATTCACTGGACTGCACCGAAGCACTCCTTTTCAGCTATATATATATTATAGGAGGGGTTCTTGATTCCGCAGTAATCCCAGGAGAAAAATTAACCAGATGAGCACAGAATGGCACTAGTTCTGCATTGGCCTCACGATAATTGTTTTTCAACTCAACAAATTAAGTTAAAGATAAGCATTTGCTTCACATGCAAGTCTGTCATTCCCGCTTCATTTGTAATACATGGAGAGGGATTAGCCACATCAAGCATATGCTTTCATACTGTGGTGTAAAGAATACACATGAGAAAAATTATGTTTAGCTCCACTGCACTGAGAAAGCTGTTTACAGACAACATATTCAAGAGGAGAGAGACAAAAAGTTTTGGTGATGGCTCTTCATCAGACGCACCCATCGGACATGCATACACTGAAGAGCCTACACTGCGTCTGACTTGTGCTAAACCTGAGCAGTCCTGGGAGAGCTATGCTCAAAGAAAATGTCTGTTTCTATAATTCTCATCACAGATAGCTGCACCCATACCCTTACTTTCATTTCTTATTTGTTCCATTCACTACTGTTTATAACGTGAAAGACATATAAATTTATTTCTCTTCAAAGCACATTTATTTGCCCTACAAATGGACCAAAAATATGCAAAGACTACTTTGATTTTTATTATCTCACCTACATAAACATATCGATTTCCTTAACCATACCAAGACAAAATAATATTTTCTTTTTATTGCATTCCAGAGGAAGTTGTGCCTTAACTTGGATCTTATTTAACTGCTATTTATCTACATCTCTTGCTTCAAACTGTCAGGAACCAAGCTACCACCTCTGTTTCTCTAGCACCCTTAATACTCAACCTGTAAAGCCCAGTTCTGCTGACTTGAAGATCAACATTGTCATTGCAGATGAGAAAAAAAGCTTCCATATATTAAAAATAAGGTTACTTCATGGATATACTGTCTTTTTGAAGACAGTATAGATACAAAAAAAAGAGGTGTCAAGCATCATCCATTATTTCAAAAAAAGTACAATCTTAATGTTTATTTTAAATCTCTTGTCAGAAAGGAAAACATTAATATGAAATGCTTTAAACAGCCTTTGACACTTACAGAACTCTTAAAATGGCAATGAGTCAAAGATCAACAAGCCTTTAAGAAAGAAAACAACTGGAAATGCTTTAGAAGTGGAGCCCCTAAAGTATTTTCATTGATTAAATGCCCACTGGTATCATATATATATATTGAACGTCAACACATACAGTTTGAAATTTCCTGATCTGGTAATTCGTGGCTTAAAAAGAGGAACGTAACACCTGTAAACCCTATTTCCTGAAGTTTAGTCTCACTGACTCAATGACAATTTTGCCATCAAATGAATGTAGGTGTTGATTTTAAACATAGGAACTTAAATGAAAAACTTGCTTTTCTAAAAAAAAGGTTGATTTTGTGTAAAAATTAAATCTATCACTTAAACCCTAACAACTTCATCCTTATTTCAGCTGTTGTACTTTTTTAATTCTTTACTTTCCTGTTACTAAACTGAAATGAAAATAACCTAAAGGAGAGAAGTTAACAGAAATGGAATAATTCTAAGTCAGGTTTCAAAATGAATATTTTTTGCCCATCTGTCCTTTAGCAAGTTGTCCATTGCAGGTCCCAATCTCCCCTCGCCTCCCAGCCACTAGCAAGAGAATACAGATGGTTACTGCAAAGCTGTTAAGACATACATCTGAATGCATATTTATCCACTTGGCAAGATCCTGCTACAGCTGTAAGTCGATGTGAATCTGCATTACAATGTAGCTTCAGCCTCTTGTCTGTGTGAGAAAGCAGCCCTGGTATTACTGGCGCTGCTTAAGACCACGCCAGGCAAATTTGACGTAAATGCATGCAGTTGAGCTAGCTATCGCAGCACTGTTAATTTACACCTCTGAAAACAAACACTCATTTGGGCAGGTGAAACAAGTGTATATCTACACCTACATCAAAACTCGTTTTCATTTGTTTGTTTCTGGAAGCAGAAACTGATAACGCAAGACAACTCCAGCAGATGTCATGGTGAAAGAATACTACGTAGGTGAGTATTTGATACAATCACCAGAGAAGAAAACCAAACTGAGGGCCTTTACTCCATTGTAACCACAGTTTTAATAAGTACAGGTGGCACTGCCAATCAGTGATAGTTGCTTCTTGTTCTGGGTACGTCTTTGTTCAGAAATGTACTTAATAGGCAACACCTGAAAATCCTTCAAGAGAATAAACTATAGCAATAGAAAATGCAAGTTTAGAAAGCATTTCCTGGAAAAAAAAAAAAAAAAAGTAGCACTTGGAATCTTCTCTTTATCTCAGGTCAATTGACTTGTCACAGTGGGAAGGAGATTTGAAAAGGAAATTGCAAGTTCTTAGCAAGTATGATTGGAGGAATTGAGTTAATAGCCAGCAATCAGTATAGGTTCTGTAGGGTACTTAAAAATTTAAATGTATGCATACGCCACAACTACAGAATGCCTGAGCTTTGTCTTGTTTGTAAAAAACAAAGGGAACAACAGGCAATTTAAATCTCAAACAAAAATGGTAATTTTTTACTTAGATTTCTGGGGTTTAAGTGTTCTTCCTTTAAAAACTTTCCTCATTTCAGCATATGATTGCAGTATATAAATTCTATGTGCCTTGATCTTGTTTTACGCTAGTAATCCTCCCAGTACCAACAGGATCCTATATGGTATATGCTTTCAGATGATACAGTTTCTCACCATATGGAAAGATGTTTTGTATCACCATGTTGGCAGCATATAAATGTTTTTTTAACTCAATTTTTCATTGCCATTTCTTCAAGCCATTTAGACTCAATAGCTTATTGTTTCACATGTCAAAAATTAAAACGAGGAGAGTTTTCCAATTCAAAAAGCTGCTGCTTTACCTATACTCTGGAATAATCACGCACTGTATTCAGCAAGCTACAGATACAAATGAGTACGACACCACTTCTAATGAGGAAACAGCTTAATTTGAGAGGGCAGGATAAGCTACCATCTCTCTAAAGAAATGTGACTACATCCCCCAAACCTTCTTATTCTAATACAACATACAACTTTTCTGTACAGATTCTTTTCAACAGAATTACAAAAGGTCACACCTAGACTACTAGTAGTTCCTTTTTCCAACCAAAGAAGGCAGCTATTATAAGTTGCAGAAAATTCTAAGTGTATAAAAGGGAAGGAAATTATAGGACAGCAACAAATATAATGAATTTAACTTCCGCAAGTTTCCAGTTCCTCCGAGGAAGAGAAGAACATAGGTTTTGCATGGTCCTCTTTAACAAACAAATGTATACCCTGCAATAAAGCAGTATGAGACTAGAGGATGCATTCCAAGCTAAATGTAAACTAGCCTTGCCTCCGAGGCAAGGAAAGGACAGACCCTACAAAGTACAGCATGGCTGGATGCCCACATGCTAAAGACACTATTAATTTTAGATTAGTTGATTTTTGCATTATTTGAAAACTTTTTTATACTTACTGTAATTCTCTCATCTTTGTCATCTAGCGGGGTCCCATCTTTTTTCCACGATATAGTGGGTTCTGGGTGACCTCTTGGGGGCTGACATTCCATCACTGCAGGTTCACCCACGGCTACCATTACATCTGATGGATTTTGTCTGAAGTCATCCCGTAGAACTGAAAGAATAAAGAAAATGAAGTAAAAATTACCCAACTATACACCAATAGCACAGCAAAATGTTTTGTTTTGGCCTTAAATGGTCCCTGTTGTCATTATACTTTATAGTAATGAACAATTCAATTAATTAATTTCATTTGGCATCTTTGGAAGGTCTCTGGTACTTCCACACAGTAATAGAGAAAACTCACGTGCAACTCATACTTGACCCCCAACATATAAGCCAAGTGACCTTAATACAGACAGACAGAGGTGAAAGGCTGACACAGATATGGGACCGTCCACACAGAAGAGCTGCTCACTTGGTTGTATTTGGCATAGCGTCTGCCTAGCATGTGAGCACAGAATTGCCATCACAGTGGAAGAAGGCACAATGTCTTCTGCTCAGGTAGAATGTCAACTGGGGAGAAGCACGACAGAGATTGCTTTCTGCCCCTCTTTTTCTGAGACACAAGGTCAGACTGCCAATAACTCAAACGGTTTTGGTTAAAGATTGGCCACTGGCTGTGCGAATTGCACCTATCCCTGAATTTATGGCAAAGATGAACAAACTAGTTAAACTTCCCAATTTTTTGATGGCGTTATAAGATGCCAAACATTTGTGCAGCTTTAGCCAAACTCATCTTTGCAATTTGGCTTGTGTCTTTTTCAAGAAAAAAAAAAAAAAAAAAAAAAAAAAATCCTGATCTCTGGGAGTTATCCCTTTAGCCTGAGCCAGGACCACATCTTGCCTTTGGAAAACGTCTATTTTACTACCTGCTCACAGAAGGAAACATTTGTATTGTGGCTTCATTACCAGAATTTGCTCTTTCTCATCATTTGGCCAAGCCCAGGCCTAGGGAACTCTAGTTCCCTCCAATCACCCCATGGATTTTATCAATAACTGTATGATTATTTTTCTTTTTGGGAGAGGAGAGGCATCATACTGTGCTCGGCAGACCACTACACAGGGACAGAATTTAACAAAATAATGGCATTCCTAAGTTTTGCCAAGTAAGTGGCATTGGATTTAATCTAAAAATAAATAACTCAAATGATAACAAATACAACATTCTAGTCCTCTCCATTGCTATTACACCATCCACACTGAACAAAGGATATGGTAATGGAAAAGTACATTACGACCAAAGGACTCTTAGGATTTTGACGAAGCTATCTGTCACTCTTGATACCTGCAACAATCTTGTGTCAACAGTAAACAGTGCCAAGAATCTGCAGCAAAAAAATATATCCCCCGAGCCATGGACCACAGATACATGGACACTCACTACTGAATAATGGCTTGGTTGTTAACGCTGCTTCAAAGCAAGGTGTGATTTATTGTTAGACCTTAAGGAATGTCAGTGTACTTATGGATTGGCAGGTACAGCACTGCCACCAAACCATTCCTCTCTGTAAGGTCTTTCACGCTGTTAAGGCCTTTTAAAATTGTCTGAGGGCAAATGGGTCATCAGCTTTGGGACAGAGGGATATACCTTTCTCACACCTACTTTCTGCAATGCTGTATAATCTAAAATGAAGGGAGGGAGCAAAAATTGCTTGTAGTTCTTTGTTTTGGAGGATTATTGGCAAATAACCCTGTCAATAATCAGTAGGACTATCTTCTATTTTTTCTTCTCAAATACATCCACCTTACATTCTGATACTCTACCATTCAGTAGCTACAGTCACAGACCTATGTGTCCAGCTTGGCTCATTGTAACATAATACACAACAGGGAAAGTTCCAGATTGATGTAGAAGTGTAAATGGGAATCAAAAGCAATAAATACAGAATATTTTACCACTGTTCTAGAAACAGGATATAATTTCTGGAAGTACCAAAGAACATCTGAGTACCAACAAGACTGAAGCATATTGCAGACCTTCACCAGACATCATCCCTTCCTCATTACCAATCCCCTTCCACACTGAAACACTAACATTCCAAATATTTCATTTTAATTATTGACGTTTCTGGATGCCCTGGAGTCAGGAGATACTGAAAGAGGATCTTCAAGGACAAAATGTCTCTATCCCTTTAACAATACAAACGAAAACAACAGGATGATAGGACTTAATGAAGAAATCATAGAATAATTTAGGTTGGAAGTGACTCTGAAGGTCATCTAGTCTGCAACAATGGGATGCTGTTGGATGAACGTGTTCTCTTTGATGAACTAGGTCTCTTGAACAGACCTAGTCTAGAAAGCTTATTCAAAAAAATAAAAAGAAAAGGTACACCTACTGGATGGTGTACAAAAACCTGAAAAAGCATTCTCCATCTAATAACGAAGAATTTCTCTCTCTAAAAAGCAAATGGACTAGGGAAAATTGACAAAGTTGTTAGCTATAAAATTAATCTAGGTTGCATCTAGAGGAAATAATATGTTTTCAGAAAGGGGAATGATGTCATTTTTAGTTATTCAGAAAGGAAAGCCAAGAAACCAATCCTTTGGCTTCCCTTCTGCTTTCAACAAAACTTTAAGTTTAACCTGCATTCTCTTACAGCTTCCTCACTGCATTCCCCTAAATACTGATTCTACAAAACTGGATACATCAAATTATTTTGGTTATGGCAGTGTTAGTATACTACTCACATACGCTGAAAACCTTATATATACTTATTCTGTTTATACTGAAAATGGCATTGTCCTGGTTTTGGCTGGGTTAGAGTTAATTTTCTTCCTAGTAGCTGGCACAGTGCTGTGTTTTGGATTTAGTAGGAGAAGACTGTTGATAACACCCTGATGGTTTAGTTGTTGCTGAGCAGGGCTTACACCAGTCCACGACTTTTCAGCTTCCCCTGCTCTGCCAGGTGCACAAGAAGCTGGGAAGGGGCACAGCCAGGACAGCTGACCCCCACTGGCCAAAGGGCTATTCCAGACCACATGATGACATGCTCAGCATATAAAGCTGGGGGAAGAAGGAGGAAGGGGAGGACATTCGGAGTGATGGTGTTTGTCTTCCCAAGTCACTGTTACGCATGATGGAGCCCTGCTTTCCTGGAGGTGGCTGAGCACTTGCCTGCCCGTGGGAAGTGGGGAACGAATGCCTTATTTTGCTTTGCTTTGCTTGTGTGCGTGGCTTTTGCTTTCCCTATTAAATTGTCTTTATCTCGACCCATGAGTTTTCTCACTTTTACTCTCCTGATTCTCTCCACCATCCTACCGAGGGGAGTGAGCAAGTGGCTGCGTGGTGCTTAGTTGCTGGCCGGGGTTAAACCACAACAGGCATTAATAACCAGATGCAACTCCTTGTGTTCGCAAGCATCCCTCAAGCCATCCAGATACAGTAAATCATGTAGCATAACTGTCTGGGCTGACACTGCTTCTGCTGAAATCAAAGAATTTTTTCTATTTACTTTAATAGAGACTTGATCTGGCTCGGAGCCACTGGTCATATTATTACTTTTTTTTTTTTTTTTCCTCCACTTCTCCAAACTAAACAACATAAAAGAAGAAGAAACAGAAGTTGTACCCCCTCATATATCCAGTTCCCAGTGCCAACAGCACATGAAAGTGCAGAAGAGTTTATTTGCCACACCACAGTTCTATTGCAACACAATAAAAAGGGTGTTTCAACCCTGAGTAAGAAGCCTCTTATTACTGCTGAAGATTTCATCACTTGGATAAAGCTAAGAGATATACAGAAAGAAGTGCCCTTAAGTTTAAAAAAAAAAAAAAAAAAAAAAAAAAGTGAAGTGATCTTAATAAACCATAAGTGCTTTTCAAGTCTGAAAGACCTCATAAATCTAAGAGGAAAGCCTATCAGATAGCACCTCAGATCGCTTTTAGCACCTTTGAAGCAGCAAAGAAGTCCAGTACTTGCATAATAAAAACAAATTACTTCAGTAATTTCTACACTCCTTAGTCTCAGATCAGCTTTACAAGGTCAAGTGAAGTGATCTTAATAAACCATAAGTGCTTTTCAAGTCTGAAAGACCTCATAAATCTAAGAGGAAAGCCTATCAGATAGCACCTCAGATCGCTTTTAGCACCTTTGAAGCAGCAAAGAAGTCCAGTACTTGCATAATAAAAACAAATTACTTCAGTAATTTCTACACTCCTTAGTCTCAGATCAGCTTTACAAGGATAGTACCTTGTCCGTAAACTAAGACTGTTCACAAATTAACCAATGCATAACAGAATGTCTTAGGAGGACATCAAAGGTCCAGGCCATAGATACATCAAAACAAGTTTTGTTGGTTTTTTTTTTTTTTTTACACTACAAATTATTTTGGCTCTAACATTACATAATGAAATGCTAACAAAATGTAATCCATTAGAGATTACCCCACAGATAGTTGTCATGTAACTATTTTTGCAGCTGTAAACTAGATACATGCTCTGGGTTTTTTTGCCTCAGGCCCTGGCAATCTTGCATGAAGTTATAAATTTAAGATTTTCTTCCTGTATGGAAAAAAAATAAAATCATTTTTTCTTTTCTGTCCTTCCTAGTAAAGGCTCAGTGTAAATTGAAAATACATTTCCTTTTGAAGATATATTAGAAGTATACTTTGTAATCCAGTACAGCATATGCTTTCAGTCACCAAAGGGTCAAATTTCACCACATGCACCTCTTTCTATATATATATAGCTGGAATGAAAACAGATAAATTAAGAGGATGCTTGCCTTTTTTTTCTTTTCTTAACAAATACAGTGTAGAATCTTCATAGGTATAAAAACCCCCAACATTTCTGACATACTGTGGGTAAGGTTTTCTCATCTTTTACTCTAATATTTTCTAAAATACAATGAATAATGATCGTAATTATTGTCATTGCACAGCCAGGACAACTCCATGATCTTGCTGTGTGAACTTTGAACTCCCGTGTTTGTGCTGAAAACATTTTTATGCTGTTCTTGCTGAACTAATCAGCTTCAAGAGCAACTTTTGTAACTCCACTTCAGAAGTCAACTACTCATGCAACTATTTAAAATCGTGTACTATTCAATCAATAAAGCAATTACACTTTCCCCAGAGAATCTTTCCCAGAGCAGAAAGGAACTAGCAATCACTTGAGGATAAAGCAACATAAGTACAGACAGTACTTTTTGCATAAACCCCAAACAGTGCTTTTCAAAATGCAGCACCCAGTGTTTTTTTTTCTTAAGTTCTTCATTGGCTACTATGAAAAAGAGTAGGAAGTCATTACTGGGTGAAATGGGAGGTAAGTAGGCAGGGGGTTTTTGCATATAAATATTGCAGATATTTAAGAAAGTTTGTTGTTAAAGTTTATCATTAAATAACTCTGTGATCTAGTTCAAAGACAATAAAGAAAACGAAAGCAAAACACAAGAAAAAAAGGAACCAACCAGAAAGCTTTAGTCAATAAGTGAAAAGAATGAATTTGTAAGGAACAGGCTAATCACCATCATCCAGTGTGGATATCACGCCTTAAACAGGTGGTAGCATTTAAGAATTGGAAATAAGAAAATCTCCTGAAAATTTTGATTACAGGTCTATTCGAGTCAGACTGGCTAGACACTTCACGCCAGACCAGTTCAAAGCAGTGCACCAAAATATGTCCAGGATCCCTAATCAACCAAGTTGTAACAGCCATGGTCACCCAGTGAAGAGAGGAAGAGAGGGAAATGAAGAAGTTTGGGGTACAGCTTCATAATCAGATTAAGGCAATCTTAATCCATTTCAATTCTTCTAAAAGAGATCATCCAGACTTGCTTCCTGCTAACTCTCCTGCATTGCCCTGGACAAGGTACACTGTTTTGCCAAGCTAGTTGTTGGAGTGGGACCAGTGAGCCAAAGTGGCACACAATTAGACGACTGAAGAGATCCCAACAATTTCCACTCTTCCATCATGAAGATAATCTACATGTTTCTTTGTATGGTAGCACGTGCCTCAAAAATGTGCAAAAGGGAAAGGAATAGACAAAATGCTCGTTCCTCACATTGCTTTACAACACAACCAGACCTCAATTAAAGAGCAAGTTTCCTCCCGGCAAACAAAAATATGCTAACATCAGACTATATGCTAAAGCTGAGCAATGCAACCCTGCAAAGGCCCAATGCCCTGCCTTTTGGCTAATTTTGTTATGAAAACCCCATGTAATAGATTTTACTTTTTTTAATACTCACCATTTCTATTATTTTAATTCCTGTAAATTTACAACAAGTATTTCAGTGTTACTTTTTCCTCCCCCCAAACAAAGCAACAGTATTACAAAGAAAGTTTCCATTTGATAGAAAATAAACAACAACAGTGTGCACTTGCTGTAAAATGCTGTAAGATTAGGAAAGTGAAAAAAGGGATTCAGGAGGTTATATAAATGTTCTCGTCCCATGAGCCCATAATCAAAGGGAAACAAGACATGTGGCCTAACAGTTTAACTCTCCCAGAGCCACCCTCCGATGACACAGGACTTCCCTGGTTGCACAGGCTACGAATTCACATGGAGTAAGTTTCCAGCTCTAAGAGACTGCTCATTGTAAAGAGGCTGATCCTAAGGTGCAGTTAGATGTATGAGATAGCAGCAGTGAAATTAGATCACACTTCTAAAACGTTAACAGAATGTACTGTCTCGATTACTGTAACCTTTAAGTTGTTTTAAAATGTATTCTCTCCAAAGAGTAATGGGTTTGATTGATTGCTTTTTATACAGCACCACCAAACTGGGATCTTAATATCTACTAAAGGTCAATAGTTACCTTCTCTGGAAAAAAAGTGTCATTCCCTACTCTATTAAGCAATACATGTTAGCAAATATAACACCTGCACACTTCTAAACCATTAATGTAGAAAGAAATCAAGGAGTGCTGCACCTATTGGATCACATCTTTTAAAAGGCGCTGATGACAAATACAAGCGATATGCTTGAATCAAGCAATATGCTACACTGCAATAGCCATTAAACGTGGAGGCATTTGGCAATAAACACACTGAATGCATATCAAGACATTAACATAAGTATATTCATTGTCATTTATTATTTTTCATTCAGTCATTAAGAAACTTACAATTGCTAATAAAAAGAAATGCATGCTTAAGGAGCAGGTTCCAAAAAAGCCTTCTGGAAAAACCATTGGCTGAAAGTTACTGATGAAAATTACAAAAATTTAAGGAAACCACTCACAATCAGTCTGATTTGATTTCACTAGTTGAAGATTTGGGCTTTAAGTACTGCCAGGAATCTTATTGGGCAACATAGCTGTCATCCCAAAGCAATATTTCCATGTGTGGAAAGGAAAGTGTAAATGAATTCGATGCTGAATTGGGAATCAATTAAATGACCAAATCTGATAAGTCATATAAAGAGTAATTTTAACTCCTGTGAGGAGGGTAGCTGACAGGCCTAAGAGAGCACGCTGCGGCACTGGGAATCCTAATTAAACCCTGAAGGATGTGTGGTGCCTCAGGGCACGCAACTCGGAGAGTGTCCCTTAGGGTGATTGAAAATTGGAAATAGATAAGGAGAATGGGCCTAATTATTAATTTGATTGACTGTGTACAAAACGTGATCCCTCTCAACATCTTCTGCATATTATAATCTGGGACAAGGCATTTACTACCTGAAAGTCAGAATTTACCTCCTGGAATAGCAGATTCATTTGTACAGACTGCAGAGACAGTTATTCGCTTGTCCTAAATATTTATAGTTATTTGCTTTTTTACTACTGTTATTATTTTATTGTGGATTTCATTTGAGAGTTTTGGGGTTATTTCAATCATGCTTCATTACAGACAGTATTTTTAGTGTGACTAACACAGCAGATTTCTAGACTTGCGGACACAAACCAAGGTGTTTCAGACACAGCTCACAGAAGAACTGTGTCTTTGGGAGACCACAGATTAGTTTTCCCTAGGCAAAGAAGGGTTCACATCTTTAAATCCAAGGATTTGGGTGTGTTCTGTAAATAAAGGGTTTTTTTTTTCTGTACACTCCAAGTCAAGGTCCTGATACCCAGTTTGCAATGAACTGTTAGCCGCACTAGCCTTCCCTCAATGCAGATTATAATAGAAAAGAAGAGTCAGATTAAGATGCCGCATTAAGGCCTTGTCTTGGCCCTCCGAATTAAAGCATAAAGAGGTAACTGAAATGACAAAAGAGATATAAGGACCAAACAATGAAAGAGAAAAGGTGAGAAGACACTTCACCAAAATGCCCATGTTTTTTACTTAGCTACTTATCAAACCTTATTTCACGAGCGGAATTGTTTTCCCTTTTAAGAAAGAAGACACAAACCAACCCAGAAATGCCAGTGTCCTGTAACTCAGGATTCCAGGGAGAAAAATAAAGGAAGGAATACAGGCAGCAAGGACAGAAGCAAACATATAGCCAGTTTTCAATGAGAGCTTAAAGCTGGGATATATGGCATCAGCAAATGGAGCCAGACTGCAATTGATTGAAAACGTGTTGCTGCCAAATAGCAAGCTACATTGGCTTGAGATATGAAAAACTGACTCTCTTGCCATAGTTTCTAAGCTGGAAAATCCCTCAATAAGCCAGACCTGAAGGAATCTTATTTGTCTTAACTTGTGTTGTTAAAAAGAGGAGATACAACTATTCCACAGACTTGCCAATGAAACTGTGGCAGCACTGTAGAACAGGCAAGACTTAAATGGCTGATGCTTGTACAATTGCTTATAATCATCCTTTCACTCTGAAGAAGCCAAAAACTTATCATTTTCAAAGAAATAAAGATCCATATGCCTGCAATAACATTTCTGCAGCACAGCCCTAAATCTGCATATGCACTGTGCTACTGTTTTACTAAGGTGCTTCAAGGCAACAACTTTAGCCGTGCCCTTCTGCTTAGCATTCAAATTTTAGTGTTTTGTAACTGTACCACTACCATCAATGTTTTTTGAAAGGACCCTATTTCCATGAAAAAATCCCCATTATGCTGTTAAAGTGGCTGAAAAAGATGACACTTTAGTATCAGAGAATATACAGTATCATTATCACACCCAACCAGCTAAGTCACTCCTCCTTTAATACTCTGAAAAATTATATTCCACCATTACATCTGAGGTCAAGCCTGAAACATCTGTCAGAAGGTGCAAGATGCAGGCTCTTCATATGGCTGAGTGGCTGATTCTAAATAACAGCAGCGCTAAGAACAGCATTTGTCGGCACCAGACACTACAGCAAAGCCATGCGGCTCAAAAACGTTGGGTGAGCTGTTACATCCACTTTTATTCTGTTCTAGTGTTCTGTGGTTACTATACACAATTTTATTCTGCTGAAAGGAACTACAGGCCACAGAACTCCGCTGTCTTTTCTCACCTCTCCGGGCTGCTATACAGCAGGATATACCTTAGTTAGTTAGGGGATGTTCCCTTAATTATACTCTGCATGTCCAAATGCATGAATATATCGTTCTTATGGTAATGTTATCTTGTTTCTTTACCTCCTAAAACATTCAAGAGGTAAACGTGACATCACATTGCCACAGTAGAAACAGAAACTTTTTTCAAAATTATGTTTCTGCCAAACACCATGTACTCTTCAAATTACTTTTGCTGGTTTTAGAAAACATTCCTGGAAATCACTTCTGGAAAAAATGGCAGACAGCTTTAAACAGAGGTCATAGAGAAATACAGTCTTCATCTAATTCGATTAACTGCTTTGAGTTAGATCCCAAATGGTACAGGCAAACGTTTGCTCTATTTCAGGCATGTTCTGAGATATGAATCATTCCGCTTTCTCAGTATAAAGAAGCACAGTGCAATATCATACACTCAAACTTTTTATTGCTTGGAATTTGAAAAATCTCTAGACAGATGTCTTCATGATTTACAATGATAGCTCTTCATTTAGACAGCCATTCAAAGGCTTCAAATACTGTAAAATTCTACCTAGAGCATTACAAAAAGTAGCAAAGTTAATAGCTACAACAATGAAAAATGGTATTGTAAGCAAATGGACATTACCAAATTCACCAAGCTGGAACCCTGAATTGCAACTCTTGGAGATTTATATGCTATCATAAATGGCAAAAGACAATAAAATCATGCAGGAAAGTACTTCTGCATTTGGACTCTTATTCTGGCTTCAATCCCTATGAGATATTCAAAGGCAATGTGCCAATTGATCAATATGTTAGTATTTAATGTGCAATAAGTGCTACTGAGTCAAAATCAGAGAAACATTGCCTTTTAGCAGAGTCTGCCTTACTGCTGGCAGGAAGGAGCGCATGAAGTTTTGGATCACCCCATGTGGTAAAACAGCAGCCAGAAGTCTGATTCAGAATTAACAAAAGGAAACAGAGGGCGATGCTCAGCATGAACATAAATGCACATAAAGCCAGCCAGATTTCATTACTGCAGATTTTAATGTTGATGAAACGCTTCCTTTTATATTGGGTCACAGTCATTGTTTTCAACCCTCTGTTTTCATGAATATTTTAATACACACAGAACATTAAGTTGCGTAACTTCAGTGTTGTGGCTAAAGATAGCATCTTTAATAACAGCTACAAAAGAGATGCTGGCATCCATCGCTGCCCAACTTGGTGATGCTGTGAGGCACCATGGGCTGGTAGGGACTTTGCGGCACACAAGGCAACGTGTCTGCACTCACCACCAAGGAAAAGGAAAGTGGATGACTGTAACATTAGCTTAGTCTGTTTGAAATAGGAACTTATAAATGCATCCAAGACAAAACAAACCAGCGTAACGGAAATGGCTCTGGAAGTCTAAAAGGATCAAGGCAGTGAGTGCATTTGGTAGAAACGTTGCTTTCGCTTTTGCTTTACACCCTGTGAGAAACTGCGGTACAGCACAACTCCTTAAAAACTTCCCAGGACACAATGGCAGTACAGAAATTGTAACATGCAATTTTAGTAATTTGACTGTTGGCTTTTCCCCCTCATTTTTGCTACTTCTAACTCCTAATGATGAAACTTAAGTGTGGACAAAATTCAAGAGACCACACTTCCTCTTGATTCCATATGAGCTGGGGCACCATTAGCAGGAAAGTACCTATGCTTGATTTTCCTTGCCATTACAAACCTGAACTGTGGGGTGCCATGATACACTCTACAAAGATCTATAAACGCTCCTACTTCAATTCCTGTCAGTCCTAAAGCAGCCCGTGTAGATTAATTTCCTGGTAAACCACAAGACTCTTAGACTTCCATTAAGAATTGTTACAGAGAGAAAAAGCAAATGTGGTACTGTGTGACACCGGGATTCTTTTATTTCTCCATGAACACTAAATTTAATTAATTTTCAAGTCAGTTCAGTGGACTGGTTCTTTTCTGTAGGTTTAAGCCCAAAAAGTAAGCTTGAAAACATTATGAGACTTGATCTAGATTATCAATAGGTGCATAAAAATGAAAGTCATACATTTTCAGGACAGTTTTAAGAAGCAAATACATTGTGACTAATTTTGGTAAACAAGATACTGACAAGACAGTGAATTTGCAAGATAAACGCTACTGGTCTCTTCCAATAATTCACCCAGAAACAACTGATTTAGGGGGAAAAAGCCAACCCCCAAACACTATCTGTCTTGCCAGAAACCTTACACTTGCTCCACTGATATACTGTGAGAATATGTTTTTGCTGTTATAGGACTTTCTAGTAAAGAAAAGCTCCAGCTGGTTTGGTGTCGCTTACTTTCATTGTTAGACACTTCACATCTTACTGGTAAATGGCACTGTGGAGGTTATTTACTGTTACTCACTATTAGTGTCTCTGGTGCAAACCAACATTGGCTTCATAAGTCTACAGTCAGGAAGAATTCCAATTTTTGTTTTCCCACCCCACCTAGCTAGTTAGTGCAGAGAAGCTGTACCAGGCACATCAGAACTTCAATTAATTTGCTAGGTTTCTGGTCTGTATGTTTATGCAGGTATAATAAAAGAAATGAAAAATTAATTTTGGCTTCTCTTGCTTCTCTTCAGTTTGCTTCCAAACAGAGCAAAAACCAAACTCAAAAGCAAAATGGAAGTTCTCAAAAGCAAAATGGAAGTTCCTCTATGGATGGGTTTATGTCAGTACTTGAGTCTGGGTCAGGATGTGAAGGAAGCTTCCAAATCTTCTCCACCAAATTGGCTTTGATTCATATCCTAGACTGGGCTTGGAAAGCAAAACCTGATTATTTAGGGGGGGGGATGGATAAAACTAGACCAGAAGATGAACACCACGTTCCAATGGATGTTTAGGCAACAGACCAAACTGGAGTCCTCATGAACCATGCACAGTGTAGACACTGTTTCTCAGGCCAACTCTTGCCCTCTATAAATACACTTCTATTGGGTTATGTTACTTGCAACCACTTGCTGCAGACACAACATACATATAGCAGAACTAAGAACATCTGGTATCATAAAAATTCCTTATTAATATCCACTATAACAATCTTATCTTTTCCTCTCCCCATTTCTTTTAGCTACCACACCATGGTCTGTCCACCAGTTTTTCCAATGCCACCATGCATTGCCTCCCACATGTCCACTAAATCACTATGGGATAAGAGGAGTTGCATGTGTATCAATATTTATGCACTGTTTGTCTGGCCAGGAGGCCAAAAAGGACAGATAAGTTTTAAGTTCATATTACAGTTTTTCTTTCGGTGTCTGTATCCATTTATTAGATTTTTGGCCAGTGATTACAAACCCAGCCAGACGCAAGAGGGCTAAGAGAATGATGATACAAACCTTCTCTTGTCAGGAAACAAAAAAATACAAAATAGCAAATAAGAACCTTCAAAGTTACCATGTTCATTTATGTATGAGAATCTAAAACAAAAAGAGAAATTATCTTTGCTAAAGAAAGTGCTTTGTTGTTGTTTGTGTGTTTGAATGAAATCGATTGGCATCTTTCAGTAGCTTACCATGACAAGTGCTTACTCAGAAGCTTTTCTGAACTTTCAGACTGAGGAACTACTGTTACTTCATGTAGAAAATGCTTTTAAATAGTGGACACTCCTAATGTTTATACAAACTGTAAGGTGCATATAAGTTGTCAGTTTTCTGTACTATGTTTCTTGTTTGCTTTACAGCAATGAGATACTCGTCTCGGAACTTAAATACACAGAGTGTATTACATAGTACCAAAAATGCAATACATGTACACTACAGCGAAATGTTAAAATATATTTGTCTATTTTGGATTTGTTGGGGGAAGCAGTATATGTGTGGAGTCCTTACTAAAGCCACAGAAGCAATAGCATTATATATCCACAAATCCATTGAATCAATACACCTGGTCTAAAATGGGAACCCTTAAGAATGTTATACTAAGCAGGGGGAGGAAAAAAAAAAAAAAAAAAAGAAAAGAAAAGAGTGCTTTTACCAGTAAACAGAAGGAAGCAGTGCCACTAGCATTTATTCCCATTTTTGTGTCAAACTTCTGTTTTCACTATAAGTCTGTATGAATAACGCCTAAGGTAGCTTTTGTTATTTTAGCATGTAAAACTGTGCAACAGACAAAACTAGCTCATCTCTCAGAGGAAAAAAATTTAAAGAGCAAAGTGGTAACTCTATACATATTAATCTAAAAACCCAGTAACAAATAGCTCACTAAATTCTGTCAAGGTTCACGGAAACAAATGGGACTTGTATATACATCGTTTGGATGTAGGCCATTATCAAACTATCTAGAGAGTTAATCAACAGAGGACACTCTCAGCAAAACAAGACTGATGCTACATAATCAGAAACACCAGAGCTGTAAACAATGGAAATGCACATTATTCCCAAACAGTATAAATAATTTAAGACTTCCAGAATAGAAATTAATCTACATAGCATTTGAAGCACACCGAACCACCAATTCAGACAGAATAATACAAGGTAAGGGAAAAACAGATGGGTAATTAAAAAGATACCTTCCAAGTGGGAATAAACTTAGCTTAGCAGTGCTGGTAACAAGTAAAGAAATAAATATCAAGGAAATCCTATTAGGTGCACGTATATTTTATATGATTTTCTTTTTCAGAAGGGATTGGGGTTTTTTTCCTCTGGTGTGATTGGACACTGAACCTGCTATATCCATCAACATCTACCTGATTAACTCTTCAGCTCTCTGAAGCGCCAGTGTTTTATAGGGCATTATCTGCAGAGAGATGGAAACAATTGGGTTTGCCCCTATTTGAGATGGGTATTCTTTTAGCCCCCACTGCCCTAGAAGCCCATACCCTTTTGTCCCCAGATGAAGTCTCACCAGTGTACTTCAAAGGAAAAAGATATTCATGGTGCCTCAACCTTTCCTTTGAAACTGAATCTCTAGATCCAGTATCATCTAGCAAGGCTAATTGCATAGTATGCAAGGGAATTACTATTATTTCAATATAACCCACCATAAAGAAATGATGAAAGCTGAGGCACTGTTGTAACAAGCTTTACATGAAGACAAAACCGCAAATGCACTATCAAAGGTGAATATCTTGCGGAAAATTTCACAAATTATCTTATAACCTTAACAATTACATTCAAATATCGGCCAGCTTATTCTACAAAGAAAACCTTGGGAGAAAAGAGAGAGTGAGAGCAAGAGCAGATATGAAGAAGGTATGATTAGATTTACTACATATCTTTTATCATATTAACTCATTGTACTCACTATTTATTTTACATTCAAATCTCCTTACCCTCTACAAGTTTTACATTTTCCTATAATACAGGTCCAAATTGCTCTACAAGTTGATTTAAGGTAAAGTAGAAAAAAATATGGGAATGCAACCGAGAAACTAATATGAAAATTTCATCATTAAAAAAGTAGAAATGTTATCTTCTTCACTAAATGTTCATATTTAAGAGTATCTACCTACCCAAGCCACATACTCTAAACATCCTTTACAATTCCGTGGCAAAAAGTGGGCAACTGTTCCATTATTTGACATGAAATAGTGGTATTTGACACTGTTTATCCACTTAGAAATTAGGTTTTTATGTTTTAAAAGCCTAGTGATAACATTTTTGCAAATCAAACATTGAAGAAACAAAAAGCAAGTTTTTTTCCTGTTAGATTACTTCATGTCTTCAAAACCTCTCAACTCTAGGAAATTATCTTTCTACATCAAAGGAATTTACCATAGTAATTTACTGGACTCCTTTTCAGCAGTGATACATGCATATGTGCTTAAAAACATTAACAGTACTACTAGCCTTGGATCTTCTAAAATGAGTGGAGTTTGCATATTGCAATTTTCTTTCTTATGCAGCAAGAAACAGTGATAAAAAAATATGAAGAGGGTGGCACGTGCACAAGTAGAGTTATGACCTGAACAGTAATCTGGAAAACTCTTACTTCATTAAACAGCTTCTACTGTAAGAATGCCAGCAAAAGGTGACTAATTTGGAGACAAGTAGAAGTGTTTAAGTAAAAAAAAAAGAGGAACCTTCTACTCCTCACCACGAAAATTCGTACCTTAAATCAGTTCTATGATTTCCATCAATACAAAAGTAAAAGAGAAGCACTGGAATCCAAGTTAGAAAAGTGGTTAAGCACATCCCAATGTTTCTGGAGCACCAATGAATTTAAGATATGCTTAAAAGCTTTCTTCAGTCAGTGAGAGACCTGACAGTTCTCCCCATATATGTCAAAAGCAGGGAAAAGGTCTTCAATCTTGGTAAAGTACAAGTATGGTGTTCAGGTAAAGAAAATCCCAACCAACCAACCAAAAAAAACCTCCAAAAACCCCCACCCCCCCTTGTATTCCTGCATTCAGTAGCCCCTCCCTCCCCCCAAACCTTCCATAACACTAACAATCATATTTTTATAGAATGGAAGCTGCCTTCCCTATTATTTTCTTACATACGAGTGGGGAGGTACAACTACGTTAGTTGCATTCAGCACTGCTTCATGCTACCTGTGGTTATACACCAGAGACCATGTTATTCAGAATGCAACAGTTGAACCCAAAGTCACTAAGGCCTGGTATGCAATAAGAAGATCCAGCTCCACAAGAGATACCAGGGATTCAAAACAGCTTTGCCCACTTATGAAAAATGTGCAAGTAATTTTTTTTACGTTTAGCATATGGGGAGGTTGCAAATTGTTAAAATGAAAGCTTTTGTACATTTACATATATCTATATATATTTCCCATACTGTCCAGAGACTTGATCAAAATAGCTTTTGTCTCCCCTGTTTCAAAATAAATACAATGTACTTGCATGTGCATATATTCTTTATCATAAAATAGAATGTGTCAAGGATTTATACATGTTTACTTTAGGCCACATCATCAATCAAGAACAACTAATCACGTTTTTAAAGCCAGCCAAACTCTTTAGAAATGGGCTGGATGTTACTTAGTAACTTCAATTATTTTTCCATGTGAGTCAATATTAGTAGCACCCAAGTTCAGTAAACATTGAAGCCATCACCCAGTATTTTTAAAGACATCTTATATCAGATGTAAAAGTTAGGCCTGAAATCTTTGATTTAAATGTTTTGGAGGAAACAGCTATGAAAAAGAGCAAACAAAATAAGGTTACTTCTAATTAAACACAGAAATTAAAAACTATCACAAAATAACACATTATTGATGTGGTAATTAAAAATATCGTATTCTGAAAGATAAATATATTAGCAAGCCAGAAGGATCTGGCCTTCTTTTATTATAATTTAATACCGGGGAAACCAAGTTAAACAGATGGCACTCAGGATTTCTCAATGAATTCAGCATCTGTGAGTACATGTTGCATAAATGCCAATTAAAATATGTCCGAGTAAATTTAAATCCCTTGCTGATAGAATGTAAGCCAACCTAGCTGGCTTAAGATCAAGGTTAAACTTAATCGTCTGCTCAACTTGCAGCAAGTTGCTCTCAAATTGTTGAGAAATTCCCAGTGAAATAATAAAAGAGCATTCCTATTGATTTGTCTTTATTTACATTCGTAACTCCCTTCTCAAACATTGTGCTGAAGCACAAAGGGGGGAAAAAAAGTAGTGTGATTCATTTGACAAGCCTAAATTGAAAAAATACTTCTTTGATTTAAAAAGCCTCTACAGAAATGCTCTGCAGAACTTTCCCTTTGGGCAGTTTTGTGAAACAACCACTTCAGAAGTGTCTTCGAAATTTGTATTAACCATACAAGCCACTTTTTACTTTCCTGTACTCTGTTACTGACAAATTACCAATCTCTTATATTAGGTTGTCATCTAAATTTTTTGTACCATGCAAAGTGAATGTTGAATATTATATAGTAAAATACATACAGAAGAGGCTACACTGAAAAGTTAAAGCTGTGCTGTTATGCAAACCTGCACCAGTTCTAATTCAATTTGGCATTCAACTGCCTTGTAAGAAAAAATTCACAGATATGGACAGAAAAAGCAGTCCTTTCGGTATAAAAAAAATGAAGAAAAAACCATCCAAACTCCAAAACTCACAAAACTTTAAGTTTGCCAACTATTTCAAGGGTAACAAAGCACTGTTTAGCAGGTTTGTACTCAAGAAGGCTGAGCAGCCACTCTCCTGAGAAAAGAGACGGCATTTTGGTGTTGTGCTGAGCTATCCATAAAAATTTGGTATCACTGACTGAACTGGAGCAAGCGTACACCAAGCAAAGCTTGGATCTTTTGCAGAGCTAATCAATTAAGTCCCTTTATACATCATCCATGTGTGCAGCCTTTTCCCATACTAATTATTTCATGCTGGCAGCGTTCTGTTGAAGAAAAAGCCAATCAGAAACTATAAAACATACACCACAACAGCAAATGAAATTAAATGCCTGAAGTGCAATTTAGTATCTAGGAAATGAAAGCTGAACTGTTCATGCATGTATACATACTAGTAATAAATTAAATGATGGCAGTCAGGGAAAAGACCTAAATGTCATTAGGAAGACTGCATTGGAAATACTGGTGCCCCGCTCCACAACTATAAAATGAAAGCTTTCCTTGAAAGTGGGAAAACAAGAGGTTTATCAGTTTTCTACAATAGCAGGAATCAAGTGACCCAGCAAGAAACATATGCATCCCTATATATCTTTAGATGATAGAAATAATTCTGGATTTTTCAGAGTTCACTAATTTAGCAAAATCTGTTCCTTAAGCACCTCTGCAAGACTGGGGAAGACATCCTCATGTCTTTTACAGAAGGCCAACGCTCAACAGAATGCACACAGGGAGCCTGATTTTCAGGCTTACTCATTACTGAACTATTGAAGCTTTGGCTGAGGAGCATCACTGAAAATTAGGCCCCTAAGCATTTTAATAACAACAGACAATGGTATTGGAGAAGAAAGGAAATAACCCAACCCCCCCAAAAAAGTCAGGGTCCACAACAGACATGCTTCCTAAATTGAATTGGGCAACGTCAGCAGAATTTTCAGATGCGAATTTAACTATGAGAGATCGGCACTCTACTCCTGACTGCCTTGTGACTTGTAGTCTTTTACTGCAGTATAGAGCAACTGCAGTAGGAGTGGTAAAATATGAAAATGCAGAGGTAGTCAAAGGTCATATAGTACAACACGACTGACTAGATAGTTTGCTGGGAAAAAGAAGCACGTGGTCCAAAATAAGAAAACTTGTCATTCAAGATACCATTACCGAGAAAAATAAAACCTGAAACCTTCCGAGCACAGGTAGCCATTCAGCACAGAAGGAGGCTGAAGGAAGGAAAGACAGATGGACAGAGCAACTCGGCACTGCTGAAAACATGACCTGGTGCACACTGAGGGTGAGCGAACAACTGACAGCGTCCACTTCAGGCCCTTTCTGTCCTCTACCCTTACCTTCTGGGAGAAGCATTTTTGCTTGGCTCATCTGAAAAGAGGATTCGGCGGGGGGGAAGGGGGGGGAGCAAATTCCAACGGACAAGCGGAACAGCCCCCGAAAGTCAGATTTGCCTTAATCCCCTGCGGGAGAGCGCCAGCAGAGAGGAAGGAGCGGTCTGTGCGCTGTGTTCTCCTTTTGTACTACTTTTGCTCTCCTGTTATTACTCCTGATTGCAGCTGCGCCTGATTTCTGCTATTGGCTCATTTTCCAACCCTCTTCAGAGGCTTTACAGCCTTGCACTTAACAGTTTCACCCAAGTCAGGACAGGCCCATTCCCCCAATCAGTTGATAATGGCTGAATGTCACACACATCACAGCAAACGACAAGGTTTTTGAAAGCGGAGTCAGACCTTCTGATGGCAGAAGCATCTCTAGCTTCACAAATAAGTTTTGCAACTGATGGTTCAGACATATTTGTCTCAAAGGTCTTGGAAAATGAAAGGCAGTGCACCTAATAGGATGGATCAGGCCCTACCAAGCACTAACCCTCAGAATGATTGTAATGATACTTGGATTAGACTCTTCACTCTAGCTTGCAATGCACAAAATAATGTGATTTAACAATTGCTGTAATTCTCTGCAATTGCAAAGAATAAACACTTCAAGGTTCAACTGAACAGCTTTCATTGTTTTCTACTGTAACTGCTGCTCTACTTATTCAGAAGAGGTGACCTTCTAGTATCCTTGTCCTGTGACTATGAATGGATGGAAATTTGAGTTTGACCTCACTTTATGACCTCTATAAAAAGAATTATACTACAATGATTTTGTGTCTTTATGTCAGCATGTCAGATAAATATTTTATTCAATTGCTAACTGGATAATGCATTTTCAAAATAACTCACTATGCTGAATGTATTTTCAAAATATATTGCTAAATGAAGCAAAAATTCAACTAATTTTTTAGTACTGAAATATATTTGACATTTAAGAAATATTAGACATATATGCCTTAATGCGAAGGCATTGGGCGTTTAAAAAGTTTTAGCTTCCATTAGGAAGCAGTACCTATGAATAATACATCTTTTTCTAATGTCTTTTTATGTACACAAAAACATCAATTTGTACATAGCTTAAAAGAAATCTGAATTACAGGTAAGCCATCTAATGTGTCCCTTGCTACCTTTTGGCAAGCTTAGTCTAATCAGAGTTTTTCCACTAAATTACCCAGATCAACAGAAACCCTGCACAATTATATCCTGCTCTCTAAAACAGCACATGATCTTTGCTCATGTGTGTAGTTGCCAGGGTGGAAAATTGCAGTGAGGATGATGGTACAGATGTTCTTTTTCAGTTGACCAAACAAAATTAAAGAAAACAAAGAATTCCTGTTTCATAATGACTTCTATTTAAAATGCACTGATTTATACACATTCACACACACATAAACAAACACAATGGGAATTTTCAGCAGATTTTTCTAATAGAAGATTACATTCTCCTGTTGACGGTACAGGAAAAGATCAGCTTTTAAGGGAGAGAAAGTATTAATAAAGCATCAACATGTGAAAAACAAATGTTCAATGTTTGCAAACCATAAGAATGCACCTTATGATACTTATTAAGTTAAAGTTCCTTAAGCGGTTTCAAAAGCAGGATAGACACATTGGAGAAAATCTTTTTCACTTGCATGCAAAGACGAAAACCAAGCAATCTCAGCACTGACAGGATGAAAAAGATTTGCCTGCAATCATTATTACTGCTACATTTACTGGTCCCTATCACTGAAACCAGAAATTGCACTTTAAAGGGCTGAAGGTAGGTCATCATGAGTAATGTCCTATGTATTCACCAGAGACACTTGCAGAACCATGCCCACAGAAGGGACATTTCCTTAAATCCATTTTCCAAATTTCACAACCCCCTGCCCTCCTCCCATCTTGTTCTTCTCTCCCCACAAGTACTCCCTACTTTGTATACATTTGGGAGCTGTTCTCCATTATATGTTTGTTTGGGGAGATTCTACCAAGTTGTGGGATTTTTTTGTTTCTTACAATTAATTATTTTACATTGTACCCCAAACCCATCATTGAGCATCGTTGCAGTTAGTTGAGGTTTTTTACATTTAGGTTATCTCCACAGGTGCCCTGCTTATTCTCAAATACAAAGCAAACCAACCAAACAAGCCCTACCAATTATTTTGCATCGACATACACCGGTACCAGTCTTCAGTTATGGCAATACAAAGTGATCAAGATCTACCCCTGCGTTATGGGGAGACACAACAAGAAAAGGAGACACAGAACCAGGCAAAGGTGGTGGAGAGCTTACAAGAGCAGCTGTTTGAAGCTAGAACACCACAGAATCCCTTTGTATAAGTGACAGTCATTTCTATCAAAATGAGTGGTGTAACGATTTCAGAAAAGGAGGGATTTGAAGAGAACTTGTGCTGACACGACAGAATACATTACGGGCAGTAGCGAACAAACTTGCCTTCCTTTATCAACACTGAGAAATAATCTGGGCTGAAGATCTTCTACCTGTGTACCCAGGAGCCAGGAGAAACTGAGAGTTCTGCACCGTGCTATGTTTCCTATCTTTCAGTCCCTCATCAGCAAAAGTATTTGCATTTGTGAAGGAGAAGGACAAAAGTTAATGGGTGTCTATTATGCATGAAATTTTGCTTTTGTGAGGGGTGCAAGAATCTGCATCTCAAGTACAGCTGCATAACAAATTCTGGTGAGGTAGGCACAGGCCAGCGACAAGCGTTACCACCTTCTATAGTCTAAACAACAGTGCTTTACTGTTGTCTGTGTTAAAGCAGACTTTTGTCCTAGTTTGAGTTGCTTAAACACAAATAATACTCTTTCTCATTCAACACGGGTATGAAAGAGGCATCACGTCACACTTGGACAGCGTGCTGCTATCCACCTATCTCGAGGGCTCCGTTACATCTAAGCCTACTATTAGGAAAGGAAGAACTATTCAAAGTCAACATGAGATTGAGGACTAGGTATGGATTAGCTACCCTCAGCCTCACTTCTCCCAAAATTCAGATGCTTATGTGTCTTGATTAAAAGAAACAACTAGCAATAAATGATAAAGTTATCAGCACTTTTCAAGAAATAAAGTGTTTATTTCATGGTTCACAATGGAGTATCTTGCAAGGTGTGTAGTTGCTGCACAAAAGCTTGCTGGCACTTTACAACTCCTTCCATTACTGGTTCCTCACAGCACCACTGATCATTTCTTTCATATGATTCCAAACCTACTGCCTCTCTGCACTGCTTTGCTATTCATTGTAAATATCATGTGTCAGAAAGGGAATAAACATCCATGTATGGTATAAACTGCAAATAAAATCGACCATATTTTTCAGACATCTTTTTCCAAATCACGCTAAAAGCCATCTGCTCAGTGTTAGGCTAGACAGAAGAAGCACTAGAGGAACTGCCTTTCCTTAAGGTTTCTGAACACTGATAGAGAACAGAATATGCAATTATTTTACAATAATACATGCACTGTTATGTATGTATATTCCTGTATGATCTCTAACCATGAACAGGCATGAAACTGTTCTTCCTATCAACCTCAAGTATGTGTTCTATTTATCCTCATTTAGAATAAAGTAATCAAAAACATCTGACAAGTGTTGAATGATAACAAATACATAATTACTGAAAGCTACAGATGGAAAGAGTAAATTCACTATTCTTCAGCACTTCATGGTGTTACCTATCTGGAGAAGAGTCAGTTCCCACTTGTTTCCTCTGCAGAGCACACACCTGTAACTACAGGCTAGGCTCACCCTCTCTTTGTAGTTCAGCTTTACAGGCAACTAAGACAAAAATATAGCATCCTTTGGGCTACGTTTCTCTCTAAACCAGTCTGTCAAGGATCAATCATACAAGGCAGGTTCCTGAGATGCTGACCATCTCTCGAATATGCAAGTGACAATGAATCAAAAGAACCATTTCATTTTTATGTAATGGCTTAAAACCCACAGACGTAGTTGATGACTAAAAGACCTCTATCATCCTCTTACACTTTCAAATATTTCCTCCAAGAGAACGTAGAGGAGAAGGGCGAAGTAGAGAACAACTTATTCATAATGAAAGTAAGCCTAGGCATCGTCCTCCTCCCTTCCCCAATCCAAAAACCAGGTTGTGGAGCAGGATTTTAGCTACTTATGTCTGGCTAAGCTCAGCACGGAATAGTGTGTTTCTCTTCACCACGCCCTGGCCGCAGCTCCGGCTGATCCATCTGCACTTCTCTGAGAACAGCTGAAACCAGATTCTTCTGTAAAAACTATCAACTTCAGAAACTTTGTGAACTATTTCTTTATTTGACTTGAGTCACTGAATAACTTCAACAAATAGCCGTTTAAATTTCAGGAGCATCATATTAACAATACTTAAATTCCTTCTCAGACAAAACTGACACCCATAGCAGATACGCT
The DNA here is from genome assembly GCF_000687185.1 of Egretta garzetta. Classification (NCBI taxonomy): domain Eukaryota; kingdom Metazoa; phylum Chordata; class Aves; order Pelecaniformes; family Ardeidae; genus Egretta; species Egretta garzetta. The sequence goes on from NW_009260801.1 coordinate 1,802,227, forward strand.
TGTGGCCCACAGAGGTTACCTCTCGTACCCGAGAGGTCGGCAATTAGGTTCACACCTCCTTGTTGAGATTCATGAAGAAACTTTTAATGTTGTCTTTCTGAACGTCTCAAAGGTCAAGCTTTTAGTTTATCTAAACAATAAAAAACTAATATTGGCAGCTCTATCCTACTTTTATTTGTGAGCTCTGTTCTCCACAAAAAGTTAGGCATATTACCGGTGTAATTTAGCATGCAGCAGTTTTAGGCTTCAAGCTGCTTTAAGCATTTGGTGTTGAAAATAATCTTTTTTTTACAGAGATACTGTCAAAGTTCTTTCCTTTAGCAAACATGTCAGCATCTAATTTATCAAGTAGTACTTGTAGCTTATAATAAAATGTCCTATGACATGGCCTGTATTTTTGATGCTGTGTTCACAGAAACAGCTGGGTGTGCACACCATGGAATTTACCAGTATTCACGTGATGCTTCAGTGACACAAAGATGGATTAAACTCTTTGTGCTTCCAAGAAATGGGAAGTTCTTCAAAAGCACTTTGAATATACAATAAGTATATAATTATCAGTATCAAAATGAGAGTGCCAGGACTCAGGTTAATTTACTGTCGTCTCATGATTTTGTCTGAAAGCTTGCAAAAAACCAGCAACATCAGAAATGGATCAGCAGGATTATTGCCCACTGAGTACACCAATCCACTAGGGCATCTTCTAAGTGCCATTCCTATTCCACTATAAATACCCTATACACCTCTCATGGGCCACTCAGGGTGTATCTGCCTCCTGCAGACAGATTGCAGAGTAGCTACAAGCAAGTCAGTATGTCCCCATGGTGTGGAACCAGTGATGTGGGGATTCCACTGCTGGTCTGAAATCAGTGAAGCCGCATAACCCAGCACCTGAGGTAACAAATCTACCCATCGGTGTTTACAGATCTGGGACAAGAACCACGCTGATTGCCTCTGCAGTGTAAACACACCTTTACTTTCTCTAGTCCCAGTTTCCCATCTGAAAAAATGCATGACTTGCCATACAGCTAAAGGTCATAAAACATTAGAAACATGAAGGCCGTATGAAAACCTCAGAGGGATGTAGAACACGACCTAGATGTAGACATAAATACTGGAACGTAGTAAATATTGAGAGGATTTACATCATTTTCCTTGACCACACTATCAATACGTTAACCTGAGAAAGTATTAACAAGCTGCTTCACCGTATTTGTTACTCCCACATAAAATTCTGAAATGAAAGCCTGAAAATCATTCATTAAATAAGATTTAAATCATACTGAAACTGCACAAGTGAGATTTTCTACTGTCTGTTTATAACATAATAAGCACTGTAATCATTTATGTGATATGGATCTGATAATTTCCATTCACCTGTTCCAATGGGAGCAAGAGGTTAATAAAAGATGCCTATTTAAATGAAAAGTACCATAATTGGAATCTCGTCTTTGCATTTGCTCTTATACTATCAAATCCTGCAGAGTAAAGGGCTGTCAGATTCCTGGGGCAAAATATACAAGGACTTTACATCACTGATTTTTATTGGACAACGAGGCTGCCTGCCATACCTGGGTCTAGGCTACCATTTTATGTATGCTCTAATTAAATTCACATTTTTTACCAAGATCTTTGAAGCTTTGTTGATATTATGTGTACTCTAATTATTGCTGTACTTTAAAGTTATAAGTAATTATGTTAACCTGAGTTCAAGTCAGATCGTTAAAGTTCAGGAATAGCTACAAGAGGTGACAGAAAGAAACAGGACAGCAGTTCAATACATTGATGAAGCTGGACTACACACAAGCATTATACTCTTCCGTAGATTTCCTTGTTTTCAAATTGCCCAAATAATGGTAGTTTTCAGTGACAAGACAAAAATTCACAATCTTATCAGAATCTGTACCTTGATAGGTAGGATCCAATTCAGACCATGAACTGAAGAAATCTTTCTCATTGCCTTCCATCCCTTTTTCATATACAAAATCCCAAACTAAGAATCAATAGTTCCACATGCTTAAAACTCATACCACATATGCACATGCAAACAAATATGCACACAATCACTGTCTGTCAGCAGTTCCGAAACAGCAGGCGACCCACTGGAAGTCCCAGTACCTCCCAAGATCCCAACAGTGGCTTCATGTCCTTCCCATTTCAGAGGAGGCTCTGGGGTCACAATACCTATCCTAGCACTAATACAGGAATCTGTTTCCAGGTGAACCTGCTTCCAAGCACACTATGGGATTTTTTTGGGTGGTTTGTTGTTGATTTTTTTTAAAAATAGTTTTAAAAGCCTCATGCACAGGCCAGCCTCCTATGTAATTTACCTGAGAATGTTTCTTCAGCTAACTACCATGACTCCTCCTGTGGTTGTGGCTGTGAATCTGTAAAACTGCTACAAGCTCACAGATCGCAAGACTTTGTTGGATTTTTTTTTTTTAAAGGAAAGTATGGGGAAGAGAAGAACAAATGTCAAAATAATGCCAATCACCAAACTTACACCAATAAAGCAAATTCCAAATTTAAGATGAAATATGCCTTATTTATTGCACTGAATAACTACTTATGATTTTATGTTTGGTTACACTGGTGGATGGTACCAAATCTCCAAGCATTATAAAAAACCACATCCACAAAAAAGACAACTGTTCTCCTTTGTGTTTTCTTTGGTGTTAACTTATTATGATTTTGAAGTGGCTAAAAACTGCTTCCTGAAACAAACTCATAGCTCAATTACAGATGCATTCATACGTAATGAGTGCAATGTGCTTTTCACACAATCAATAAAGCTTCGTGCTGAAGTACTTTGTCATCACTAATAGATCATCTATATTCTACAAATTAATTCATTTTATTAATTATAGTACTGAAGGATTATTGAAAATTCAGACTCTAGTCTACACTTAGGTTTGCATTAGACAGTTGTAATCACAATTAAATAATTTTCTGAACTAAAATTGAACTTGCACCTAGATAAAATGAGAGAACCTTGGATCTATAACAGCAGAATGTCTGTGGAAGAAGAGCCAAACCGGTAATTTATAAAACTGAACTCCATTTCAGTGACACTAAAATAATACAAGGATTTATGAATAGTTTCTCTCCTTGTTACACACAGATTACTGTGTCATCTGAGTGAGGCTGAGGACTTAAGAGTATTTCACCTAAACTAATAAACCTATTTACTGAATCTGAACTAAGTGCTGAAGTTTACTTCTAATGAGTGTTGACTGATCTTGGCAAATAAAGTGAATTAGACCACACATATCTGAGCCAGACAAGTCATCACTAGTCAGTGTGTCCCCAGGGGACAGAATGAATAAAAATTGTTTCTCAGCTTTTTTTTTTTTTTTTCCTGAAGGATCACCACGAACGCCTGTGTTGATAGTAGCACTATCTTGACATCCTTTCAGAGCTGTTCTTAGCACCGGTAATATCTTGTCTTGTTGAGACTTTTTTTACAAGTTAAAAAATGGAGCCATTTTAACAGTTTATTTTATTTTTATCTATCCAAACAGTTATGACACACTCATCACCCCCCTGTTTGTAAGCCTGAGATTTGAGCGTTGTCACACAAAGGATTAGTGTGCAAATCCCCCAGGGCCCAGGCCCCACATCAAACAGAAGGGCTCACCGCCGCGCAGCAGCGCTGGGGTGGCAAGGGGCTCTACTGCAAGGGGCGCTGGACTGGGGCTCAGAGGACCCAGCTGGTTTGATTCAGCTTTTCCTGACACCCTGAACAATGCACGTCGCATCTCTCTGCCTCTGTTTCTGAGCAGAATGGAAACCACATTATCTCTCAAAAGCCTTCAAAAGCTATGGCTGGAAAGCCTAAACAAAAATTCTCCATTACTACTCCCCTTTAAAAATGCACAAAATACCACTGAAATGTTCAATGTATTACCACATCTAATTCTGCCAAAAGCAATGCCACCGGCGCTGTTGCTCTCCTGAAATCAAAACAGGAAAAACAATCCTCACCTGACAAAAACCTAAACATGAAATACTGTGCATTTAGAAGTTTTGTTGCTTGAAGTGAGAACATGAAAAAGAATTTTCATTTCCCTGGCTTCATGGAAACTCACATGCGGCTCAGATCAGGAGCCAACAGTAACACATCCTGCGCGTCTGCACTGATCTCTCGACCTCAGTATGGCTAGAAGAAGGGAAAAGCCAATTTCTTCAGATGTACCTTTCATTGCAAAGGTAACTTATTGCTCCCTGGACATATTTTTTCCTCGATATTCTGAATGCTGGGTTCAGAGCACGTGAGCGCAGTGAAGAAGCCCAGGATGCCTTCTTCCGCCGAGAGCTGGGCTGCGGGGACTCGGGGCCAGACCAGTTTCCACGGGGCCAAGGGTGGCCCCATCCTGCCAGGGCTGGGGGAGAGGTGCCCCACAGCGTGGTAGGAGGCCACGGCCAGGGCCGGCCCCAGGGATGGGGGACCCCCTGCCCCACACCCTGACACTGAAATGCAGAGGTCTGCTGCTTTCAGAGCATAATGAAGAGTGCCTGTACTTACTGCTTGTGCCGTAAAGACTTGGGAGACACGTATGCGACCTCTCCATATCAGTAAATGCAGAAACGCATTGCTGAAGTTCAGTTATTGTACCCAGTTGTGACCTGATTTATTCTTTCATGGGTGCTTACATTTGTGCTGCCTGTAGCCTGGTTTTGGTAATAAGTTTTATAGCCACTGGCCTCCCATAATTTTCTCATAGTTCAGCTGTCTTTAAAATAAAGAAAGTTCATATACTATGTCATATAGAAATGTCATAAAAGACAGATAACTCAGGCCTTCTGTAAAACCTTTTAGGTGTGTAATCAGAATGAAGGCAAGATAAACTCTTCCAAAACAATATACAAAGGTGCAGGCTTATTTTTAATTTGCAGAAATTGCAATGTCCACTGATGTTAGGTTTTCAAAAAAAAACCCCAAACCCAACCAAAACCAACCAACTCAAACCTAAATCAGTCCAACCCCCCTTTTTGGCAAGGATGGGTATTAGAGGCAGGTGATTCGGAACATGAAACTCCTTGGACCACATTGGGCTATTGACCATATCACCACACAGGAAGCTGGAGCTCTTCAAAGGTTATTTTAAAGACATCAAAAACATTTGCAGCCTAATAAAATAATAACATCTCCTTAAAAGTAACAGCACATCTGCTAAACCTCTTTGTGCAAAGGACACAGCTCATTTGCTCCCTGGAGATTTTCAGCTGTGCTGCATATTAGCTTGAACTATCATAAAAAAGCAAATATTACCTGCCATGCATTTTTTTTGTAAGTACATTGTGAGATGGTCCTGAAGTTCTTTTTATCTACACCTTTTGTTACTTGTGTGTTTCCCAGATATTTAGGATCTATGATTCTATGATTCTGTGATCTGAGGCCAAAAAATGCTGGTTAAAAACAAAAAAGAGCTCAGCATCGGTGTAGTGTTGGAGGAGGAAATTAGCATGTCCTTTGCATACAAGCTTCAGACAACCTGGAAAAAGTAGAAGGAATTAGGGTTTTCTCTAATTGAAACCTAGCATCCAGATAAACTTGCACACATCTGACCTTTGTTCTCTTACTACAAAGCTGTTCAATTACACATGGAAAAATGGAGCACAATAAAAGCTATGGCATCTATTCACACCACAGGAATCCAGTCTAATTATTCCCACTAGGAGATACGAAGTATTTCCTAATGCAAATACTGGACTCTCAGAACATCGACATCAAGGACCTGCACTGTATCTTCCCCCACAGGGAAGAAGTATAAAAAGTGTTGCATTTTACACTCAGTTTAAGCACAGTATTTTCTGATGATTCTGCTATGGAGTTAAAAAGGCAATGCTCTAAGTTTTCAGTAAAGTCCTTGCAGATTTTCTAACATGAACTATGAATCTGCATGATGGATTATTGCAAAATACAGCTATTTCTCCAAACATTGACAGAAATGTAACACAGTATGCTCTGCTTTCATTCATGGACCTACCATTAAAATATAAGTAGCTTTCTGTAAGCACCAAACATTTCAGTTCCGTGTTTCACCATTAGCTATGTAGTTACAAATTAGTACCAATTACACTCAAAATGGGTGATACATTTGTAAAACATATCAAAGACCAAAACTTAATTTCTAAAGAAATGCCTCATGATTGCAAATATCATTGGCTTTAAAGAGGGCAGACTGGTTTGCTAACAGTTTAATCAACAAGTCAAAAGATTTTTATGGCACAAAATTCAAAACTGAAGCTTCAACCTAAGCCAAATTAATATTTACTGCCCAACACTGAATCCAGCCTCTAAGTGGAGGACTTTCATCCCTGTTCTCTGCCAGTGCTCCACCCTCTGACCTTGCCCATGGTCACCTCTGTGTCCACTTTCATGAGTTGTTCTCACAGGCCTCCTTTTCCACTTCCAAGTGATTTCCAGTGTCTTCTGCTGGTCCATAAACCGAGGCAGTCTCCAAGTAGCGACTGTAGGCTGGTAACTGCGCTCCATCACAGAGCTCAGCTGCAGCACAGCTGACAGTCCCCTACACTACGTAATCAAGTACTGCAGAAATTAAAATTTATGTTTCCTATATTTTAAAATAAATAAAAAAAGAGTAAATAATAGAGGATAAAAGGTCTTGACAGACAACCATACAAAGAGTCTCTTGTACCTGCCCAGAGCCTATGGATTTTATGTGAAGTCCCCTGAAACAGCAGCTGAGTCCCAAAGCACACATCTGCCACTAACAAAAGCTTTTATTCCAGCAACAGAGATAGGAAATAGATTTTAAGAACATATCTGTGTATTTTCATGAAAAGCATCTGTCATTTGATCCTGGGAGGAAAAAGGATCATGACTGGGCTATATTTAAAAAACAAAAGTCACGAAGTTTAATTTTGGAGGAAAATCGGAATTTACATTGTCCTTTATGCTGTGCTAACAATCCAAGCATTCTTATTTATACTGGAAACGGTTTGGTTGCAGATCACACTTATAAATAGAAATAAATTGATTACCAGTGTCTATGGTGAATGAAATATAAATATATGCATAGACATAGTTCACATATGCATATATGTCTTTATCCAAAAATACTAGAGTTAAGGTAGGGAATTCTTTCAGCATTATGTTCAAAGGTACAGTTAAGCATAAAAAACCTTTTTCAATATAACATTTTTAACTTGATATTCATAAAAAAGCTGGATAAACAAAATGTTTTAGACAAATGTGGTAGATTCACCAGTTTAACTTCTGTACAGAGACACATACACATCTTTGCCATACACACAGCTTAAAATTGCTACCATGTGCCAAGTAAACTTTTACAGATGTTCAGCAACAGAGTTCAAAGAAACTGCATTGTGTCTTTCTGGCTATATACCAGCCAAATACATAAAACCAAAGAAATGTCAAGATATCAAATGAAGTGCCCATTTGCTGATGTTCAGATAAATGAGAGATGCCGGACTGCTAATATTCTTTCTTTCCCATTACTTGAACTACATTCAAACAATGCTCTGCAGTTATTCTGAGCTTACATCGTGAGGCATTCCAACTAAACTATGACATGTTTTAAAGTGACTTTTCCCCTTGGCTTTCAAAAAGATATTTCTACATCATAGTAAGATATGTGAAATCCTCCTCTAAGAAATTTTTGTGTGCACACATAGAAACCGTCTCTCTTTCTCTCAGCATTATACATATTATTGAGAGAAAAACATACTCTTGATGGGGTGGGGTTACTTTTGTAAATTTAATCACAAAAACCACATAAGCGTTTGCTTGGTAGAACCAATAATGCTCTAGATAAGGTATGCCTAAATAAGGCATCACCTCTGCCCTCAAAAGGTCTGCTTTTGTTTTTTATTGCTTTAAGAACAAATATATTGCAATAATTTCATGTAATAAATCTAAAAATCATGTAAGGAAGCCTGTAACTGTATGGTGGGTTCAATTCATCATGTCCTGTTGACCGCTCACCTGTTCTATACTTCTGTGCCCACTAATCCATTTTGCCTACGGCCATTTCTAACATACCTAACTTTTTTAAACTTTGAACGTCTTCGATCACTTTTGAAAAAAAAAACCAAAAACAACACAAAACCCCCTCGTACCTCCACCAGGAAATATTTCCTTGCTTTCTCTCCATTGTGGAATTTCCATTTACCTCTTTATCCCCAAAACACCCTCATGCACACACTCCAAATTGCACTTCCCTAAGGCACAGGACAAGCAATAGTCAGTCCTGGAATAGTGACAGATTTAAAGTATAATATTTCACAGCCCATTAGGGATGGAAAGAGAGGCTTTTTAGCATTTAGTGAGCTACAAATTCCCTTTCCAATGAGACAGACTCTGCTCCTACTCTGGGTTATTTACTCACTCTCCTTCTATGTGTGTGTACACGCATATACACATATACACCTACCACAATACATATCTCTTTATATACGCCAATCACATTTTTTCAACAGCAAATTTATGGAAAAGGTGTATTAGGCAATTTTTAAAGGTTTCTACAATTTAGTGCTTATAATTTTCCTTTCTTTTCTATTTCCACACAGGTGGATTAGTTCTGAGAGGAATTCAGTCAAGCAAAGGAAGAGATGAGAAAACGTATCAATGCAACTGAGAAATAATTCAAGAGACTTTTATGAAGCTAGATTTTTCTTCCATGCAAGTTATGTGGTACATGGAGAATTCATGGTGTTTTGCTATAACATAAAGGTTTTATTTGCCTTTCCTTAGGACGAATTGCAGAAGTAACTTACGGCTTTCACATGCAATACCATCAAAAGCTCTTGGCAATAAAAATGACTACCAACCCTTCATGCTTTCTTCCTCTCTTAAATCTAAAATATCCTCTCATAAAATAGTCTATAGTTATTACTACTGAAAGATGACAAGATTTTTTTTTTTTAACAAAAAGACAATTAAATAGAAAACACAGTTTCGTGAACAGCAAAACTAATGAAGCCTGATTTCTTGTAGATTTGTATCTCAACCAGTTACTCCAGTATCTAACAAGGTGGCAGCTTAAACTGCAGCTTTTCACTAGTTAGGTCATTTACAACACCTCTGTTCTCTGGTGTCTCGTAAGGGCTGAGCTCATGCACAGCACTTCCTCCAAGGTCTCTCCCTCTCTGGCTTTCTTACCTAGGTGCCTATATTTCAGGAAATTTGTAGGAATGGAACATGTGAGAAACTGGGCCGTCCTTCAGCCCTTCAGATTTGGTTGAAATTGGCTGGTGTGTTAAAAAAAAAAAATCTGTCATTGTGGGAAATGCTCACATGCATGTGGATGCACGTGTGCACGCACACCCAGGCACACATAGTGTAATCACATAAACCTCATTTCCTTCGGAAACCGGGCTAAAAATGACATAGCAACAGCAGATGTGAACACAGTTATGAAAAGCAGCTGCAGGAGTTTTCCATGAAACAAACAAACATAAGGTCAACACGCATACAGGTTCATTTAACAAAGCTGAACTGGCAAGCCTTTGAAATATTTACATAAATATTTTAAATATCCTCTTTCTGTGGGGCAGAGGATGTACATCTTGACTTCAGTTCATGCAGGACATGTTTCTTATTTACTCTGGGTCAAATTCTTACCCACTGAAGTCAATGGAAGCTTTATCTCTGAGTTTTAAATCTACAGGCAGGATTTCTTTCTCTGAATATATTGATATAATTTCTGTGGCTGTGCTCACACCTCCCCTTTCTCTGCTTACGCTTATACAAATAATACATTTTTATATCTTTTCCATACCATATATGAATATATTTGAGGAAATCCAAAATCTGCCACTAACAAAAAATGCATGAAAACCTTCGTAACAAAATGAATTAGAGCCCAGAGACATTCGGAAGTAAGTATCACCACAAAACAGACCTATACTCTTAACTCGAAGAGGAGCTTTTCACTGCTGCTGACAACAGAAAGCAGTTTGGGCTCTCTTAGACCAATATGACAGCCATTTAGCAAGCACTTTGTTCCATTCAACTTCAAAAGCCAGCTGGAAATTATACAGTGGCATGTGTCATCCTGGTAACCTAAAAACATCAGACTGTGAGGGATCTTGAGGGGCAGCAGAACCCAGCCCCATCCTCCCTTCTTCCACTATGGAAGACACATTTAATCCAGAGAAGTCCACAGCGTACCTACCCTTTATACCCCACATTTCTTCTCTCATCTGCTGCAGAAAGCTCAAGAAGAAACCAAAGCTAGCACCCTTTTTAACCGAAAAAGTCACCTCCTGTTAAAGAATCCATTCCAAATGTTGGTTCATACATGGCTCAACATTATCAGTTTCCAGTAGGTCACAGGAGCTACATTTCCTCCTCAGTACTCCTCAAGGAAAGCTTCCCATATGGAACATGCATAGTTTGAATGTTTCAGCTAACTAGACCATTAGTTGCTGGTTTTATACCATCTCCAGAGGTAAAAAGGGTTATCTTAACAGCTTCTATGGCAAATGCAGTAAAAGATTTTAAAATGCAATTACATTTTGAAATACTCTAACAAGGGCTCAGTTTTGCAGTGTACTGACCCTACTGTTAGACATTCATGAAAAACACACAATCATAGAAAAGTTTGGGTTAGAAGGGATCGTTAAAGGTCATCTAGTCCAACCCCTTTTATTTAAAAGACTTTTTATTTTCTAAACTCTAATTTCACGGGGCTTTGTAGGGGGTTGAAATGAGGGACAGTTTCACAAGAGGTGAGACATTTTGGGCTATTCTTTCTTAGCCGTATGGCTGATCCCTTGTCAACTAAAATAAAACCTCCAACAGAAATACTGGATCTAGAAATAATAACAATTAAAAAGAAATGCAGCAACCAAACTTTTAACAACTACCTCACTTACAAGCTGCTTTGCCAAATCTAGTAGTTAGCCTCTTCTTTTGTATGGAGTAAGACTCAAATAAAACTCAATCACCTCTGCTAGGGAGTTCTGGATAAAAATAAGGAGATGAACAGCTGTACGCATCCGCTATTGAGGGCACTGGCAGTCTATACGTCCTCAGGCTATAAACTGGAAAGACAGACTATTAGAATGCAGAGTGAAGCAAAGGTACCTTACAACTTTAGAACTTCTCAATGTACAGAAAACAAACAGTATTAAGCATAGAACATGCTTGGTGATTACCAGCCTTGATGCTATAACGAGGATTAGTTATCTAAAGGGAAATGTTTTCAGCTCACTCTGCAGTTTCTAAGCATTGCTTCACTCTTTTAAAAAAAAACCAAAATAAAAAAAAAAAAAAAACCAACAACAAAACCACAGGCCATGCGCTTTTGCTGGTATAATTTCCATTTGGTAGAACAGACAGTATTTTTCCACATTTGCATGAAGGAGTAAAGCAGTTGTTGAGACAAGGCCTCCTAAACTTAGTGCAACTCTGTAAATGCTTTGCCTGGTAAAAGGCGTTCCACACCTCCAAGGTGAGCACTCACTGTTCCATTGACTTAGAAAGGGGAGGGAGAGTTCAAATGAAGCCAGAAAATGAAGATAAGAATGTAAACACCAAGATGAACTCCATCCAGGATGACTCTACTAACATTTCAATTGCATTTTCAGTAACACACAGAACTCACGATTAACGATGTCACCAAATTTGCCGAGACAGAAGTAGGGTGCCCAGATTAATTCTGACGGCTTATTTGCTGCCAGTGCTTATCTGTTGTATCAGGAATATAATTAAAAGCCAGCAATCGAGGAAGGAGGTTGATCTGAGAAGCTGGTCTCCAGAAGAAAAAAAAAATGCCTCCAATTGTTTTGGTTGGTATCATTATTGCATACTGATATATATAGAAAGTATTAAGAATTTTCATACTATGTATTTTGCTGAAGTAAAACTCAGACACAAGTGCTTTTATGCATCAAAATGGTACTTCAGCCACTCTCTAAATAAGAATTAATGGCTGCACTTTTTTCCAGTTTAAAAAAGCAAAACTAAAACAAAACCTAAAATGAAAGAAAAGTTCTATTTCCTCAGTGAATTCTTAAAGTAAATAAATACATATTATTTTTGTTTTGCATCTATCTCGGGATCTGGCACATCCTGGATCAGCTTGCCAGTGCTTGGCTGCTTAGTTCACTGGGGAAAAAAAAAGAACACCAAACCAAAACACCCCCCACCCCACCCAAAAAAAAAAAAAAAAAAAAAAAAAAAATCTTTCTGGCTTTGGCAAAGTCCTTTTCCCTCCTGGAACCCTTCCCAATCCTTGTGGTTTCTGATGCCTTTTTCTATGGACAGCTCAGGCATCTCTGGGCTAGCTTGACTTCTGCAGTCCTATAGATTTCTTTCTTTGCTGTGCGTCTTGGATCAAATTCCCAAACCCTTACACTCATAAGCATTCTTAAAACTCCCGCCTTTCACATGCTCTTCTGGATTCTGAACTGATTCTGGCACCAGTTTTTTCACAGTTCCTTTCCAGCAATGAGTCAATCTGTGGTGCAAGTCTCAGCACAAGCAGCTGCCTTCATCTTCCTCTTATTTTAACTAGCAGTACTCTGCTCAGCATCTTACACAAGGCCAAGCTTTAATATGAGTTGCAGAGGTCAGCAGCAGCCTTGTTCCCTTTTGTCTGGAATTCAGGATTCTTATGAGGCTCATTGCTTCTCTCGAGTAGTGCACCGCATGGATAGATTCTCTTCACCTTTCCAGCAAGTTTTCAGAAGTAGCTGCCTACTTAGATGGCAAACCCACCCGCTGAGAAAATGGTTGCAGTTTGATAAGAAAATACGGCATGATGTCCTTGAAAGATGGGAGCTTGCTTTAGATTTCATCTACCAAAAAAATCACTCACTTGCACACGCTCTCTCTCTCTCTCTCTCTGTTTTTAACCCTCACGTCAATGCAGCTATGGAACACTAAAATGAATCTGACTTTGGATACTAATGAGCACAATAAAATAGCCCAACCCTTGTCTTGTTCTTATTTGCATCTACTCAACCATAACGAAATGTAAGGAAGCCAGGAACTCTTCCATGAAACCTATGCTGCTAATAAGGATATGCAACCTAGAGGAAAAATACCTTTTAGGGAGTCAGGAAAGGAAATTTGTTTGTTGTAAAGACAACGTATCTGACTTACAAATACTGCTGGATTTATATGCACAATAGTTTTGCTTGCTGCTGTTACAGAAAGACCTCTAAAGCAGAACCAAATGCTTAAAGGCAGCTCTTCCATATCATGTAGAGCAAAAAGCATTCATACTGTCATTTTCCTGTGCCACCAAAGATCTGTTGGCTTCGGCATTCGGCAGCAGTCACAAAGCCACTACTGAAGCCCTGAGATAACGAGGAACTCGGCCTGCACCCAACCTCAAGAAGGTAAGGAGCCCATTCTTCTTAATGTGGGGCACAGGTTGCCTTGGCACATCAGGTATCAGTTCAACTTGCTATTTTATGCTTTTAAATACTGAAGATATTAGTGCCACCACAAAGATCTAAATAAGGATTTCTTTACAGTTCCTTACACAGCTTTGCCCTTTTTTGTGCATTACAATGTAACAGTTCATATCCTATCAATCTTACTTTTATGCATTCCTTATTAAAATGCTGTAACCATTCCTGAATACTTTTTTTTTAATTAGTCAATCATTTCTGTAATCCTGAATTGTCATATCGTAGGAAGATGTATATGAGATTAGGAGTTGAAGTGAAATCTGAAATAGGATTCTGGCATTTGAAGGTTATTGGTCATATGAAGAATCATGCCATAACAGCCATTTTATATATGGCTACAAGGGAAACATCTGCAAGGTCTAAGAGCTGATAAAGAGTAACCTGCCCTGCTACTAAAAAAAAAAGGAAGGCTGCATTCTATTCAACGGCTGCAGATAAGACTTAATGAACTGAGATTTCATAATGGAGAACTGATGGATAACATAGACCTAATATATTCCACATACACAAAGCATTAAGTAAATATGTTTAAAAGAGATTCTTAAGCTGTTTTGTTGGTTTTTTTTTTTTTTCAGGTATTTGCAGCCCTGAATAAAATACGGATTTAATAATTCTAAACAACTCTTTCAATATCAACTTTTCCAGAGATATTATTTCTAAATTAAGACCGTGCCATTCCCTTCCCCTCTCCCACCCATGTTTTGCCAAGTACTACTAAACCACATTATTTTATCCGGGATAGAGCATGCAGGCTGGGAAAGGGACTTGGGATATTAGCTTTGCTGGCCATTTTCACAGAGAAGAGGTTAAGCCACATAAATTTTAACAGTACTCTTGCTGGTCATTTCAGAGAGAAGCAAAGCTAGTAGGTGACATGGAAAAGAAGGATAGAATTAACCGTTAAAGGGGCAGAAAAAAAAACACCACCAAAAAACCAAACCTTTTCACTGACAATAAACAACAAGCTTGACCTTTGGGAGGAGGGTATTCTTTCCTAATACTGTAGCTCAAATGAGCTGAAAAGGAGATCTTAGCCCCACAGAATGATTTATAAAATGGCGAACGCTACAGCAGAAGAAAAGAGGGAGCCTAAATGACAATGGACGAAGGAATTAATCCCCATGACTGCGGGCAGTGGATCACTTTTAGCGAAGTCTCGAACCAAATGCATTTGCATCTGCATACTGATTTAACTCCTTTGCAATTGCATTTAGCAAAGGCCTACTTTTGAGTCTCCACCGGAACGAAACAAACCCCATATATTGTTAAGTAAGTCCCTGACACTTCATCTGGCTAAAGCTAGTACTATAGGCTGGTTCTATTTTCAGAGGCATTAAGGCATGTGAGTTTCAAAGCTAACAGAAAGCTCCGAGACAAACAGAACTTCCACTCCAGATCAAGCCTGTCGCACCACAGCCCTTCCCAGTATTTGTAGCCTTGTCAACAGTTTTCCTTTCAAAATATATTGCTGAATCCAAACCTTAATCTAAAACATTTTATTTGGCCGGGAACTGCTACTTCTCAACCAAACGCTAATTGTGCCAACATTTTTTTCTTGTCTCAGTAACTCTGAGTTGTATTCTTGAAAAGATTGTTAAATATGTTACAAGACTTGTCCTTCACAGCAGTGATATGAGACAAGTAAGTAAAGAGGCTTTCATCATAGAACAACTCTTAGCTGCCAGCTTGCTTTACTGCGCATTAGCGAATAAAATGGGATAACCATGTGTTGTACAAGTAAAACTGACTGAAGCGATCAATATGACTGGCTTCCACTCGTGTGGTTTTCATAGCCACACAAATCAGTACACATTTGGCTAATCACTCAGTAGGTGTTAAATAACAGAATGTGTGTGTTTTAGGATTGGCATTTAAAAAACATAAAACAATTTAAGGTCGATAACTGCTCCTAGGAATGCCAAAGGGGAAGTATGGTACCAAGATTTCTACATTGTTTAAAAAAAAAAAAAAAGAAAAAAACAAAAACTCCAAACAAAAACCCCCTATGCAAGCAAATGCATCTGTTGAAAAAATTACTCTGTAAAATGCATCGGAAAAGTAACTTTATTCTGTAACTACTTTCATAATTCAGCTCTTATGTTACCCGTAATGCTCCCAGGTCTGCGTGGGACAAAAGGAAGTTTGCATCCAAAAAAGTGATACATATGGTTTTAATTGCTTTTTGCAGGCAAGTCAGGGTCCAATGTAAAGAAAAGTTATTCCAAACTCCAGCTTGCAAACCAGGTTTTCATGTGAAAATTTCCAATAAAAAAGTAGCAACAGATGTGGCTGAGGCTATTAACTTGCTTGGGACATTTTTTTCAGTCTGTTCACTTCCAACCAACTGCCATCTACTTCTTCCTAATCAACACTGTTTTCACTTAGCACAGTCAAGACTTCCCTCACAAAATCTCTTCCCACAAAGAATCAGCTGTACATCCAGCATTGTCCAATACCTTCCTTTCCCTTCACTTCTCTTTTTTCAAAATAATGTATGCCCGATTTTTTCCTTTAATTCCTGAAATCATGGATTTGATATAGAGTATAATTTTTAAATGAGGTAATCACACTACTACTCAGCAATGTAGCTGTCTTTTCTAACACTAATCAAAGCAAAAGAAGGCAGCTTTGATCTTCTATAAAATATAACTAATATTCTCCTAATTCAATTCCTTGGTCTTGGCTACAGTAACTCAGGGCATTAGGCACAGTAAACCCTCACTTACAGAAATTGTACCCAGTGACACAGTACAATTTTAATGCCCTCAGAATGCATGCTAACTTTTTCTTAAACAAATTAATTTAAGAATTTCCATAACGAAGAAGTGTCTGCTGTTTCATACTCTACACTCCCAACTCCCTGTGAATGTGTTTAATTCTGCAAGAGAACCATTCTTAGGCGGGTGGAAAGCAGAGGAAGACAGTCTGAAAAGCTCAACGTTGGGGGCCAGCATAAAGGTTAGCAGAGGATACAGGAAGAAACCTTTGAAAATTTAAGGAAGAAGAAAGGTGATGTGAGAGCTATTGAAGATATTAGGAGAACAAGAAAAGTAAAATAACATCACATAATTAATGAAATAATATTCTGAGTGCAAGCTAAGTTTTTTAGGTCTGAGTAAATAAATAAATACAACAAGCACACCAGAGTGAAATAAAATTAAAAATACTAAACAAACCAGCTTACCTTGGTGAAATTTTACAAAGTACTGACAACCAGTGTTATAGAAGATAGTTATTATTAGGTCAAAATTTCTTGTCAATCTATACATATAAATATTTTGTTTAGTCCTTAAGATTCACAGAAGATCACGACTGTTACCAACCGTGACAGATATAGAATAAGCAACTAAAGCACAAGAATTCAATTAAAATGCTAATACATTTTGGGGTTGCAAGCAACCACTAGAAAGTGGCATCTGAATGAACTCCCTCCAGAACAAATCTTCACTTGTATTTTCAACGAAAGTATGAATGTGATGGGTGAAGTATGGAGTGAAAGAAAAATACTCTATAAAGCGGCATTTATCCATGGTTTTGTTTTCTTGTGATTGCATTCTTTGACTGTTACATACTTGGGGCAGAGATTATACATCTTTCATATCCTTTATATCTATTTTTCTGACATAATATTAAATCTGTCCAACATTTGGGCTTTTACAACAACATTCCATTTAAAATCAGGACATAAATAAAAAGCCCAAACAAAAGAAAACCAAACAGAAATGAAAAAAAAACCAAAACAAACCTGCAAATGCTGACTTAGTATGCAACCCCTTGAAAATGTATAAAAGAGGTGTTCATTTTCATCTATACTTATCGTAACTTAGGTATCTTGCATTTAATGAAAGGACATCTACAAATAAGTTCCAGGTGAACATGAGGATCTGAAATGCTCTGAAAAGCAGTGAGGCTTTCCTTCAATGAGCATTCTTATCACGACATACCACCATGCAGATTCTTAATTTGGCGCGAGAGAAATGAGAACACCTGACTAAAATAAACACACCCTTTAGTTCAACAATACTTTTTCTATGATGAAAATTTTTTGTAAAGAAATCATCCCAATAACAAGCAAACAAAAAAAAAGTTTCTCAATTTGAATACTGAACTCAGATTATTTTATGTGAAAAGACAGCCCAAAAATGATTTGATGAGTTGTGCAGTCCAGCAAGCTGAATTAATGGCAGTGCTACATTTAAAGACAATCTGAGAAGTGTTTTTCGCTGTCCTTCTTAATCGAGTTTGCACTCTGCTCTCTGTATTGCGTTTGTGTGGCAAGGTTTTGGCAGCTGGGGTGGGGCGGGGGGTGTGTGCTACAGGGGTGGCTTCTGTGAGGAGCTGCTAGAAGCTTCCCATGTCCAACAGAGCCAATGCCAGTTGGCTCCAAGACGGACCCACTGCTGGCCAAGGCTGAGCCCCTCAGTGATGGTGGTAGCGCCTCTGGGATAACATACTTAAGAAGAAAAAAAAAATCTCCACAATTGCAGTCAGAGCGAGGAGTGAGAATCTGTGAGAGGAACAGCCCTTGCAGACACCCAGGCCAGTGCAGGAGGGGCAGGAGGTGCTCCAGGCTCCGGAGCAGAGATTCCCCTGCAGCCCCTGGTGCAGCTCCTGGTGAGGCAGGCTGTGCCCCTGCAGCCCACAGCGGAGCAGATCCCCACCTGCAGCCCAGGGAGGAACCCACATCGGAGCGGGTGGATGTGACTGAAGGAGGCTGTGACCCTGTGGGAAGCCTGTGCTGGAGCAGGCTCCTGGCAGGGCCTGTGGACCCATGGAGGGAAGAGCCCAGGCTGGGCAGGTTTGCTGGCCGGGCTGGTGACCCTGCAGGGGACCCACACTGGAGCAAGCTGCTCCTGAAGGACTGCACCCCGTGGGAAGGATGGACCCACACTGGAGCAGTTCATGAAGTACTATAGCCTGTGGGAAGGACCCATGCTGGAGCAGTTCACGGAGGACTGTCTACTGTGGGAGGGACCCCAGGCTGGAGCAGGGGCAGAGGGTGAAGAGTCATCCCCTGAGGAGGAAGGAGCGGCAGAGACAGCGTGTGATGAACTGACCCCAGCCCCCATTCCTCATCTCCCTGTACTACTAGGGCAGAGAAGGTAGAGAATTCGGGAGCGAAGTTGGGCCCAAGAAAGAGTGGGGGGGAAGGTGTTTTTAAGATTCGGTTTTATTTCTCATTACCCTACTCCAAATTGATTGGCAATAAATGACACTTATTTTCCCAAGTCGAGTCTGTTTTGCCTGTGACGGTAATTGCTGAGTGATCTCCCTGCCCTTAATCAGGAGCCTTTCATTATATTTTCTCTCCCCTGTCCAGCAGAGGAGGGGAGCAACAGAGTGGCTTTGGTGGGCACCTGGTAACCAGCCACGGTCAACCCACCAAACACTCTTCAGCCTGAGCACAAAGAGGAAGAAAAGAAAGTAACAGACAAAATTCCCAATGTTTTCAGATATTTTGCATGTTAAGATTTCTAGTTCTTCAATGGCTATTCACAATGTATGTACAATTCTATAATTCAGTGACTTATAATTGTGAATCCTATCTATGATGGCACCTTCAGTTGGAGAAAAAAGGTCTGTGTGTTGTTAACAACTACATTGTCGACTATGTATTTTCAGTTGATTTGAAAGCGCAAGTAGAGGTAGTCAAATTAATACCTTTTGGCATATGTTAATTCAGTGTTCAACACGGACTTCTTTCAGGTTGTTCAGGACACATTCCTAGTAAACTTCAACAAACTTTTAAAAGGAAATTCCTGGACATAACCAGGTGATATCTAGCTCTTTGGAGATTGTGGACACGTGTATCCTCTTGAGCATTAGTTTAGCTGGGAGGTTGGAAATACCAACAGTTCATGGACTAAAGCAGAAGAACAACAGGAAAAAAATCCCATTTATAAGAACAGGGCCACTGTCAAACTTTTGTTAGTGTTCTGTAAAGGACTCCCAAAGTTCATTAAAAAAATACATAAGCTTTTCTACTCCCGTCTTGAGAAAAGGCATATTGCCCCTGTACATAATGACAAGGATGCGCTGGGCAGGGATTTTGGTATCCACACATTCTTTCATCAAGAACAACAGCATTGCCTCCACCATGCCCTCAGACCGAGGCTGCAAATTACTTGACCAATGGAATTTGCTTGACAAATGATACAATTAAAAAAAAACTTTTGCAATACATCCCTGCCATTGCATTTGAATCTCAATTTTTCGCTGCTTTATTAACTCCATTCTCCTAAACAGTGGTAGGAAACTGTCACACAAGAACAGACATCAGATCTGAAAATAAAGTAATACATAAATAACGTTATGTCATGCAAGCTGTACTAATGCACCATGCCACCTGCGAGGCTGGTGGATTAAATATTTGCAGTGCTCATCTATAGGATTTCTTGGAGCAAACAGCAGCAGAGGCCAGACAAGATAGTTTTAGAGGAAGAACCTTTGCACGGTCTAACTTCGGGAAAAAGAACCAGGCTTTCTTCTGTCCATAGAAGTCTATGGCCTGTCAGGGAAAACAGGCAAACAAGAAATCTTGCTCCAATATCTGCCTGGCTACCCACCAGCACACGCTTATTTTAAAGCAGTTACTCAAGTCTGTACTTCTCATTTTATGAGAATACAGGCATTTTGTCTAATCAGAGATGAAAACAAGTAGCTGAAAAGAAGAAAAGAATGTCGTATGGTCTAGAGAGAAGTCACAAGACTTGAGCATCACCTGGGTGAAAGGATTAAGTTGAAGAATGACTATGCAATAGTCAAAAAGTGTACAAATATATTCTCCTTTCAATTCTTCCTCTTCTTACACAAATCCAATTTCTAAGCATCTAAGCTGTGTGCAACTTCAGCATACGAGATCTCTCACTGATGTTAATGTGCCTAAAGTCAGCATCATGCTTGAGAAATTCTCTGAAACACACTGTTAATAAAAGCCATGAACTGAAGCATACCAAGAAAGTGCTTAGGTTTCTCTCATTTTGAGACTGTAATTATCTCAGTTTGATAGAAATGGCTGAAAACAATATACAAAACTAAGCAGTTTGATAATCACAAAAAAGGACAGAAGTAGTTCAGATACTTACCACCAAATTAATTATGAAATATTGGTAGCTGAAAAGATGACTAATTTGCACTTGCGCTGCTGAAATACAGAATTCAAGATCCTGATGCTGCTACTGTGAACACTTGGGTTCTGGGATCTAGACACTCTCCATAAGTAAGTTTCAGAACATTTGTTGGGTGACCACTTTCCAATTTTTGGCTTTCTGCTAAAAAGGAATTACTACTTTTAAATAGGGGTTATCCTATGCCCATTTGCTCAAAATATTTTATAGTCCACTGATTTAATTTACTTGGAGAGCTTATTTCAATTACCAAAGCATGGGTTTTGTTCCTGCTTACTTCTGTAACCCATAGTCTCTATTATTCTGTGAGCATCATAATTTAAGAATGTGCTTTGTTCTTTTGGTAAAAAAAAAAAAAAAAAAAAAAAATTCAAACTTTTTTTTTTTGTTGTTTTG
>NW_009260801.1:1823174-1852068 GCF_000687185.1 Egretta garzetta
CTTTCCCTAACGTTCTTTCCTATCTGAAAAACTTAATACGATAGCATTTCTCTATTTCTCATGTGGTTGTAACAAAATACAGTGGGAAATCTTTAATTTTATAGCTTCATAATTAAGATAAGTGAAGCTGAATAAAGAACTGCTCCTATAAAACTAAAGAATACCAAAGGAAGATTTGTAATTAGTATGGGCTCATAAAGATTCTACAGAGAAAATGTGCATTTTTGTACATTATAAAACATTCTTCTAAGGCCAATGCAAATTAATATTTACAAATTGCTCTGAATCTTTTTCTCTAAGTATACAATAGTTCACTTGTTAACACTGACATATTTATCTGGCCTTTCCCAGTTGTAGGAAAAAATTATGTCAATTTTCCCTCAGACTGCCTTCCTATTCTGTCACACACATTATTTCATGAAACATGAATCCAAATGTTCTGTTTCTTTTCAATTTCCTTTCACCACAAATTCCAGAGTCCCCCTCTCCATGGCTTTTAGTAACAATTCAGCCTTTCTAGTCTAATGGCAAAAACTCAATACTGCTGTCTTTAATCAGGCTACTTTTGACTTCAGTGTCTTCAATACTGAAGATTCAACCCTTTGTTAGAACTACTTCTTTCCAGGTCAGAAGTTATGCTTATGATTCTACATTAAGCATCTATTCTCATAAGAAACAGCAAGGCTTGACAAGATGTCTGAACAACACAGAATATTCACACACAGAAGGGGGGGAGGTAATGGATTTTAATAAAGAACATCTTTTGCAAGTTGTACTAATCAAATACTCAGGAACTTCTAAAAGACTCAGGTGCTTTGTACTGGGATATGGGCCATTAGAATTATAGTTAATGCAAAGGTTACCCATATTACTTGGAAAATAGAAAAAGAAGGTGATATTTAAATAATTAGAGGGAATATATTTGTATCTTTCTTTTCCAAATTGAAGACCATTCCTTAGCTGGTTCAAACCATCTATGACCACAACTCTGTGTCAGACTTCTGACAGCTGAATAGAAGATCCATAGCGGCTGGATTCAAATTAAGATCACAAAACTGACATAATCCAGATCCGTTCTACCCTGAAAACCTCACAAATACAAGATGTGACAGACTGTACAAATAAGGGGAAACTATTTACTGATGCACTGAGGAGGAAAAAAAAACAACAACAAAACACATTAGCAAGTAGATTTTCTTTTTTCACTAGCTGCAGCTTTTGAGTGGTTTGTCCTGTGGACAACATCCTGCTAACCCTAGCCTCAGTGTGACAAAATGAGTCACAAGCAGGTGAATTCCTACAAAATTCCTACAAAAGTAAAGAATAGAGATTAATTTGATTAAAAGACATACTGCAGAAAGACAAATCCCCAGCCTGCGATATAGTTTGATATAGACTGAATAAGCAAGTCTTACACATTGTCCGTGTAACTCATCTAAGAACATCCTTGATTGCAAAGAACAGCCGCATCTCTTGATCCCAAAGGAGTGGAATATTCCAAAGGAATGCCAGACATTACACATGTAAATGGAACATAGTAGTAAGTAAGAGACCTAAGAAAAACAAATTCCTCTGGATCTGTGGTCCAGCTGATGCTATGAAGACTACCGTTCTAAAAATCCTTTATGATCTTTCTTTTGTTATTGAACAGCAGTATATACAACCACCCAACTGTGCCATATGAGCTGTGAGACACGAGGGATAAGCATTCTGAATTCTCTGCTCATATGAAAGATTCAAATCCCCTTTCCCACTGAGAGCTGAAGGAGAAACACCTGCGTGGATGCTTGAAGCTCACTTGTGTGGACTTCATATGTATCAACAGAGACCTGCTGCCAGCTGTAGGTTCTGTTCAATCAAGAATATAAATTTTAGGTTCTTTAGGTTCTGAAGGTGGGGAATATATCCCAAGGAAATATATTCTAGAGGTAGCCTATGCTACAAATGGAAAATAGCATAAAAAGTCAATCTCAGGGTAACTCAACATAAAAAAAGCAGAACAGTGTCTGTTCCATTGGACTGTGTACATTTTAGGACTCTGTTCAAAAGAACCAGATGTTTGGTTTTAAAACATATATATTAAGCTCAAAGTTGGTTACTGAAACGAACAGCAGTTCTGATTCAGATGTGTTTATAAACACAGAGGTTATGCTGAAAGATATACAGGCATTTAAAAATGCTATGTATATTTGCGTATGACTATCTGTATGTAAACTGGCCTCAAGTGTTATGCTTTGATTAATCCCTAAAAGGCAAACTTTCAAACTAAGGACAATTCACAGTAACAGCAACTACGGATATTACATGGGAAAAAAAAAAAGGTTTACCTATAGGTAATACAGTTATTTCTTTAAAATTGGGAGTTTGGCTCACACATCCTTCCTTCTGAAATACCACTCCTTTTTAAGGACACAGATGGTAGGCACAGATTTGCTTCAACAGTGTCAATATCCGTGGAAGATGTAAGCAAGCCACAGATTGGAAAACTCATGAAAAATATGGCTCTTCAGCTTTGAGAAGATGTAGCACCTCACAGAGGCAGCAGCAAACAAACCCACAGTTTGTCTCTCAAATGGGTAGGACTACATACTGATTGGCAATTACATAAACTCTTCTGGGTTTTATCTAACCAGGTGACCTGGAAATCTGTTCATATCAAAGTATTCTTTCATGGGATATAGGTAAGGAAATGCTAAAAAGTGGTTTTAAAATTGCACCAGATTAGGTAACAAAAATATTCAGACATGCTCATCCTGTCCCAAGGGGAAGTAAAGCAAAACAGAATACAGCTGAAAGCATTTTAAGGTAACTCATCATGGAGAACTGCGTATCACAGATTACGCCTTGTAATCACTGGATTTTTGGTGGCTGAAAATTCTTGCCCTATGATGGTAATTTGTTGCTTTAGCATTGGGGTTTAAAACAAGGTGTATGATCCTAATGCAGAACCATAGCTCTTTTTTATGTATTGATAATTATTTGCCATTTAAACTTTTTTTACACAGTTACAGTTTTGGAACAGCAAAAATTAATAGTTCCATTTTCCTCTGAGCTGGTGGTAGCAAAAGGCTCAGATTAAGTGAGAGCTGTTGGAACGCTGAACGTTAATTTAATAACAGAAGGGAGCCACCAAACAGTTTTCCCAGTGTTGAACTTCATATCGAGAAAGACTGGCATTGGAGAATGTAGTTTTCTTTCTAAAAAGATTTTCATATGCATAAAAAGAAAGAGAAAACTCAAATACAGAATTTTATAGAAACTGTCCTGGATTGAAAAGTACTCCTGAGGTCAGTGCTACATAAGGAAGATAACTCCAATAAGTCAAAGAATTAAAGCAATAAATGTGAGATACCACAGTCTGGTTACTGTCCTTAGATCTGATCCTAAGAATGAGGAAGACAGACACTCATGAAATGCTAGCATCAATAACCTTGAAGACAGTTTTTAAAAGGTACAGAATTCGTACAAAACTGTACAAGATGACTTTAATGGAATATACCACTATTCTCTATTTCCTATTAAAAGAGGAAAGGGATATTTTGAAAAGACTAAGCACCTTCTGTTGGGATGTTTAAACAGATTCTCACATTTCCAATCCCCTGGTAGAAATCAAAATGCCAAAGTTCCATGTAAATCTTAATAAGGCTATGCAACTGAATTCATCTCATGGTGAACAAAAGGAAGGAAAATACTATTCTAGGAGTGTTACTCATTCCTTAGAGAAAGAGTTTCCCAGAAAACTTATGCCTGAGTATGCAGTTAGAGCTGAATAGCATTTTCACAATATATATCCAGGGGATGCATAACTCACGATGCAATTGTATTGCTCTGATTTTGCTTGTCGTGGTACTTGAAGGTTTCAAAACACTACTATGACTAGGAAAACACTATTATATGCTTGCTACAGATAGAGAACTGAGGCACAGATGAGCCAACATGTCCACAGTCACACAAGTTGCCAATGAATAGGGAAACCAGGACAACCAACCATCAAATGAGCCTTCTAAGTCTTCTGCTTTGGAGACCATGGAAGAGGACCTCAGCACTCACAGAGAAGCAAATCTGGAGGGTACGCACTGCGCAATTTTAATTCCTCTTACTGTAAATGGGTACTTTGTACTATCCTAATCTGGAACTAAACTAGATGTAAAACTGATAACTGCAAAAACGATCTGTTAGTCTTTTAAGGATTGAATTAAGCACTGTATTTTGAGGAAGACTGAAGAGAGCTCTTCATAGGGAAAAATTCCATGGTCTAGTCACCCTACAAACCCAAAAGTGAGTGAGATTTCATCCAGAGTCTTCAGCATATTCAGCTGTGACAAGATTCAAGGCAGATTAGTTTAACAGATCCCATTTTGTCTCTTCTACCTACCTAGGATCATATGTATGTACAATACACCTTTGTGCACTGTAATCTGTATATGACTAAGAGACTCGGAAATGTATACTGTCTAACAGGTACAGACAGAGACAGTGGCTTCCTATTTAACTTCATCTAGAAAGCTAAAAATCTCACCTTATTTTCATACGCACAGCTTAACTGAAATCAGTGAAGCTCCCTTTGTTTGCTTAGGCTAATAATATGACCCAAGGTATATAACACAATAAGCCTCTAAGTATGTCATCTCAACTGTGCAAAACTGCTTTTACTAGACACACTGATCATTGATTTCACTTTAAAATATTAGACTTTGTGTATACAAATTATCCCATTCTGTTTCCTTGCTTTTACTTGGATTTCGCTGCTAGCAAACAAAAACTTTCTCCTACTATCTCTTAGTCGTGTTTCTGGTACCAGGAACCCCAGAGCCACTCTATAAAACTCGATGCATGTCAAAAAGGCTGTTTTTGAGTATTTTGACTTGGGTTTCAGCCAATAAGATTATTTTGCAGGAAAAGGACAAAACTGGAACATATTTTCTATTTACACTGATAAAGTCAGTCAGCTGGAATATATTACAGAATTTGCTGGAGCTAAATTAAATTTTCTAGTAACTGCATCACCTGATATAGAAGTAACAGAACTTCTCAATTATAATGGGTTTATTTGAAGACCTGTTTCTTTTAGATTTTATGTCCAAAACGATGACACATGAAACAACTTCAACTCTGCTTGATGCTGTACAGCTCAAGATCAAGCTCATACTCTTCTGTGGCTGGGGGTAAAATTGCACTCAATTTAAAATTATCTCTAATAAGCAGCATGTGCTTGTACACTTGTCAAAATTGCTCTGTTTACAGCGACAGTGGAAAGAAGTATTTTTCAATAATTGACTCATATTTACAGATACTGAGTTTTAATTCTGATATATATTCATAATTAGGAAAAATGTGGAATGCAATACATTTAAGAGAAGATTTGATTTTCTGGGAAATGAACGAGACTCCTTACAAAAAAGATGGAACCACTGAGACACAACGTAGTGATTTTTTCTAAGTCTTTTTAAACATTTGCTACTGCACAAAGATTTTTAAATTTTCTAGCTTAATTTCTAACTTTTCTATCTACCTTTATATCTAAAAATAATTTAAATTATTAGAAGAGGTATACCAGTAAAAAAAAAAAAAAAAAAGAAGGAAAAAGATGATTAACGCTATTGTGTATCCAAACCAAATTTAAATGGTCTTTTGGATGATTGTTAATACTTACAATGGGAATAAAGATATCAAATGAAATTAAGAAACTGGTTGATTGTTTTCTGTCTGTGCATAGAGTCTCACAAATAGCAATATACATGAGAAACTTGGCAGCCTTTTGTACACACATGCTGTTTTGAATTTAACGAGTGAATCAGTCACCACCCATATTGCTTTGAACGTTTGGACGAAGATAACACAGAGTAAATAAAAGCTCGGGCTCTGCCAGCCTTGCCTACCTTCCTCCCCAAGCACTCTCATTGCTATTCCTTGGGTAGTGTTTGTCAGAAAAGAGAATACAGGCTATGGCCCTAGAAATGCTTTTCATAACTGCAAAGTTGAGTGAATTAGATTTGTATAATAAAACCAGCCCACCTCATGCAAAATCTGAAAATCACATACTTTGTCTTAGAACAGTGGGGAAAAACTGAGCAAGCCAAGGAAATACTACTATACAATAAAACCCCAAATACTCAAACTTTGGAAACTATAAACAAGTAAAGTAAATTCATTGTTCTAACAATAAATAGTTAGGGCCTACAAATATCAATAATGTCAACCAGCAGGACTAGCAAACCAGGGTGTTATATTTTTGTGATGGTGTCAGCGGTCTGTATTGTGTTGATATCCTAGATTTTCATTTCCAATTTAATAGCTGGACTTGATTTTATTAAATACCTGCATTATATGTTTTCTCTTTTATGACTTTTTGGCTCACAAGGAATGAGCAGAAGTGCTTTAAGGTCTCCAGGGACCTGTTCTTAGTACACTGCTATTTCCAACTGGTTTCAGTTGTGTGTTTGATTTGTTGGGGTTTTTTGTTTTTGTTTTTTAACAATAATCTAATCTTAAAATCTCCATTGCAAGCATGCAGATGACAGAGAGGTTAGTAAGTACATAAATAATTAAAGTATTAAAGCAACCTGGCTACTGCTACAGAACAATAGACCAGGTTGAACAACTGCAAATTGACAAAATGTATTTGATACTGACACATCGAAAATAACACCTTTGAGATTAAAATACAACTTACTGTAATAAAATCTAAAGTTTGGAAGATCTTCATACAGCAAAACTAAAATGATATAGATTGCAAGCCCCCAAAATAAGCTACCGTTGGATGGGGAAGAAGTATAGCTGCAGCAGTATGGCTCTGTGCCAGAGCCCGACTAACCTTGGCACAACACTGCTCTGAGAAACAATCTGGTCACAAGCAAGTGAAACTAATCTAACATTATGCTACCACTGAAAAAGGGTTACAAATTTCTGGCCAGAAGGCAGCTGTAGTGCTCTTCATGGGGACTTGGATCAGCTTGCAGACTCAAATGGAGATAAGGGTTTGTTTTTTGGTTGGGTTTTTTTGGGGGTTTTTTGGTTTTTTTACTTGGTATATTTAGTCAGATGAGCAAACGTGATTCACCATGCTACAACTTGGGTACAAGAGCCAACGCAGGGGGAGGAATGGGAACGTGTGGCCGTGGCTGAAGTAAGAACAGCCCGTTCCCTTCAGCAGCAGTGCAGGCTCTGACCGACTTTTAAGCCAATAAATAGCTACACTGCTTCCAGAACCACATCAAGAAAAACATGCCATACAGCAATGCCTGCAGACAATTCCCATAACATATGTTTCTAATGTAATACAGTAACCAAAAAAAAAAAAAAAAAAAAAAAAAGAAAAAAGCAGCAGCAATACAACAATCACTGGCTGTATACAAAGAGAAACTTCCAAGTACAAGCGAAGAACTGGCTACACCTTTACACAGTGGTAGAAGGCAACCCACCAGTTTTGGCTCCTAAAATTCAAGAAAGAGAAGCCATCGTCACTTCTAAGCCTTAAGAGAGAACCTAGTCTTCCAGGCTAAACTTAGGACTGTAAGGAAATCCCATTCTTCATTTGATTCCCAGCAAGTCTAGATCCCTATGTAAAAGTGATCATGCGCATTCTGGTCTCACTGCTTTCAGTTTTCACATTTTACTATTCATTTTCTATTTATGAGACATGGAAAGCAAGAATTAAAGGAAAACTCTTAATTCCTTTACAATTTTAGATAGTGGTCACCAACTACTGAAGAATTACTATTCCTAGATACCATCCTGTGTGCATTGCCTGCCCACAGAGAGTCATGGCGATCCCCCCTACATATAATCAGATGGGATGTATACCATAGCTCTTACTGACAGGAAGGGAGGGAGGAAACAAATCATCTCCCTTTTCAGCACGCATGATGACACACCTGCTGAGATCATCTTAGCAAACTGATCATTTTGCGTAGACCTCAAAAATTGATAATGTTCTAGTCTCTGCTGTTTTCAGCTGCTCTAAAAAATAATTTTATTTATATAAAGCTGCCAGTCTTAGCACACAGATAACTGGGTGAAATTTAACAGATGTGACATGCACGGTCCCAATGAGACTAAATGGTTTATTGATCCTTCCCAGTCTTAAATGTTATGAAAGCCAGACCTAGTGTGCATAGCAGACAGATCTGAATTATGATGAATCCCCAGGTGAAAACAACAATTGTGCCTAATGACAATTGGCGTGGGGGGAGGGTGAGGGGGAGGGTGGTTCAAAAAAATAAATCAATGCAATATAAAATAATTTCCACTTCAACTAATTTCATTTGACTGAGCATGCAGCCAGATACATCATGCAGAGTTTGAGAAGATCTTTACTGCATGTATACTTACAGGACTATATGTAGCTACGTATACCATCAGGTGGAATTCACAAACCATCGATTGCCCCGTGCTTCCTCTAATGACACACATCAAGGCAAAAGATCTGAGTCACAGCCAGAGGCACAGGGGACAGCAAAAGATTTCTTGCATTTTTCTGAACATATGCCAGTTTGACTTGGTTCAACACGTGCAAATAAAGAAAAAAAATAAACCAAGAAAAAGACAATTTACATAGACATTTTGCTTGTTCCTGTTCTGATATCATTCAGGCCATGGACCGATCTTGCTGCATTTGTACAGTATCAAGGATAAAAATGTCCTGGTCATAGCAGGAATCCCTAAGGTCTAGTGTAATATATGTAATGAGCAATAATGCCGTCGCCTGCTGTTTCCTGTGTCTCTAGCTGCTACGCTGACCTTCTTCTCTTGATACTGCACATGTCAGCTGGCTCCATTTGCTTCTGGAATTAGCATTAAAATGGCAATCCTTAGAGATTATGCTACAGCCAGAGTAATGATAATGGAGGATTTGGAAATAATTTCTAGGGTTTTTTAATTGCAGATTTTAAAATAATACACTTTTCCTACGACAATATGAAGCAAAGCTAAAACTTACTGTTTTATTTAAAAAAAAATAAAAAAAAAATTACGAAATTTGCATCAGGAGACATATTTTTCCATCTCCTTCTCTTGTTGCCAAGACAGCCTGTGGATGTATTTGTCAGAGTAATGCCATTAACAAGATTTTATTGTGAGTTTATCTTAATTGAAAGAATAAATGTTTTTCCTTTCTAAAATAACTGCTACAGACATGAAATTCCTGCTATCTTTGAGCTGATTTTAAAATGAAAGACACTAGATTAGCTTAAAAATCTGATCAATAATTTTAAGATAGGTGGAAGGAACATAATACTTGAGAAACAATAATTTTCAGATACTGAAGTGACTCGTTAATGAAATTTTGCATGGGCATTGAACCTTGGAGGATTCCTTTCATGCTATATGACAAAGTTGTTGTATATTAAATCTAATTCCTTCTACTGAACTAAACTATGTTTTCTACATTTGTATCACCTGCCCTTTACCTGAAACTCAGTAGGAAGATATTGTCACAACAGATTTGCAAGACCATACGGAAGTTCAGGGAGAAATAAGATAAAGAAATAGCACAACACAGCCTGTAAAATAAAAGCTTTTTTTTTTTGTTCTAAGATGAATCTTACTGTTTAAAACGCTGAAACTGAGTTTACACTGTATGTTTATAGTTTATTCTGGTGAACATATATACATAGGAATCCATATATTTGGATTCTTTTTTATATGCTTATGATGCATGGAAAATACAAGGAAATACAGTGATTTTGCACCACAAGCTATTAGCAGAGTAAAGAAATACAGTTAAGTACTGCACTTTATAAATAATTTTTTTTTAACATCATCCTGACTGCAGCATGTCAAACTTAAAGCACTACTGCCTAGTTAGGTATCTAAAAAGATAAGTATTTCCAATAGAAAAAAATGTACACTTTAATCTGGCAAACAGAAAGATAAAATTCAATTGCTGAAATTTGTAATTGGACAAATTCAGTCCAGAAAATATACTGAACACTCAACAGTCAAGGATTGTAATAGATTCTCCCTCATTTTAAATCTTTTAATTAAGATTGGATGTCTGTCTTAAAGATATGCTCTAGCTCAACCACAAATTGTAGGTTGGATGTCAAAATCACTGACTTCCAAGGCTTGTGTTATGCAGGAGAAAAGGCACTCTAAAACTAAGTAACAGATAATTTGATTTCGGTGAATTTTGAAGTCAGTGCATGTTCTCAGGGGTCAGAAAGAAAGAAAGATAGAATGCAGGCACACAGACTGCAGTCTCTTTCTTCTCTAAATGAAGAGAATAATTTATGTTTCTTGTATGACAACACTTTTCTAACTGTAGTAGTAGTACCCATGCTCTAGAAAATATCCCAGTGCATTACGAAAACACAATTATTTACAGTATATTTTAAATAAATGTTACTTACTTAACTGATTTTTAATCATGCCATTCAGATACCAGCTCAGCTTACTATTCCACAGTTCTGTGGAACAACTTAGAGTAATAGTCCTACCATTAAAGATCAAGGGGTTTTTACCACTCGAAATACATACTAGCAGGTATGCATTTTCCTTCCCATTAACACAAAATGGAATTAAACTGGATTTCTAATAAATGCATGCAAAACAGTTTCTGTGACATGATATAAAGATTTTATAATCTCTTTATATATAGTGCTGGGTGTGTTACACAGAGAACGTTTCACGCAATAACTCAAACCGATGAGAATTTTTAAGGGCAGCAATAAAAAAAGTACTGAAAGACTTAGAGGAATGGTGCATGCAGAAGTATGCAGACATACTAACTTTTCCCTTCACTAAGACGACATGAAATGGAGCTATGCTGAAAACTGTCTCTGGGTATCAAGGGTAGAAAAGAGAGGATCTGCTTAGACTGTACAAGTCCAGGGGCCTTATTTACACCGATAGTCGTGCTGAGCTTTGAACTTTAAACTCAAGCTCAGAACTTGCATATGTTATTAAACACCGGCTGTGGCTCACGGAGCCCCCGCAGCCACTCCAAGGCCAGAAATGAGCCAGGCTGGGCTGACTCAGCGCTACGTGCTGTGTGAATAGATGCCCTGAAGTCCTCGGGGTTACAAAACCCTTCCCTCCCCCCTCCACTCCCGTTCAAGTTATTAGTGGGCTGGCACCGGGCTGGCAGCTGCAGGCAGCTCATCCCTCTCCAGTTGTCAGAGGGATGCGGAGCCAGGATAAGCAACGCCAGCCTTGCAGGGAAAGGCGGGCTGCTTCGGAGGAGGCCTTGCCCACGCAAAGAGCAGCCCTGCGGAAGCAAGGCGCTCAGGATAACCTGTTCTCCCAGGTTACCTTCCCATGCTGCTTGCCAGCCTCCGCAGCGGCGACAGGTGCCCGTCTCTGCCCGACAGGCATCGCAGCCCAAAGGCCCTCCTTGCCCTCCTTTCCACCCGCAGTTTTTCCCTGTTATTTCTCCACGCCAGTCTCTGACGGACGCTTAGTATATCAACTTTTTGACGTACATTGCGGCACAAGAGAAAGGGAACCTGCTGTCCGAACGGAAGAATCGGAGAGAGGAAGAAGGCGGTTCGGAGTAGGCCGTGTGCACAAGCCCTCGGCCCCAGCGGCCTGGCCGTTGCTGAGAGCCTGGCCATGAGAGAACACCTTGCTCTTGCTGACACAGTCACTTCTTGCGGCGCGGAAGCGAGATGTTGGAATACGGTCATTCTCCAAATAGGCTTATTTACATAAAAGCAAGAGAATCAAATAAACCACAGCAAGTGGGGGGTGGGGTGGAGAAGAGAAGGGGGAGGGGGGAAGGAGGAAGAACAAAACTATTAAATAATGTGCAATTAGCTTGTGGAAAGCTGCTCCAGTGATGTGAAAGATGCAGCAATGATTAAGTAATTTAAACGTTAACTTAATTACTCTCCTTTGGGAAGTAACTGCATTGGTGATGGGATGATCTAACAAGTTTCTCTCCTCTGTGAGCCTTTGGAAGGAAAAGCACTTAATTTTCAAACGCTTACTTGCCAGTGTCTCGACATTATCACCTCTGATCGTTCTTACAATACCAGCACCATTTCCCTATTCCTACTCAACTTTTAACTAAGATGTCAAAGCTGTAATTTTCATCAAGGAATAAAAATGCAATGCATTTTTAAAAGGCAGCATTACTCATTAACTTCACAGGCTCCCTTATCTACTACTGAATGACCATCCCCGAGCTGTCTAACTGAGATGGCCTTAGGGAGTTGCTCCACTATCAGCTGAAGTAGAACTCTTTGAAGTCATTCTCTTGTAACTTCAAGTTAAAGAGAAAACACTGCCTCCAAGGAATTCTAATTACAGTATTTCATTTCCAGGAACATAGTTTTATACTGACCCAACGGTTCAAGGTACACACATCTTTTTCTTGTCACTATGATAAATTAATAAAGCAAAAAATATATTTTAAATGTTTTCCATGGCAGAAGGTTTTAAATATGTGGTTAAAAAAAATCAAGGTCAGAAATCATCTCCAATAAACCAAATTAAACTGTAATGAGGATTAAAAACCAGGTCATTCATCCGCTTTGCAGTTCTATTTACAGTGTGTCTAGGTAGACTATTTACTAAATTGTCTACAGGAACAGATTAATGGGAGTGAAATAGAATAAAAACAGTAACAAGGAGAATGTCGAGAGTTTGGGTTACAGTTTTTGTTACTATAGCTAAATACAAAACAGGTAAATAGGTTGCATAAAGTTTTATTTCTTTATGAAAGGCTACTTTACCCTTATTTTTAACTACAGTCAGATAATGGAAACATGTCTCTTTTAGTAAAATCTATGTACTTCAATCTGGTAGTTTGGAAAACATTTTAGCATTTCGCCTTTCTGAAGAAATTGAGGCAAAAATCTGTTCACTACATCTCCAAGAAAGGCAGTCACAAAGCAATGACTTTGTTTGGACAGGCTCCAGTGAATAGAAATAAAAGTTCCCTGAAAAAACATTGCTACTGTTTGGAAAATTTTGTCCACCAACTTCAAAAAAAGTGATTTGGTGTCATATGCTTCACAATCAATTTTATGAATAGGGCAGAAATACAAAGAAGACTGAACTAAGTCTACACAACAGTAATCTATATTGTTTACATTACAAGGCTGCATTCTAATTTTTCTACAGGGAGCACTTAGTGTTAAATTATAAAGCAATAATTTTTTACATAAAAATCCTACTGGGAAATGATATAACCTGAGTATTACAGAGGCAGTATATCTACCAGATTAATTATACTAACTTATGTTGCCTGTATTTAACCGACTGGGAAATGCACATTTCACTGTATTTTTAATGCTGTATTAATCTCCAGTATTTCAACTTACCCAGACAGTCAAATTAAACATTTTGGAACAGCACAGCGATATATCTTAACTTTGCATTAAAGACATTCCCTGCTATGGAAGCTTAAGTATTCATTAGGAATTCAGGTGCAATAGAAAAAACTGATTAACTAAAAGACAAAAGACACTTCTTTTTACTACTTTTTGAATGCCATTAAAGAAAGCAATAGGAGGCAATGGGATGAGCTTACTCATAGTTTGCTACCTTGTTTAAATGATGCATTCTGCTGAGCAAACCCAGCTCCCCAGAAATTCTGCCTCACTCCCACCATTCTTCCTGTCTTACAACTTGCACCAATCTGAGCATAACAAGGAGTAGATTTAGGAACAAAACTTCTCTTTATTATCCCACTGGGTAAAATGGGCTTGGATACCAGCAGGTGGCCTTTTCTAACAATGTCACATGCAGAAGACCTACGGGCAGCACTGCAGAATCTGTACCACAGAGAGAACAACGTTAGGAGTAGATGACGGAGGAAATGAAGAATAAAAAAGGAAACATTTAGAAATCTCTATTTCTAAAGGCATTTTCCTGCATACTTGTTCATTGGTCTTACATCCATGTAAACAGCCCAATAATCATAAATTCTCCACAAATTCTGACTTGAGCAGGTGGCAATATTTACCAGCTATGATACTATTCATATTATTTAGATATGCTCACACATATTCAGGAGCTTACTAATCAACAAAACATATTTGAAGAGTAATATTTCATAAAAGAATAGCACAAAGACGACCAACATAAACAGGAAATTTCCATCAGCTTTATAAAAACAATAGCACCTTTCATCTCTCTCCCCCTCAAATTCCTGCACATACTGCTCTCTCAACTAAAGAATTCATTATATATATGCATATTTAATCCAAGTTTGTAATAAATTCGAAAACCTGGGTTGTCTCCTGAAACTCCTTAAATACTTTAATCAATTAGTCTGGAAGGGTTTTAGCTGGAGATAGAGCTTTGCCAGCACACTTCAGAAGAGACATCAGCTAACTCCAGGGTTAAAAAGAGGCCAGAAAAGGATAGCCAGAAAGTCTAGATGTGTCCTCAGAGGGAAAGGAGCAACAGTCCTCTAAAGAATGGATAAGACTGAAAGAGAGACTTGATAACAGTCCTTGTTTATGTAAAAATTCCTTTCCTGTAACCTAGTAATCTATCAGACATATTTCAGTTTCTCAAAACGCTGATGAGAAGTTTTACTTGGACATACTTATCCGTTGCGAGATTTGGGAGCAGACTTGATGTGAATGGTTGAAGAAAGGTTATCTTACAACTCCTGCATCCTATTACAAATCATGCCTCCTCTGACTCGCATGCAAAATATGAAGAGCAAAATTATTGTACAGCCAAAATTATATTGGATGACATCCTCAAGTGTCAAAACCTCTGCTTTTGATTTGCTTAATTTTAATGCTTCAAGTTCAGTCTTTCTGTCAGGATGACAACAGGATGATCCCTTGAGGCTTGTTCTCTCTGGAGGTACGGATTAGAAGAATATCTAACAAATCTTGATCCAAAAATGCTGTCATAGAATGAATTAAACCTTGCTATTGCATAATGCAGAAACTGTGACTTCTGTGCTATTTTAAGTGGTCTTCATATTTTTACTTTGAATCACCAGCTGAAAAAAAAATATTTTTTTAACAAACAAGTAATTGACAGGGGCAGTCCCAGCATCCATGAACTGCATCCCACAATTCTTTGCAATGACTCCAGGTAAACTTGGTTTTGTCTGTCATGACAGTATCTGGAGACAGGAGACTCTTTTTTTTCTTTTCTTTTCACTCAGTTTTTTTAATTTATTCTGGATGACTGTGGAGATATGTCAGCAAGTTAACAGATGTTAAATGCTAATTTCAGAGGTTTCACAATAAGTTTGCAAAATCACTATACTGAAAGGTCTAACAAGTTTTATGTAGAGAGATATGTAATGCAGCAGACTGGCAGGGATGAGAATTCCAAAGACTTTCTACATATTGCTAGTCACTATCACAGTGAATAAATCTTTACATTTCAGATTTGCACGTGCATGTGCATGTACGTACATGTGTGTGATTACAAAGTCCCAAAACATCTGTCATATGATGATGGAAAAACATAGGACTAGACAAATATAACTAAATGAACAATATTTATGTGATTGGCAGAGTCAAAGTTACCTGAAGAAGCTAGCTCTTGACAAATACTAGATCCCTACTTGGATTAGGAGGGCTATTCCAGTGAAGCCCTTCTGCATCCAAACACAACATGTGTTTTCACTGGGCATTTTCTTCTTCATTGCTGCTACATGATAAAAAGGAATTCATAAGAATAACCAAGTCAAGTACACTGTTTGATACACCATCATTTCTGTAACAGGGATAAGAGAAACACTGTTTGTCATTTTGCCTAATGCATAACCCAAAGACATTTCAACAGTTAAAGGCACTACAAAAACGTATACAAGGCAGAACTGTTCAATACTGGAGTCTTAAAATACTGCCACTGCTGCAGGGCATATTTCCACCCTACAGGATGCTGTCTGTAAGAACAAGTTCCTACACAGTTCCTACCTATTATACCTGCAGGACATAATGAGATTTGAAAAAGTCAGTGTTGTGTGAGTGATGCTTTTAAATAGAAGCAGCTTTCCTAAAGAAGCAAGGTTTATACGGATAGATCGCCTATCTGTCTGCTTGCCTATCTCCCTCTAATAACTCTGTGGAATATAGTCACTTTCACCCAAATTTAACATCAGCTATGGTTGCTGAGAAAATTCCACTCCTATAAGTTCTGTGAAAATGAGCAGCTAGAGCTGTTTCCAGTAAGAAAAAGGCAATCAAAGCTTTTAGGCAGTAGTTGGCTCACAAGTCAGCATACACATACATTAGAACACAAGAGCCCCATGACTTACCTGAGCATCACAGACTATATAGAAATTAAGTGGGGTTACATGTGTACCTATCCATACACTGAGAAAAAAGGGGGAAACAACTATCAGAACTTATTTTTCCCCTTTGAATAGTATTTTTGCCTTTGACTGCCTGTAGATTTGGAGTTTTAACAGAAGAACTCCAGATACCAGGACAGAGCCACTCCAACATGCAACCCTAATGTTAGGAAAGCTTTCCATGATGCTTCTCTACAGCTGCCAGAGAGAGGCAGAAAACAACTTCTGACCCAGTTCACTTCCCAACCCCTTCTGCTGCTGCTAAAAGAAGCTCAGGTTTACGCATAGTGACAGAGTTTATGGCAAAGGGAAGGTACCATTATATAAATACAGGATATTCTTGACATTTCAAAAACCAATAAAACAGTAAAACCATTTTGGTTTTAATGATCTAACCACTTTGTGTTACTCATTTGCTGTAAAGGATACTGAGTTTCAATGAGCAAATGAGATGAGAAAAGGACTGGACAACAAGGAAAATTTGTGTCCATTTCAATGCAATTACATATACAACAGTCCACGTTTACCTAGCCCAGTTTTCCATTTCTCCTAATTAAAAGCAATAAATCAGGACACTTTATTGCTATGTTTTGTTGTGCTTTTTTTTCTAAAGAAGAATGTTTTGACTTATCAGTTTGACATCTTCAGCATCAATTAACAATTGGTCCTCAAAAGGGCATCGTCTGTTGCAAAGTTTAATTTCAGATCCATTTCAAAGGCTATTAACAAAAGCCTTTAGACTGAAGCCTCAGTTGCATTCACAATGGATAGCAATAGGACTGATAGACATCACAGAATAGAGATGGTTACGTTTTGTCATAAAAGGACTGAATAATAATGGAATATCAGATTTGAGCAAAAACATTATTTGCTTTTTTCTGCATGTTAGGTGTTGTCCTTCAAAAAAAAACTATGTAGGAGATACCCATAAACTAGCCCTGAATCAAATGGTCCTCAGCATAAGAAACCACAGAGATGCCAGTCTGAGTCTTGAAAGAGAGTATGGCCCATCACTGCAGTACTGTGCCCACAAGAATAATTTTATCATCTCCATGAGGATACAGATTGTTTTAAGGCCATACAATACAATCATTGCTGGCTGCACTGTGCCTCATCATGCAGGCATACAAAATGCTATGTAACAGGTTTTTTATTAATCCGCATTTCACCTTAATTAAGCAATTTATATTAATCATAGAAAATAAGAATAGGAGAAAACTATTTTAGTCAAGTTTAATACTCGCAATATTAATATCCTCTTAAGATTACAGATATAGTTTGATAGAGCTGATGAAGTAAAGCACTACTTTACAGCCAATGAAAAATTATCAGTTTAAAAACATCTCTGGAGTAGCACTGCTTGCTTTTGCCTTTTTTTTTTTTTTTTTAGCTACATGCAAAAAATTGTATGGACCTCATGCTGTACTTTAGTTCGCTTTTAAAATTATTTTAAAATATGCAGAATCTCTACTGTGGCAATGACTTGTAAATTCATATTATTAAAAGATACAGTGAACTTGGATTAAAGCAGTGGAATTACTTTCTCTCGAAAAAAAACTGTTTCAAGAACTTCCAGTTTTACCATTCTGGTACACTTTTGCTAAAGAAATCAAGATTAAAAGAGAATACAGTCAGTAGCCAAAAGAAGTTAATTTGCTCAAGGTGCAAAAAGATCTATGTTTCTCTTTTGAGCAAACACAGACCTCATTTTCCAAGTCCCTCAACGAATAAGCGTTCAAGGAGCTGAAGGTAGGTTTAATCATTGAACTCTGGTTACAGTCAAGCTGAGTCTTGTTGCTAAAATCTCAGCTAACACTTTGAGAACTGAAGTGTTGATGGAGGCTTTGTTTATGCCGTGTGTCTTCTGAAGGCTGTCTACAGCAAGATACTTTCTTCTTTATGGAGCAAGTAACTTGGATCCAAATGACAGCAGAACAATTACCATAATATATTTCAGAAACCTGATGGTGATAGCTTTTTAACTGCTCCAGTCAATGCTGAATATCTCAAGATAAATTGTAATCCTGGATACAGAAATGTAAAAGCCACGCTGACTTGATGAAAAGACTCCCAAATTACTAAGTTGGAACATCATTTTTACTCCTGGCCTGTCTTGAATGGAAAGCTTTAGCAGTGGCAGTGGTCGACTCCAAACACGTAGGAAAGCCTCCCTGCTGAATTTAGTGTGGAATATTTTTGAGTTATAAAAATACTTTACACCCCCCCCAAACACAAAATAATTGAGTACAAAGGATGAAATAGGTAATAACTACAGTACTTGACTACTTACCAATTTAGCAAATATTTCTACAGCAGTACAATGACATGAATTATTTGACATTTTACCTTAGTCCTCAGATGAACAAATTAGGGTGACTCCAAAAAGCAAACTTACTTCCACACAATTTCTTGTGACATACCACCTATCCTTTACGTACTGCTATAATACGCTTCTCTTATTCAGGCTTTGTAGAGTGAGAAAGATAAATAGATGAGGACAATAGCTAAAAAAGCTGAGCTATGTCTAACAGATACATAAAAATATATACACACGCACACAGAAATACAGAGACGTACGTATATACAAAGAAAGCAAGTTAGTTTTATGTGGTTGTGTGATATTACCTACTGCTGAAATAATAATAAAGTAACCAAACATCATAGTCCTTCTGTTAGAGAGAAATTTTGCTCTTCCCCCCCCCCACTCTACCAAAAGCACAAGTGTACAAACATATACCACAAAACCCAAACACCTCTTCTTTGTGTATTTGGGTCCACAGACAAAACCTGTTTGTAAACCTGTGATTTGAGATGGCCTATGACTGGATATAGGAAAACAACAGTAATAAAAATAAAAATTAAAATAATAAAATCTACACATCGTGTACACGATACATTAGAACTATAAGACAGAAAAAAAGATATAACTACAAAAGACAATGGGAAACTTAGACTGATGCTTTTGAAAGACCCGATACATTTTTAACTCCTCTTTGACATCTACTGTTTATATAGTCAGAGTATTTACTACCAAATTAGGATGGGGTTTTCAAAAGCTCTCAATGTTGGTTAAATCTGCTACCACTGAAGTTAATGGGGGCCAGATTCACAGATGGTGTAAATCGGCTTAATCCTATCAAATCCAGCTTTGAGTGTTTTATCACTAACTTCACTGAGTACAGATTAGGCCACTGCTGAATCTTTTGAAAATCCCACTCCTTAATTCTTCTGCACACAGTAAATTCAAAGCCCAGTAATTAAAAAAAAGGAGAAAATAAAATTCGAGGCAAAATGAGGCTACTAGCTCCAGAGAAGTCCACTTGTCTGCTCAGTGAACATCCCAGATGAGGCCTGTAATCCCCGTTTTCAAAGACACACAACCTGTGCACATTATTATTAAAAAAAATCCTGGCTCTTTCTAAGGGAAGTAGTAATATGCTGACTAATTCACAACCAGCTACTCACTTGTGAACTAAATATTCTCAAAGCTATTTGACAAAATCAGGGGAGGCTAACAACATGTGCAATAACTATTTTTTTTATATTATCTTCATCTGAGTCAAATTAAGACTGTAGTTATAATGTATGCATCTCACGATGCAACTGCGCAACTGAAAATATTGGTTTGGTTCGTTTGCCATCAATCTTAAATTGTAAATTACTCCGTAAATAATATCTTGAAAGTAAAGAAAGGGACTTTTTGCCACAAGAGCAAGAAGGAGTATATCCTCTGCAAGAGTGTCAACTTTTAGTGGTATAAAATTTGTAGTGTATGAGGTCAATTAAACATTGCATAAGTACTGTTAATTTTCACCTATATAGTGTAATAATGAATCCACTAGCTTCAGCCATGCCAAAACATTTCCATTGGTTGGAAGTAGTTTTGTACCACAAAGAACTGGAGAGACCAAACTGCTGAAGCACTGAAATGTTAAAGAATTGATTGGGTAATGTGATCAGAGGACTCTATCGGGCAGCTTATATTTGGAAAAACAAACCCCTTTCTGAAGTCCCTTCCCATCTTGTTTGCAAGCCCTCACTCCATATGTGGCAATCGTTGAAAGGGTGGGTTTTCTACCATCACATTTAGTGCTCATTGCCTCTCTCTGAAGATATTCTGATGTTACAAAGCCAAAAAGAAAAGAAAGAAAATACAAAGCATTTGATCAGCTGTGTGTCGGGGAATAGCCTAACCTCCTGGCTGACTACGCAGGTGACCAGACAGAACAGTCATTGACTGACAGGTCTGAGTTATGAGAAGGCTGAAGGCAACACAAGCACTGTTCTCCCCAGGGCCCCTGAAGGAATTGCGAGGAGCTCCTGGTGCTGTCTCTCTTGGGAAAAGAGCAATATCAAAATTGTAAGCATTGCAAACCAATATTTTTTCTTGCAGTTAGGAGGACACTGTTCCTCTTCTGCACACCTTTCTTACACTTCCGTGACATTTTCTCCATGCCAAATGTCTCTAAAGAAAGTGAGAAAGTTATGCATATAACTTGGAGGTTTCCATGTTGTAAAGACACAGAACATGATAGGAAAATTACTTCTGAGGTTTTTACACTCATTTAGTTAAACACTGTCAAAAAGATTCAGTGGCATATCATTGCATCTCTGGCACAAACAAAGGACTTCTTAACTGAGATTGAAAATATGAAATAATTTCAATCTCATCATTCTTTGAGACTAGAACCTGCCCCACAACCTGTTTCACAACTGGAATCAGATATTTAGAAAGACTCTGCCCTCTTTAACCCCTTTTCATTTTAGACACACAATCGAAGGGTGCATGAGTAGACCATTTTTACTGTTTTAGTATAACAACATTTCAAGTGCTATGCTCTATGATAACCTTAACTCTTGAGGCCCCTTAACATCCTACCCCTCCATCTCTCTTCTGTTTAATCAATATTTCCTTTATTCCATTTTTCCCCACAGACAACTCTGTGATTTCTAAATAGCATCCCTGTAACAGCAATGTTTCCCACAGAAGTCTCAAAGTCACAAAGCATTTTTACCAAAGTTGTCCTGTTACAATATTTATACAGAACTCAAAAATTGCTAGGCTGCTGATGGGCTGTTATCATCACTTACCATTTACTTCTTTGATTATTAGCTTATACTCCCTCT
Organism: Egretta garzetta; assembly: GCF_000687185.1. Classification (NCBI taxonomy): domain Eukaryota; kingdom Metazoa; phylum Chordata; class Aves; order Pelecaniformes; family Ardeidae; genus Egretta; species Egretta garzetta. The sequence goes on from NW_009260801.1 coordinate 1,844,518, forward strand.
GGCTGTTTTTTCTTTACCCGTCTACTATCTTACACTATAGACCTACCTGCACTGTGCGTGGTATCACACACAGTACACATCACGTACAGTTTCTTCTCCTCTGGTTCTCCTTCTCTATTTAGCAACTGAAATGACTAAACTACAGCAACTATTTATTGCAGTGTTAATTAATGATAGATGGGCAAGCACCCCTCCCAAAAGCAAGACCCAACTTCAACACCCACATTCAAAATGTATTGCCTAACCTTTCAGCAAGTTAAAACTTCTGAAACTTATCACACACAGAGGTCATAGAGTAGGAGGAGGTGCTTGGTTTTTATTTGTAAGTGTACCTCTGCACTTAATTCCAATGAGTAACAGACTCCTTGAAATAGTGCTTTCAGATCTCAGGTTCTGTAGCAACACATAGTAATGATCACTCAATTTCTTTCTTCTTTTAATTCCAGCGAAATAATGAAGCGCGACAAATCTAGTTGCAAAGGAATCAAACCCACTCTCATTGTAAAAAATTTCTTCCTTACCTCTTCTCTCATCCTACCCTGTTCTAGTTAAAATGAAGCGCGACAAATCTAGTTGCAAAGGAATCAAACAAGATCTCTTCCATCATGCACCCCTTGATAACTGCATGTGTTCCAAAACTGCTTACAAAAGGTGGGATTTCAGGAGAAGATTCTTGAAGGTTGCTCTCCATAGGAAAATGTAAGTACAATAAACTCCACTATAGTGCTGACAGGGATTTACGTACAAAATCCAGAACAGAAATTAAAAAAAAAAAAAAAAAAAAAAAAAAAAAAATCCCTCTCAGGCGTTAGATCTTTAATCCTTGATTATTTGTCCAGCAAGGTGACAGATGGCAAATCTACTGCGATTATTAAAGCTCTTCCTCTGCATTGGCATCTGTTTTCCCTGGGGTAAGTAGAACGAGGGAGTTTGCCTGCCTAACCAAATCAGCCAAGTCTAGATATGACTCCTTTCAGTATATTAAAACTGAACAGAACTACATATCCTCGCATTGCCTTCTAGTATCATGCCTGCTAGTTATATATTGGGTTGTCATAACATTCTGTTCCAGTCTTTGCATAAAGGATATTGTAAAACGATATTAATTTACACCTATCTACATATTTCTAGTACATGAATTGCTGACATAAATAGGCATCAAGTATTACCAATCTCAGAGAACTGCAACTGTAGTCATGGAAACAAGATCCAAGCATCAATTTGAATTTGGAATTCAAAATGAATGATCATTAAAAGGAGGTTAGTATTGACAAACTCTTTGATACAGCTGTGTGTTCCTGCAAGCATATCTAATCCCCTATCATACAGACCTAGCCTGAGTCCTGGATAAAAATGAAGCTGCAAAGATATCTGCATCTGTGGATGGGCAAGGTGGGGTGGGGGCAAGCGGGGTGCCCAGCTATTTGGAACACTGCATTAATGACAGAGCCATTGGTCAATAAAAAAAAAAAAAAAAATATTCTTTACTTCAGAGACCTAAAGGTACTAGCAGTTACCTGTGACATGTAACGAGAGTTTGCCATCCAGCTTAAAAGAAACAAAGGAACACTTTACTTCATGTGAACTACATAAAAACATCCAGGGTAACAAAGGGAACTTGCTGAGCTTTTCCCCATAGTCAGTCCTTTTGCTTTTTGGAAGCGTATGTAAACTCTAAGTGGTGTCTGGCAGGAACATGAGACAGTTCTGTTTTCTATTGTTTCAGAAGGAGAAACTATGACCTAGTTCAAAACCCGAACAGTTCAGGCTTTTGTCTTCTCTAAAACCCAATTACATTCTTTCCTTCAAAACCGAAAAGTTAAATTTTGCTCTAAATGAAGTTTAGTAATATTTTGCATTCCCTTGAAATTTTATTCATGTTTTAATAGAAGTACTTTCCATTACTAAGCGTGGGATGTTAGGCTAAAATTATAAACTAAAAGATAATACGCTTTGAGACTGTGATGATTATTATACACATAATGCTATATATCCATACATGCCCAATGGTAATACCATAACCTCCTTTACAGAAATTAGTAACTGGTATTCAATGTATAAAACCATTTATTTTTTTTTTTTGGTGGGGGAGGGATGGGGAGGGCATACATGGGCAAGGACTATAATTCATTCACATTAGTTCCATTAACTGCTTTTTAGAAACAGTTTCAAACAAACCAAATAAAGAAAAACCAAAGAAAAGAAGCCATCTGCACAATTAAATGGTCAGTCAGCACATTTAATTTATATAAGCCATATTACTGAACAATGTAAACACTATCTCCCTGAGCTGACATCCTGACAAAAAAAAAAAAATGCATCTTCCATGTGTTTGAGGATAAAGTTGCTGTGAAGTGGTATACCTTGCTCTAGAGAAGAGGGCAGACATCTACTTTATCTATGAAGAAGCGGGAAGGAAACAGACCCTCTCAGTGGTGCTCTGTTTGTGAGCAAGATTAAAAAGGAGGAAGCTTAAAACATGAAAAATGCAGCAATCAGGATCTTGTCTACCACTTCCACCCCCACCCCACCCCCATTTGGTACAGATGTGAGTTAAAAGACAAGCAAGAAGGAAGAAAAATGCATGTGATAACAGAAGGCAGCTACCCGTCGGGAACCATGCACATTTACTGTCTCCTGAAAAAAAATAAAAATAAAAATCATTATTTAATTCTGAGAAATATTTTTGGCAGTCAGGTTTTCTGAACTTCTTAATTATGGACAATTTGCCACCTAGATTATTGACCTGGCTGATTTATTTAAAATGAGTCTTTTGGCCTTTTGAATATAGAAAAACCCTATTAAACTATATGACTCAGGCATGTACCATAATTTTTCCAGCAACAAAACAAAAGGTCAAAGGCTGAGCTTAGAATTGACAGGTTAGCTGTGCTGTAAATCAATATGAGCCTTTGTTGACCAGAGCGATCGCTTTATGGATAAAGGTCAAATCATTTAGAAGGTTCAAAGAATAGTAATGAAACTTTGTGCTTAAATTCTTCTGGTTTTCTACACCCCCAAAGTATACTTCTCTTGTGTTAGTCTTCTGCTGAACGGAAAAATGAAATTATGAACTATAAATCATTCAGTTACCAGTCATAAATGGGAGAGAGACAGAAATCATCATCCATAAACTCTAAAAGTTCCCCTGACACCAGAAATTAAGAGGATGATGCCTTTCCCTGCTGGCCTAAGAGAGTGATTACTAGCATGGTGCTAGTGCTGTAAAATACCACTTAATTTGGAATTCACCATGAGACTACTAATTGGGTCAATAACCAGAAAGTGAAAGTCAGCGGTGACAGTCTGTCACTCAAGCATGCTTTTGCTATCAGCTTAGAGAAACTTTATGCATCTGCAAGGAGCCGCTAGCAACAGCACGCAGTGGCAATTACAACAGGAGAAGCGTTGACTGGAGTGACGCTAGCTGAACCCGTCTGGAAGGACGTGGCGTCTTCACACGGCAAACCCTCTGGTACCCAGCTAATGTTTTCTATAGCACTGCCTCCCTGATCGTCCCATCACAAAGCAGTGCTCTGAGCCAGGTCAAACAGGAGAAAGTTCAGGGCCAGGCTAGAAGACAGCATTTATTTTGAAAATAGAAGCGTCTCAATGAATCCAGAGTAGCTCTGACTGCCTTTTGTGAGACAAACATGTTCATTGTCTACACTGAAAAGACAGAGCTAATTTGTGCAGATCTTTTGGAACAGACACATCTTATCTTGAGATAAATTGTTGCAAATAATTAGATAAAATTAAACCATAAAACATTTAATTATACAACCTTCAGGGAGTCATCACTGGTTCTTCCACCAGTACAAATTCTGTAACTGGGGTTTCCAGCATTTACTTTGCAAATGCATTCAGAAAGGCAGTGCCTTGTCTGATAATTTCTTTTGATCTATTAAAGTTTTATTAGTTTCAACAATTTTTTGCTACTGACTTAGCATTCTCATTAGTTATCACTCAGCTTCTTGCTTATTGACAGATTCCTATCAGCAAGACTGTAAGCTACTTTGTCACTACACTGCAGGGGAGCGAGCAGCTTTCTCCTGTATTTCATCACCTTGGCAATCACAGATTTAGGATTCAGAAGAAAAGACAAATGCTTTTCTCCCAGTTTTGAAGCTTCTTGCTTATTGACAGATTCCTATCAGCAAGACTGTAAGCTACTTTGTCACTACACTGCAGGGGAGCGAGCAGCTTTCTCCTGTATTTCATCACCTTGGCAATCACAGATTTAGGATTCAGAAGAAAAGACAAATGCTTTTCTCTCAGTTTTGATGAAGGTCAATGCAATTTATAAATTATTTGTACGTCTTCTAGGAACATTATCTTCTCTTCATAGCAAAACTGTGTTGGAAATACAATTCTGTGTGCAACCTGATTCAAAGGTCATATGCAACTATCAAAAAGATTTAAACAAACCTCTTAAGCTCAGTCTTTATGTTCTATGTGCCTTGCTGGAATCACTGCAATTTTTGCCTCGTTTAAAAGAGAGCAACAAAATTCCTAATCTGGCTGTAGGATAGGTCTGTCAGTTGACAACAGACATGACGCATAGATTACCTTAAAAAGGAAATGTTCATTTAAAATGGAAAGGCACTATTTAAAAAAAGAAAAAAAAACTCTTCCTGTGGTTTTCCAAAAGCATTCCAATGAGGTTACTTACATTGCTTTGAAATTGGTTTGAGTTATGGGAAGGCCACAGCCCGAGATCGGCAGCTGAGACAGCAACAGAGATGAAAGTTTTTTAGCTTCCAGATTCAAGGGGGAACACAGCTGCTACAGCTGGTCCTCTCAGATCTCAACACTTACATAGAGATCCAGAAAGCGATAATGTTTTGTGTCTCAGTTTGAAGAATGCATTAATAAAAACAGTCCTTAAACAGAACAGGAAAAAAACCCAAAATGATTACTCAAACACTAGGCTTTTAGCTCTGGAAATTGAAGTGGGCTGATTTTAGGGAAACTGGGTTCTGTTACATACTTAACTACCACCTCTGCATGAAACTGCCATTGGTGTGAGTCAGTACTTAATTTTTTTTTTTTTTTTTTTAAATGACTAGTGTTAACCCCACATTTTTTTTTTTTAATTGATGTACAGCAGCACATATATGAAATAATCACAGAAGTTTCTTGTAGAATTTTAGGAAAAAAACCCAATTAATACCATTCAGTGTTGATCTAGGTAAATATAACGGGCAAGTGGGATATGAAGCACATTTTCAAAGAAAAACAGCAATAATAATCTTAGAGGAAGGGGCTGGAGAACTTTAAGATCACTGTTCAGTAGTTGGTGAGCCCTCACCTCACAAATGATCGTGTGACAGTGTACATTCCCCTTCTGGAACTTCATGAAAAATGTGGGGGGCGAAGAAGAAAAGAAACATAAGTACTGATTTTGGAGAAAATAAGCCTCCTATTCCATACATGTAATTTCAACACTGCTGATTTCGGAACTTACCTACAAACAAGTACTGGTTTTAAAACAAAATGGTAGTACAATTACAGTTTTTGTTAAAGTATTCAGGCCTGTTTAACCAACATGAAGTTATTATTTCAACTGAAATTATCCAGATCCTAGAACAGAAAATAACTTTGTTAAAGCGTAGAGGAAAGCACCAAACCAGAAACTCAAACCAAATTTTCAGGGTCAGTTTATAAAAAGGTTTCGGCTAACAATGCAAACTGCTGAACATAAAATATTAATGATGATGATGACACTAGTTCAATTTAAGTGTTTAAACATGAATTAAGCAGCTTTGGGAATTTGCCTTCTTCAGTGTTTTGTTCTTGGTCAGTGTACTGGTTTTGACTGGGACAGAGTTAGTTTTCTTCAGAGTGGCTGGTATGGGGCTATGGTTTGGATTTGTGCTGGAAACAGGGTTGGCAACACAGGGATGTTTTCATCATTGCTGGGCAGCACTTACACAGAGCCAAGGCCTTTTCTGCTTACCCCGCCCCACCAGTGAGCAGGCTGGGGGTACACAAGAAGCTGGGAGGGGACACAGGCGGGACAGCTGACCCCAACTGACTCAAGGGGTATCTCAGACCACACAGTGTCATGCTCAGCAATATAGGCTGGAGGAAGGAGGAAGGGAGGATGATCAGAGTGATGGCGTTTGTCTTCCCAAGTCACCATTACGCGTGATGGAGCCCTGCTTTCCTGGAGATGGCTGAGTACCTGCCTGCCCATGGGAAGCAGGGAATTAATTCCTTGCTTTGCTTTCCTTGCTTGTTTGGCTTTTGCTTTCCCTATTGAACTGTCTTTGTCTCAACCCATGAGTTTTCTCACTTTTACTCTTCTGATTCTCTCCCCCATTCCATGGTGGGGGAGTGAGAGAGTGGTTGGGTGGCTACTGGGGTTAACCCACAACAGTCAGCAACCAAGAGTTTGTCAAAACACCTTCATCAAAAAAATAACACCAATGGCTTCTTCAAAAAAACACCCACAGTCACTGGTATAATTATTTTGTACTGAATTATTTTTCCAGACAAATTTATGAAGATTTCAAATTTGGCAAATTATATATATATATATATATATATATGTAAATGAAATTATGAACTATAAATCATTCAGTTACCAGTCATAAATGGGAGAGAGACAGAAATCATCATCCATAAACTCTAAAAGTTCCCCTGACACCAGAAATTAAGAGGATGATGCCTTTCCCTGCTGGCCTAAGAGAGTGATTACTAGCATGGTGCTAGTGCTGTAAAATACCACTTAATTTGGAATTCACCATGAGACTACTAATTGGGTCAATAACCAGAAAGTGAAAGTCAGCGGTGACAGTCTGTCACTCAAGCATGCTTTTGCTATCAGCTTAGAGAAACTTTATGCATCTGCAAGGAGCCGCTAGCAACAGCACGCAGTGGCAATTACAACAGGAGAAGCGTTGACTGGAGTGACGCTAGCTGAACCCGTCTGGAAGGACGTGGCGTCTTCACACGGCAAACCCTCTGGTACCCAGCTAATGTTTTCTATAGCACTGCCTCCCTGATCGTCCCATCACAAAGCAGTGCTCTGAGCCAGGTCAAACAGGAGAAAGTTCAGGGCCAGGCTAGAAGACAGCATTTATTTTGAAAATAGAAGCGTCTCAATGAATCCAGAGTAGCTCTGACTGCCTTTTGTGAGACAAACATGTTCATTGTCTACACTGAAAAGACAGAGCTAATTTGTGCAGATCTTTTGGAACAGACACATCTTATCTTGAGATAAATTGTTGCAAATAATTAGATAAAATTAAACCATAAAACATTTAATTATACAACCTTCAGGGAGTCATCACTGGTTCTTCCACCAGTACAAATTCTGTAACTGGGGTTTCCAGCATTTACTTTGCAAATGCATTCAGAAAGGCAGTGCCTTGTCTGATAATTTCTTTTGATCTATTAAAGTTTTATTAGTTTCAACAATTTTTTGCTACTGACTTAGCATTCTCATTAGTTATCACTCAGCTTCTTGCTTATTGACAGATTCCTATCAGCAAGACTGTAAGCTACTTTGTCACTACACTGCAGGGGAGCGAGCAGCTTTCTTCT
>NW_009260801.1:1852384-1869040 GCF_000687185.1 Egretta garzetta
ATTTATAAATTATTTGTACGTCTTCTAGGAACATTATCTTCTCTTCATAGCAAAACTGTGTTGGAAATACAATTCTGTGTGCAACCTGATTCAAAGGTCATATGCAACTATCAAAAAGATTTAAACAAACCTCTTAAGCTCAGTCTTTATGTTCTATGTGCCTTGCTGGAATCACTGCAATTTTTGCCTCGTTTAAAAGAGAGCAACAAAATTCCTAATCTGGCTGTAGGATAGGTCTGTCAGTTGACAACAGACATGACGCATAGATTACCTTAAAAAGGAAATGTTCATTTAAAATGGAAAGGCACTATTTAAAAAAAGAAAAAAAAACTCTTCCTGTGGTTTTCCAAAAGCATTCCAATGAGGTTACTTACATTGCTTTGAAATTGGTTTGAGTTATGGGAAGGCCACAGCCCGAGATCGGCAGCTGAGACAGCAACAGAGATGAAAGTTTTTTAGCTTCCAGATTCAAGGGGGAACACAGCTGCTACAGCTGGTCCTCTCAGATCTCAACACTTACATAGAGATCCAGAAAGCGATAATGTTTTGTGTCTCAGTTTGAAGAATGCATTAATAAAAACAGTCCTTAAACAGAACAGGAAAAAAACCCAAAATGATTACTCAAACACTAGGCTTTTAGCTCTGGAAATTGAAGTGGGCTGATTTTAGGGAAACTGGGTTCTGTTACATACTTAACTACCACCTCTGCATGAAACTGCCATTGGTGTGAGTCAGTACTTAATTTTTTTTTTTTTTTTTTAAATGACTAGTGTTAACCCCACATTTTTTTTTTTTAATTGATGTACAGCAGCACATATATGAAATAATCACAGAAGTTTCTTGTAGAATTTTAGGAAAAAAACCCAATTAATACCATTCAGTGTTGATCTAGGTAAATATAACGGGCAAGTGGGATATGAAGCACATTTTCAAAGAAAAACAGCAATAATAATCTTAGAGGAAGGGGCTGGAGAACTTTAAGATCACTGTTCAGTAGTTGGTGAGCCCTCACCTCACAAATGATCGTGTGACAGTGTACATTCCCCTTCTGGAACTTCATGAAAAATGTGGGGGGCGAAGAAGAAAAGAAACATAAGTACTGATTTTGGAGAAAATAAGCCTCCTATTCCATACATGTAATTTCAACACTGCTGATTTCGGAACTTACCTACAAACAAGTACTGGTTTTAAAACAAAATGGTAGTACAATTACAGTTTTTGTTAAAGTATTCAGGCCTGTTTAACCAACATGAAGTTATTATTTCAACTGAAATTATCCAGATCCTAGAACAGAAAATAACTTTGTTAAAGCGTAGAGGAAAGCACCAAACCAGAAACTCAAACCAAATTTTCAGGGTCAGTTTATAAAAAGGTTTCGGCTAACAATGCAAACTGCTGAACATAAAATATTAATGATGATGATGACACTAGTTCAATTTAAGTGTTTAAACATGAATTAAGCAGCTTTGGGAATTTGCCTTCTTCAGTGTTTTGTTCTTGGTCAGTGTACTGGTTTTGACTGGGACAGAGTTAGTTTTCTTCAGAGTGGCTGGTATGGGGCTATGGTTTGGATTTGTGCTGGAAACAGGGTTGGCAACACAGGGATGTTTTCATCATTGCTGGGCAGCACTTACACAGAGCCAAGGCCTTTTCTGCTTACACCGCCCCACCAGTGAGCAGGCTGGGGGTACACAAGAAGCTGGGAGGGGACACAGGCGGGACAGCTGACCCCAACTGACTCAAGGGGTATCTCAGACCACACAGTGTCATGCTCAGCAATATAGGCTGGAGGAAGGAGGAAGGGAGGATGATCAGAGTGATGGCGTTTGTCTTCCCAAGTCACCATTACGCGTGATGGAGCCCTGCTTTCCTGGAGATGGCTGAGTACCTGCCTGCCCATGGGAAGCAGGGAATTAATTCCTTGCTTTGCTTTCCTTGCTTGTTTGGCTTTTGCTTTCCCTATTGAACTGTCTTTGTCTCAACCCATGAGTTTTCTCACTTTTACTCTTCTGATTCTCTCCCCCATTCCATGGTGGGGGAGTGAGAGAGTGGTTGGGTGGCTACTGGGGTTAACCCACAACAGTCAGCAACCAAGAGTTTGTCAAAACACCTTCATCAAAAAAATAACACCAATGGCTTCTTCAAAAAAACACCCACAGTCACTGGTATAATTATTTTGTACTGAATTATTTTTCCAGACAAATTTATGAAGATTTCAAATTTGGCAAATTATATATATATATATATATATGTAAATCTTCTTTTAAAGGAGACTAGAAATTATTTTGGTATGGAAGTTTTCTTCCAGAAAAATTATCAGCCAAAATTATAGAAAAACTTGAGGACTGAAATTCAACAACTGTACTGGAAGGATGATATAATGATATCGCATCAGACATAACAGAAAACTATTTTTTCTTTCTTCAGTCATCTAAAACATTTTATGAAGCTGATGATTCCTCTGCCATCAGCCAAAATAACAACATTTTAGTGTATCTTAAATTCCTCCTAATTTGTTTTAAATGCTTATACATTTTTTTTATAAACTCATCACTGTCTATGATAAAAGGTATCCTTCAAGACTTTATTTATAAATGCTCTGTCTTTCCCAATAGTGAAAAAGCTGAAAGCAAACCACTTGTATCAAAGTAGTCATGGCTCTATTAAGTTAGCTAAACCACACAGGCAGCTGGAAATCAATATGAACTAAAAGCTGCAAGCAAGTATGCATGAAAACAGACATTTAGACAGTCAAAAATCCCGCACTATTTACAGACACTTTGCTTGTTAACTATAATATGATCAGTGTTGGTTTATGTCACAGAAGTGCTAATGGAATTTTACAAAATCCTCAGTCTTCGTTCATGATAATTGATTAAAACAGTAAACAAATGAGAAGCCCTTCTCCACAGTAAACCTAATTTAAGAACCACCAAGCAACAGATATGGCATAAACTGCTGTTATAACACAAAGAAATTTCGTATGTTTAATTACGTACCATACACATAAGTCTTAAGTTATGTTTTGATCAAATATCCTGAAATCTGTCTTGTCTGAAATGAATCCAGTCATGCTTTTTCTCTCCATAAAGCAGGCTTGAAAATAAACAGAAATTAACCTTTTTTCCCTTTCCTGTTACTCAGTTATGTACTTTTTTTTTAAAGGTGCAATCTTTATGTCTACAAAATCGTTTTGTCCGTTTTATTGCAGATGCTCAAGAAATTAACTTCACAGATGAGTTAGCGATAAATAATTATTATATACTTTCAAATGGCAGGTGCAAATGCTTGAAGCTTTTGTTTCTGCAGTGTGGGAAGTGATTCATTTTAACATTGCTGGTTTTAATTAGCCTATAGTTGGAAAGTGGATTTCAGACAAACAGCTTTCAGAGCTTTCAGACATGTGCTTCAATTTTAAGTTTAAAGAGGTAATCAGGAAAAAAACAAATGCACAACCTTCCTGAGAAATGCAGACATTAAAATCAATGATTGGCTATTGTGAGCCTAGAATTTCTTCCTAATCTTCAGAAGTATATTTCTAAGCCCCCCATTTTTTGGACTCTCACTCTTCAGGCTTTAGAAGCTTCTTGTATCATCATGAGCAGCACTACTAGTATTCAGTGCAAAAGACAAAGCCTCCACTGAAGTGGATTCACCACACCCAGCAGTCTGTAAAGTACCACCACATTATTTATTTCAGTTGTTATATATAGCAAATGGTGCAAATGGCTAAGCAGAGATCATGAAGCATTAGCTACAGCCAGAAGCAAGAGATAAGAGTCACAGAAGCCAGAGCAGAGCAGGTCCTACAGACATGGGGAGACCTAAAGTCTAATACCTGGCCCTGAGAGGGAGAAAGCTGGAGAAGTCCGTGAAAGCTTGTTTTCCCATAGGATCCATGTGCAGTTCATGTTGCTCATGCTATAATCCTCAGGAGGTACACCAGACTTCAGAAGAAAACTAGCAAAAGACTATCACACAAAGGACAAAATGATCACAGAGTAGATGACACCCAACAGCTCTTTAGTCTTCATACCAAAGACTGCTACTTCAGTTTCATATTTAGTTAAAACCTAAGTTTTCACTAGTAGCCAGACTTGGTTCTCACCACTTGTATCCCTGGCCTGCCAGGGATCCCAATGCAGAACATTATTATGGCGCACAGATATTCATGGCAGTTTAAAAAGAACAAATATTTTTCAATCTCATACATTGCACTGTACATCCAGACGCAGCTGCAAATCTCAGATGAGGAATAAATATCAAAACAAAGTCTTTTAATTCAGAGGGCTAGAATACTAGCATGTCATTACCTTAATAGTTCCTTTGAATATTTCACGTTAAAATATTATCCCTTAAATGCCCAGCAGTGAAGCAGGTTTGTAAAAAGTACCATTGAGATTGTTCTGCCTTACCAGAAATAACTGTTCCTTGGGTTTTATATTCCTTCTGCACATCAAGGGTAGCATCACACAATTCCATTCGGCTACTGAACATTAAGTCCCATATATCCATTTAAGAATTTTGAGAGTTACAACACCTCCTTCTTCAGAACTGACATTTGGAATACATCCAGCAGATGACTGCCACAACCTCAGTAGGAATACTTAGCATTTAAAACCAAAACAGAATCTCCATGACTTTAATGGAAGCACTGATATATATAGTAGAAGAGGAAGAAATACTCTTCTATTTTCTCAATCCTTACTTAGATCTACTAGCATTAACCTATTATTATTAGATCATTTATTTTCAACAAAAGTTTAAGTTTTCAAAATAAAGCATCTAATCTTCCTAAGCTTAAAATAACTGAGGTTAGAGTGTATGACAGTGAAATTCCTATCTTTGAGTGTCAAACATGCTAGAAAAATTACAACTTCAGAAAATTTCGTCTAGCCATCTGCAAAACTTTAGACGAGATAATGGAAAGAACTAGTCTAAAATGATGCTATTTAATTTACTCAATTATCAGTTAGAACTCAGAAATTAATATCAGCTAATTTTAAGAAAAAAAAATATTATATTAATTAAACATTCATTGGAGCTTTAGGTCAGAATTACACATCCATGACGTGCAATCAGCAAAAAGTCAGACAAGAGCTCATACCATTCACATTAAGAACAAAAGCACAGCTCTACTTCACAGTTTATAAGTGGGAACACTGAGGGCATTTTTGGAATGGTTTCATACTTTTCCAATTAAAATATACAGCTATTTCTGACTTTACTAGATAAGGCCTTTGCAAAATGCGTACTTGTTCAAGAAGCATAGAGTAACTTCCAGTATTCATTTGGGATTCACAGGAGATGCAAAATCACTTCCTCTGCATCTTGTGGTGTGGCTTCCCGAAAAAGCAATTGAATACGCTACCGTGTAAAACAAAGCAGCACAATGGAAACTGGCTTTTACTGCCACTATCTTTCTAAAATGAGGTTCACTATTGATAAAGCTCCCATGCTTTAGATCCCATCTATGTAAAGGAGATAACCCTAGGAACCAATCTTTTCAGACAGCATAGCAGCATTTTGTTTGCATGTCCCGGGCAGCTGTAGACATGAACTCAGAATGAGATGCTTACCTTAGCTTGGGCAGCACTAATTGTGAGTCCCCACAATAACAACACACTAGACAGTTGAGAAAAGCATGGGCTATCAGCAGCTTGACAGAGCTTTTCTGAAATATTTTTTTAGGTTAAGAACAAAAATTCTGCTGAAATTTTATAGTTCTTAGCCATCACCTGCACAATTTAAGTCATTATTATAAAATACTTCTTTCCTTTTTGGTAAACGTAAGCAGGATATTAATTAAAACTTTTCTTTCTATGAAGTTAAGAAAAATCTTCAAGCTTTGCTATTGGTTTTACAGAATCTTGTGGACAGTGGTAAAACTGTAACTAATTATGCCATTGCCACACTACTGCTGAGTCAAATGCCTGAAAATAAATCCAAGCATTAACAAAGTCAGGAAATTCCACTATTTGTGGGGAAGTATGACCCAAAATCTGTTGTTACTGTGGGCAACCATGACCAAAAACTTGAAACTAGGGGGGAAAAAGTCACTGACTGGGAGATGGAGATGAATAGCAGACACAAAACTTTGTCTCCCTTCTTTATTTCTCAAGAGGTTTTGCCATGGGAAAGCAGCTGAAAGCTCCTTCTCATTTCACCCTTGGTGTCAAAAGATAAATACTGGCTAAAACCAAATCTATGAAGTGCTGAACAAGGATCTGATCAGTACTAGATGCCAAACATAGCAATCAGTATGGCAAGGATAGTGGGCTTTGCATGAGGTTATGGCCTCCAGAATTTTGTCTACCATGCTCTGAAATTACATTTTTTATTCAGACCAAGCAGACTGTTCTCCAAGTGGATGATCTCTTTAGAAAAGTCATTTCTTTTCTAAGAGAATTCATTAAAATAACAGTCTCTGTAATAAACTGATGTAAACTGAAGTTTAACAAACTAATGGAGAAGTACTTGAATTAAAGTCAATACTAAAGGTGGTACAGGTATTGACTTTATTGTATTTTTGCTTGTGTTCATACAAAAGCTGCTAACCCTAAACAGATTATAAAAGCAAGTGAATGGGATAAGCGAATTTGTCATAGACCTTATCATTGCACTCCAACTATATACGTTAAGAGCAGAAAGATAAAAAGCTTCAAATCAGATGTTAGGACAAAGGTAGAAGTATAGTAATTAAATACCAGACATATTTTTTTTTATTACGTACCCCTTACTTCCCCCCCCCCCCCCCCCCAACTATGTGGAGTCCCAACTCAATTTCCAGGCCTCACAGAATCCATATGAAATACCAGACATTTTAAAATGTCATCTCCAAAAGAAAGTTACATAAAGAACTAAATACAAGATAACCTTACTGGTTAACATCTGGTATCTGTAACTAATTTTTTCCCCCAAATAAGTTCTACACCAAAACCTACAACATTAAATAGGTATATTTCTTTCATAACTAAGCATTTCTTGTATTACAATTGACTCACAAATGTTCTGCAATATATATGAGTCTAAAGCCTGTTCCTATGGTTAGAACAGCCTTTCTGCAAATTGGTGAAAGACTTTAATTTGGTGCAAGAAGCTGGCAACTCAAATGCCACTTCTGGTAGGAAGTCAAAATTTTTAATGCTATCCACCAATTTGAAGCCATCCCTGAAGCCATTTCAAGTTCTTATTTAGAACTACACACATTTATATTTAAGTGTTGTAGTATGTTTTAAGGAAAGCTGAAAATATGATTTATCAAAACAGTGTTTTCTATTCCAAATTTACTTGGCTGACTCAGCAATTTCCAATTAAATCACATTCATTAGCACTCTGAATGTTCCCTTTTCTTTTTAACTGTTATTTTCATTTTGTTTGATGAAGACTATTTTAAAAATATCATACAGTAAATATTTTTCAGCACACGAAAACAATCTATGTATGTTTTCAAAGGAAACGAATTCTAAGAGAAGACTATATCTGTAAGTGATCCAAAAGTCACCAAAATGAATGGCAATACTATGGCTCAGGTCCCTGACTTCAACCCTGGAAAATGCAAATATTGAAAGTCTTATGCCTCATTTTATTTGCCTTCCTTTCAACAAACCTGACTATGATTGCAGTTATTAAACGAAAGCCTGCAAATGAGCATTTTCTATTCACTCATTTACAACCAAAAGTTTATCATCGTCTAAGTAAATACACTGCATGCTTTCACCAGAGATAATAAAACTATCATTAATTTCAATCAACATTGCATTTTAATTACACAGACCTACACTTATTTCATAACTTCCCTGCAATTTCAAAAGCATTTATCACTGTCATCATTTGTATATATTTTTAGACCTCAGTCCTGTAAAGATTTATGCACTAGAAACATGTTTCAGTGTTGCTTTTTAATTCCCTTAGAAAGAAGCAATGATTTGTATTTTAAGTTTGTAATATGTACTTAAAACTCTGAAATAGAATTAAATTACAGTGGAATGTATTTCAGTTTTTTAAAGTACGTTAAAGTAAATTCAGTAAACTTTTAAGTGGTTTTTTGGTTTAAAATATTTAGGAAGTCTGTCACTTCTTTTCTTGGTTCCAGGTGGTAAGAACATAGACATGGAAACCACAGCTGCTTTTGGCTACGTACAGGAACCATGTTCAATGGTTTAACACGGAGTCTCAAATTTATAGAATGGGCAGGCATCTTGTGAGTTCAAGCAAGAAACCCATTAAAGAATCAGATACGCATTGCCATTTCTCAGCCTGAAAAAACCAGGCACTGATACAATGATTCACCAAAGCAGTGCCAGGCGCTGGCCCACAAGGCTAAGGCAGCCAACTCTTCTGATATGCGGAGGAAATCATCTCGCAGCCAGCTCTTGAAAAAACAAAGTTTACCCCCTTGTTATTGAAAGGCAGGCTCTTTTTCCATCCAGGTACTCCCTACTGATAGCCAAGGATCTTGGATCTCACGGATCCACAAGTTAAGTGACTAACATCGCCTTTAACAAGGCAAACACTGGAATTTATAATGCACAACTAACAGATTGTACACACGTCCCAATGGTTAATTAAAAGATTCATAAGATGACAGTGATTTTGTGTTATTGACATAAATGTTCCATTTAAATTAACACAAGTGTAAGCATTCATATAGAACTACTGTAGATATTTACAAATATTTTAGCAGAAACAAAACTGAATTTGGACACACTGTGTCTTCTATACTCTTCCACACCTCAGCTGAAACTCAGCCTGTGAGACACTATGGTGCAGACGGGTGAACTTCACTGTACTGGAATTACCACTTACAGCAAACACTGAAAGGCAGGAGAAACATTACCTGAATATTTCAGCAAAACGAGTCTGACCATCTCTCATAATTATCTGCACAACTCAACCAGGTAAGAAGATAGACCCTGCATTGTTTAGCAAAGCAATATTTAGCAAATAACCCAACCCGTCTATTTTAATTTCATAAAAAAATGTACATAGCATTAGCCTAAGATATTTAAGGGATTTTATATCTTAAAGATTTCTTTATACAGTATTAAAATCCAAAAACTACGTAGTTTTTAATTAGACCACTCATAAAATCATATAGAAGAAATCGTATTTAAAAAAAGGAAAGACCAATGTACTCATGATATCGTGAACATAACAAGGTAAAAAGAAGGCAAAACAGGTTTGGTTTTTTTTTTTTAAATGAAGGATTTGTAGACTGTGAGGCAAACGGCTGCAGATTTAAAGGGTAAAAATGGGGATGGAGGAAGACATGGCAAAATAAAGAGTGGTTCAATGGAACACAAGGAGAAGGTAAGAGGGAAAGCAAATCTTGCCAAAAAAATGGGATGGCCACTAAACAGACCTAAAGAAAATGACAGGAAATGTGTTTAGAAATTAGGTAACAGACGTGGAAGGAAACCATGGGACTGGAATGTCACCTGTTCCCTCACAGCAGACAGGGGACTGAAGACAGGCAGAAGAAAGCAGAAGAGCTGTCTTTTCCTGACAAAAGACCAAACACTAATTTTCTCTTTGGCTGTGAGACAATTACACATACATTAGAAGTAATGTCGTCTTCCCTCCTAAAAAGCACACTGGTGTGATTAATATGTAAAATTTTAAAGCCAATCCAAATCAAACCAAACACAGTTGAGAATAGCTGAGATATTTGAGTACTCTCCTACATGAGAGTAATAAATTCTAATTTTCTAGAATTTGCAGCTCAGAGTAGTAACAGTTGAGCTTCTCCGGCTTACATTTATTGTACGTAGGAGAGAGAGTGCTTGTAGTGATTTGAAAAGAACGCTAAGTGAAAGTTATATCACTTTCATTAAAGCATGTCATGGCTATTGTCCAAAAGGACTTGAACACTGCTCTTATCTCTAATTAAAATATAACATTTGATTCTCTGTATCTGTCAATTTAGAAAGGATATGACTTCTGAAGCATCAAAGGATACCGCAACTAGAAAAGGCATTAGAGTTCAGAACAGCAACAACTGCCAAAGAGCCCTTCTGCAATTCATCATCTCGGAGTTAATAAGTTGTCATTCCAGCAGTAGCATACAGTGAGCATACTTGCAAAAAATAAACCAGGCAAAAAAATACTTCAGGAAACAAATGACAGTTGACAACATACTTTTCTTTTATAGGCACATACGATAGGGAGCAGGAGAGATGGGAAGACACAACAAGCGAGTTAACATCCTAAGAAAAAGAAGGGGAGTGCATATATTTTGCTTAATGTTCATGAGAATTTTTCCTAGAAAGCAATCTCGGTCATATAACTGATTTGGGGGGTTTTGCCAAGGACTAATGAGGCAAAACTTTCACCCACTGGGATACTATTCCTTTCAGGTTAAAAAGAAATAGAAAACTGAAAAGTGGTCAAAACCCCTGCTCCTCCAGCCAGTTTTCAGCATCATGTCCGCTGTAGGACACATCAGTGTGGATTTCGCTATCGTACGTAACAATTTTGTATGCAAAGCACCTCATGTGCCTACAAAGTATGAGGCTGTATCTTGAAATACTGGTAATTATTTTCTGTAAAAACATATTTCATAAAATTATTATGTTACACAATGGTGTATATATGGTGAAATATAATGGTGAAAATATTTGAACCTGAAGGTGCAAAAAGTACAAATGGAATTGCTGCAAAAGCCAACTGGCCTACCAGCATGAAGTGGGCCTCTCTCTCCAGGCAAGACCTACAGTCCTCCAAGGTTCAAAACAGGCAAAGACCATTTATCCCACTACTAAAAGGTTCTGCTCATTTACAGATCAGTGATTTTACACAAAATACCGAAAGTCAAATTACATGCCATCATGGACACACACGGAAACGTCAAGACTAACTCCATGACTGCCTGGAGAACTCCTCCTCCATCCAGGAACTGGTTAGAAAGAAATGGTGCAATATTTACATTTGTTGAGATGATGAAAGAGCAGTGAGGGATGATGGAGTATATGACTTTGGGATTTAGACTGTGATTTACTGGATTTTGCATGAACAAAGCATTCTGAAATCAGCGCCTGCCACATGGATCACTGGTGATTCAGAAAATATTTCAGTGGAAAAGATACACACATAGGCCCTTGTTAGCATTTTGGCAACAGATCATTGCAGTTTTTCTGCCAGACGTGCAGAAGCTGAACCGGCATAACGTCATGCTACACACTGTACATCCTGCACGTATCTTTCAGCTGTGATTGCTCTGGTGTAACAAATGGCATCTGAGAACCCATAAATATCAGTAAACAGTTCCAGCCTAGTAATAGCTTGTCTCTCTCTTTAATTTGGCATTTCGTACAAATAACATCAGGCCATTTCTGCTGTTCTGAATAGAGTGTTTGCTTTTGGGAAAGACAGATAGAAAGACATAAAATTAAAAAAAAAAAAAAAAAAAAGAAAGAACAAAAAAAAGAAAACAGAAGGCATAATTCAAAAATAGAAAGATGCCCAGCTTGTTTTTTCTAAAACCCCTGAATATATGCAGAATTCAACTCCTGGGCAATAACTTTACACATGCAACTGAGTGATTGAGTGCAACTAGGATAAAACAGATGCTTGACTTTTTGCTGCTACTTCCAGGCAGGAAACATTAACAGCCACATGTTCTCCATAGGCCGCTAGGAAAGTCCAGGCGAGACCTGTGGCAGCCCTGTACTTCAGTACAACATACTTTCATTTTTATCTGTGTTGCTGTTGCAAGCCCAGCAGCATGTATACGAGAAGTCTAAATCTTTTTCAATCCAATGCTCAAGCTCATTAAATGTCACAAAATGTTTCCAAATGGAGAAAGCGGAAAGGGCAGGGTTCATAATAGGATTTACCGAACAAAACATCCCTTTCACTCACTGTAACTTGGGATAACACTTATACCAAAAGGAAAAAAAAAAACCCACCTAAATAAACAGTGGAAGAAGTTCAGTCTTCTGACTGCCCTAAAAGCTGTTAAACAAAACAGATAAAGCTTAACCTATTAATCCTCCAGCAGGACTACTGTAGAAATAATAATTTATGCAACCCCCCTGGTTACTCTGATGTCTTTATCTGTGGAAGTGCAGTGACCCCTAAACGTCTTTGACCTAGTAAGTGCTAACAGATCAAACACTCAACAGCTTTTAATATATTTTCAGATTTAAGAGTCCTTCTAATCAGATGCTGACGCTCAAGTTATCCAGCAATGAATACTTCATAATATTCAGCTGAATACTGTTAAGAGTCAGAAAGAATCAACTCCTGTGGATTATACAGAATGTATTCTCTGCATACAATTAGAATAATTTTGCTTCCTAAATTCTTATCATTTGGCAATATCAAGTGATTGGAGGGAATAAAACTTGGCATGGTAATAATACTTAATTAATAAATCACTATGAAAATTATATGGAAATTTTTAGTCTATAGCATTGCTTACACTCATTTCTTAAGCAGTATTTCTTTATACCTGAAAGCTACACTTGATATATTACATCCAGAAGTTTATATTGGCAGGAAGTATGAAGTGAAAACGTTGACATTTTTTGACTGAAATTCCATGTCCGTATGCTTATCATTCTGGCAAGGAAATAAACTATTCTTAACACAGCTCCAGATGTGGCATCATCTTACAAAAATAAACACAGTTAATTATAAATTGACCTACCCTACTGTATTAAAATGAAAAAAAAAAAAAAGATTTAGTAGTGCAAACAAACAAAAGCGGAGGGGAAATGAATGGTAAAGATTATCCAATAGAAAAAACTAATGACCGTAAAAGAGATTATTTTCTTATGTTGTTGTCTTAATTTATCAAAGCAAAAGTAACAGGATCAATCTAACCAAGGATAATAATAATTTTAAGTTTCATAAAATACATATTCGTATTAATATTCAGTTCTGTGAGTTTTCTTTATATGATGACCAAAGGTTTATAAGGACTTTGTAAGGAAGAATAAAGAAAAAAATCAAGACAAAGGTTCATTAGAAGCCATTAAAATCTGTCCTGGAGAGAAAGAATGCCATTCACTGCAGTAAACTATTCTAAACAGAATATCATCCTAGCAGATCATCCTTCCTTTGCTTCACTTCTACTGTCACGGGAAGTACAATGTTATTTGAAGTCTGTCTCTACCTGGCAGAAATTAAATGTTAATAATGTTTAATGACTCATTTTCCAGTTAATCTATTACTTGAATGCAAAAATACTACACTAAGTAAAATCCTTCCAAACACGCATTGTTAATAAATCCACAGTATTCAAAACAGGGATTGAGAAGGCAAACATAATTTGCAATGTGTGCCAGTAAGTAGCTTACCTTCTCATGAACTCAGATTTGATGATTGTTTCATTGGTTTTTCAAGCCAAAAATTGCTTGCACTTTAGAAGTTTGCCAGAGGGAAAACCAACTCTAGTATCTTATGAAGTGCAATAACTGAAGAAAAAGCAAGTGCACATTTGAATGAAACAATTATATAATATCACTAAGCTGAGTTAACGATAAATAATCAATCCTCTTTAAAAGATGCATTACTGCTCTCTCATTTTTATTATGGAAATCACATTACTTTTTGAACAATGCGTTATGAAATTATTTTTGTCCAAGCAAATTTTAATAATACAGCTAAACAGGGAAAAATGAGCTTGAACTTTGGGGTTTGTTTCCCTTCTACACACACTGGGAGGATTATGAAAACTTCACAACCTGACTTATCCTTATTTTCTCATCTTGTTGAAACAAAACTAACTGCCTGCATTCGCTCACAATAGCTGTCTAAAAGGCAAGCTGTTGAAGAAGAAAGCCTTCAACACATGACTTGCCACTACATACCTCACATTGTGACTTGCATTGAACAGGCTCGCAGGCTCCACTGAACCTCCTTCATCCTAAGTGTACAAATAGGGTCCCAGAAGAAAAGAAACAGATAGCAGTACCCATATCCTCTCTTTCTAATGTGCAGAATAAGCGCTGCTTGGAAGCCAGAAGGGGAACTTGAGGTTTGATGTTTTGCTGAAGAAACCTCCCTCTGAAACCTGGATTTATAACTATTTTCAAACCAATAAAGTTGTCCCAACTTGTATTAAAGCAAGTAGTACCCTCTTCTTTCTATGATAGTAGCATGTTTTGCATTTCTGGGATTTATATGGAGTGAGAAAATAGCAGGAAGCACAAAGAAGTCCTCTGGGATCTATATCGGAACAACAGTTACACATTTGCAGTAATTAAATTATAGTAGTCACAGCTATTGTAAGAAAACTAGCAGTGTGAAAGTAGCCCATAAAGATGACAGTGGTTTCCACAACTAGCTATTCAACGCTTGACTTTGTTTATGTTCAAAATATAAACTTACTTTTAATTGTTAGCATTTAATTAAAACAGAGACTTTTTTTCCAACTAAACGAAGCCAGTAGCATGGGAAGCAAAGCAAGGCAAAAGGGGAACTTTTATTGAAAGCAACAGGCAGGTAACCGCAGCCTCCACTTGTACATTTGAAGGTATCACTCCAGTAGAGGCCTGATAAAACTAAATGTGAATTACTTCCGAACATTGTTGTTCATCGCTGTGAAGAAGGGAAACGATATATTTCACTAACACTACCAATGCAACGATTCTCATACTAACCCAAAGAAAGTCTGCTGCAGTAGACTTGCCATAGGAAAAGTGTAACGGCTACGTCGTCCAGGAGCTCCAAATGCTCCTCTTCAGGGCTCGCTTAGGAGAGCGGCGTGCCACCCCTCACTGAGGATGGCCACTTCGCCTGCTGAATGGCAGGGAGAGATCGCTGCAGGGCTGCGACACCTCTCACTCACAAGAGTTGCCATCACTGTCTGCAGACTTCCAAGACATTCTGGATTTGTGTAAACAGAGGTGAAGGAATGAAAGCCAAATGCAGGAAAACAGCACACAAGGAAATGTTATTAAGCAGCAAATTTCTTGGGCTGTCCTTTTATCAACTACGTCCTTAGATACAGAGAAAGAACACTCAGGTTTGAAATCAGCACTACATTACATACGGCATTATTCTAGTTATTACATGTATTGAATCAATTTCGGATTTACTGGATGGGTGACAGTAAAATAATCCCTCCTAGACTGCCTTCTCAGGAGGTTCATACATCAATAACTACAAACAGAAAAAGAAAGGAAAAGCACAGCAACAGAGGAGAAACCAAGATAATTTTGGCAAGCCAAGGACAAAGGGCAGGATGTCAAGCAAGACAAAAACTTTTTAAAAAGCGGTTGTGCAAAAAAATCTATCTTGCCATATTAAGTAATGATTACATCTTGGCAATGTTCATATGCAGAAAAGAGACTATTTACAGGAGAAAAAAAATACACCGTCTAGTTCAAAAACAAGGAAAACTTGTAATGATCTGGCTAAAAGGAAGTTGTTTTGTTCTGACTCATTCGAGACTGTTAGCTGGCAGGAGACAAAACTGATGACTCTTCAAAAATTTGAATTCAGAAAATATTTTTTTGGACTTGAAAGAACATACTTTGCAAATCCTGGAAAAAATGCCTTTTTCTCTAGATGAAAGGGGCAAAGCTTAGAATAGAATAGCAGACTTGAAATATTTGGTTTTTCTGTCTAACAAGCAGTTGTATTCTAAAGTATCGCTAGGGTGTAAAAGACAGTTCTAGTGAGCGCTAGCATTGCAAGCAAGTGGTTGAACCTGTGATCTTAGCCAAACATCTTATAGCAACTCCCAGAAAGAGGTATGAATGATGGAATTCCAGAGCACAAAAAAAAAACCAAACCCAAAACCCACCAACTTGCAGCTTTTTTTGTGTATTAAGTCTCGCCTGATATCCAGACTGGTTTTATATCCAATTTAAAAGCAGATAAAACAAAGCATACCTATCTTTTATACTACCTCTACTCAGCTAAACTTCTGACTCTGGTACCTTAACATCAGGAATTATATTGAAATAAGATGCATCACAAAAAGATTGTTGACACTGTATGTGAAGGAATGCCTTTTGCACAAAAGTATAAAATATCATCAGCGGTAACTAAGAGTAATCACATTTGCTTTGTGTTGCTAATTACTTCCCATGATGTGGAAATCACAGCATTCGTGCTCAGTGCTTACCTGCTACTATTAGTTTCTTCAAAAAATACATTCAGATATTATTGACACCAGCATTTAACCTTTATGTAGCACAATAGGATCTTTCTCTGACTATTAATTCACTGGTAACCAAATTTGCATGACCTATGACTCTGAAATAAGTTTGAAAGATAGAAGGTAAATATTACTTGTATTGGCCTCAAAGTTGAAGTACTTTTGAAATGGCCTTCTAAAAAATTAAATAGCATAGAAAACAGAAAACCGTTAGAAAAAAAAGAAAAAAAAAACCTATGACACTAAACAAGATTTACCTTTAGTAAATGAAAATTATTTAAATTTATTAAATGTAATTACAAACGTATAATTCAACATTTTAGAGAAATCTTTCATGAAAGGTCCATGGTACAGATTTGGATAGTTTCAGTGTCCTCTTGCCAATTTTGCAGCACACACAATAAAATTATTCTCTGTTTTTTCAGTAAGAAATAAAAATCACATATATTTCAGGATAATTAATAGAGTCTGGAAAAGTGATCCAAACTATTATGTGCTGTCTTCCACATAATTTACATATTTTAAAAACCATAGTATAATTT
>NW_009260801.1:1869227-1898481 GCF_000687185.1 Egretta garzetta
GTCTAATACCCCCCCCCCCCCCCCCCACTGTAAAATAAACATGAAATGCCTTCATCTGACATTCAGCACAGGTGAAACCCTTCAGATACAAATCGATACTGTTGAGATTTTCCACTTCATTTCAGTAGGTGATGACAAGTCAGACAGAAGCAATTGCAGTAAGTTGCACACATGCTGGAATTGCAACCAAGCTCAGTTTTATTGTACTTCAGGGCCTGCAGCATTGACACCATACTATCAATTTTCTATTATTATAATACCATTATCAAAATTCAAAACACAACATTGAGGTTCTTCAGACATGAATGCTATTCAACCTAAACACTAATACTTTGTGGTAACCTGTGTATTTTTATAACAAACCTAAGCAGTAAAAACATAATAAAATCTTGAGGTAACCTATTTATTCTTCAAAAGACAAATATATTTCTCTCTTGGATGAGACCAACAAAGCCAGAAAGAACAAGCTGAGCCAAATCAAAAAATTGGCAAGGAAGCTTAAAGGACATAAATTTAGAGGAGGCAAAGCATGCTTATTCTCAATTTGAGAGTATATGCACAGGTGCATGGGCACACACATACACACACAAAAAAGATCTTTTCTTTATTAGGCTCGTGCTTTATTCTCCAGCCTCAAACAGGGCACCTTGCTAACTAACAGAGTGACAAGCCATCACATCAAGCTACAATGTCTCTAGCTTGCCCAACCAAATATTGCATACGCTCTGAATTGCCAGAAAATGGTTTCTGCAAGATGAAAGTCTATCTGAAATTGCTAGTTGAAAATTCTATCTCACGCTCAGTGAGCAGACAAAAAAATACTGAACATGCTGGAAAATGAGCACATTCATCTGTATCTTCCCTGCATTATTTTACATAAATATTGGATTTGGGGGGTTGACAGTGATTATTTGTGTATTTTTGACAAAAAAAGTCATTAAGTTGAGGGAAGCATGGGAGACATGGAGATGGACAAAACCATACATTTGCTCTTATAAACAAGAATCCGCTATTTGAATGTAAAGCATTTTCCAGGAAAAGGAGACATCAGATTCACATGGGTTTATTTTGTACCATTGCATCTTCCAAACTTTATCCAGTTCCTTGCTAGGCAAGTTTTTACAGTTCAATAATGAGAAACAGCCTGTCTACTTGGCCCAAGATCAGTGCCAGTCAGGTGCTGAGAGCCCTACAAACAGAGCTAGAGGAACCTAAATATTCCTATAGGCATGAAATGCTGATTAGTTGGCAACACACTTTCAGAAGTAATTTTGTCCAACTTAGTTGACCACTCATCTAAATGCCCTCTGAAGAATTTCTGAATTCACACAAGACTTCTATCCATGGTATAGCAGGAGGCTCCTACGTCTCATTAAATACCCCAACCTTCCACCTTAAAGTTCACCTTTGTAAAGCATTTGTGAAATTCCACGATTACTCTTTCAGAAATGTACTTATCAAAAATGCTCCATTTACAGGGATAAATACAAACCAACTAACCTAATTACTGGAGTTACAAAATCAAACTAGAATCTAACATCAAAGCTCTGGATTCTCCACCTTGCACACACTAATCACAGTTTTACAAATCTTTTTTTTTCCTCCCCATCAGTGATAACTGTATAGCTCTACTTGTCCACAAAAGCTTGCCCTCATGATGCTGGAATAGCATGCTGGCCAAAACCAACATAACTGACATACCAGCTCCACAACGTACAAAGTAGATTTGAAAAGACAAGTCCATTTTTCTCTGAGTAAGCTTCCATGCAACTGCTGTGATATACTCAGCCTCAAAACTCTGAGTTCATAAAAACAGTATATAGGCAAACTACTTAGTGAAAAAAACCCACAAAGTATAACATTAAAATTTAGGAAGACTTTAAAACATGAACAGGTCTATCTAACAGATCAATTATTACAGTTATTGATCACAAATATTTCCCACTGATTTTAGCATACGTATTGCTAGCCCTAAAAAAAAAAAAGCTTGGCTCATGAAGATTTCTTTTCTTAATTCTCACGGCATAATCCTCCCGGCAATGAGCTATTCAACAAAACAATTCTCTCTCCCTTTAAAAAGATACCAGTAAGGAAGTTAGATATTGCATCAGGCAGCTACTAAACCAGACCACCCTCCTAGCCACCACATGAGATACTGGTCCTTTGGAAGTTGCTACTAAAATGCTAAAAGCCAAGTCTGCAAAAAATTGGTTCCAGCAGAGAGGAATGGAAACATCTGACTTAGTGTGGCTGCGGTGCACAGAACCAAGATTTTTCTTGTCATCTCACCCAAGTCCATGCTGCATTGGCAGACAATGGGACTGTTCTAAGAATGACCCTATTAAGCTGTGCAATTATAGCGAACTGCCAACTGAAAAATGAATTTGTTTATGCGTAAGTCTAAACGTTGTTTATTAATCAGATGGGAAGTGCCCAGCAGACAAATTTCTTCTCTAATTCCATGTACTAGGTTTTTCTCTTTCCAAAAGACTTTCCAGAAGCTTCAGTTAACGTGATCAAGTGTGGCACTTAGTTTTTTCTGTCCTTAAACTCTATTCTGTTTTGTAAAGCAGCTAACAAAGTCAGCTTACAGTACTAGCTTCAGCTCTGGCTTTGCTTTCTTCACACGTCCAAGACAAAACCCAAGTAAGCTGCTTTTTCAGCTTGGGTTAAACACATCACTGTGCTACTACCAAAGGTATCAGCACTGAGATGATGTTTTATTATGTTCCTTAAAATAATTTCAGTAATGGTTCAGTTCTCACTGGTTTCATCCATCAGCTATCCTCTCAACATCTGTGTATGTTGCTCTCAAGAAATGAGCTCACAAGGCCTCATAGCATCAAGTCAACTGTCTGTGTTCATTTAATACCTTACTAAAATAAACATTTTTTTTTCATGGCATTCAGTAAGGTCAATTCCTAGATATACACTCTACCTTTGCATTAAAGAAAAAAACAGATATTTGAAAACTTATTTAAGAAAATCAACCTAAGTTCATTCTTTTCTCTAAGTCTCCCTACAAGATTCATCTTTTTTAGACTTTCACCTCTACAGGTCAAAGATATTCTGGTAGCTGGGTGTCAGCCAGACATACCACCAAGCACTGTGAACATCTCATTAAATAATCAACAATATAAGCTGTTCCTCTTCAGAAATGAACAGTTATTACACTGGCTGTCTGGTCTTGTACAAGACAGTCTTTAACCTAAAGAGACAAAGCATTAGGATACAGGCAGGAGAAACTCAGGTCATCTCAAAGAAAGCATCACATCAACAGGTAATATCTCTAGGCCAAGCCAAAGGAGCTGAATCAGAAATAAGGAAAGAGATTTAACCGTTTAAAAATTTAATTAAACCATTGCATTATGAATTCCCTATTATACCCTGGAAAATACTCAATGGAACAGGACTGATAATAAAAAGGCAGATTTTTTAAGAAAGTTCTCTGCTGAGATGCATTCCCTCCCACTCATCTCTTCTTCTGAAGTTTCAATTTTGACATATAATTAACCAAGCAAAGCCCCACAGTAAATACAAAATTTGAGTCAATGGCACCTGTGAGATGAAAAGTGTAAATACAAGCACAAGGGGAAACCAGTAAAGAATACTGCAATTAGGCTGTACTACTTTTCTTTGAGTTGGACAGTCTGGGCCCTAAGTGAAGCTAATTATCATTACCACTGTTTCATACTAGACTATCCCGATACTCAGATAAAGTAACAGCTTCCCTACATTTAACTCAAAGCCTTAGCTGAATTTGTGAAAGACAGCCCTTAAAAAAACCCCCACAAACACCAACAAAGAAAAGACCTGATGCAGATAAGTCTTTCTGAGAAGGAAAGCTTTTTCCACTGAAAACAGCCAAAACCCAAGTACCAAACCTGTTCCTGTCTAAAACCTACTCTTTTTTTTTTTTTTTTCCCCCTCTTTATCGCAAAAAAGAGTTATCTTTTCCTTCTAAAGGCAGTAAGGTAATGGTTGCAACTGAACTAGATTTTGACATGAACAACTGAGTGCAAATGTGAATTTAGCAGTGGGCTTCCCTCACTTCAGTGAGGAACACTCATGTCCTTTTTCCATTTTGCTTCTTGTGCACTAACTGAAAGCTTCAAAAGACTCAGAATGACTTAAGAGTAACACCCTCTCAGCTAGAAAATGCTGGATGTAGGAAAGCATTCAGCATACAACTAGCTGCAGATACATTTCAAAATATAAAATATTATGCAGGGGGCATATATGTACACTCACAGACAAAACCATTACCACTCCTCTCAGAAAAAAAGAAGTGACTCATAAAGAAGTAGCCTTTGAAACTAATCTATATAAAATAGTGATTAAAAAGAAACTAGGCGACCATACTAAACTAATTATACTTAATATTCAGAGATTAATAGGAACAACCAGCTCAAATTTTACCTGTATATAACAATTTTCTTTGAAGTTTTAATGTCTAGAATATGTATATGTTGGATTGTATCCATTTTAGTAAATCCTATGCTATCAGAGAACTTATTAACTTTGCCTATTAACTTAGTTAATAAAGTAACTAAAACATAGGTGCATCTGCAATATAGTAGGATTTAATTGTCAAACATCCATGGTAAATTTAAAGTTTGGTAAGAAAGAATAAATAACTATTTTGATTAATGGATTATTTTCTTTTTACAAACACATAGAAAATTAAAAGCACCTGGAATCTGCAGGATGTCTCTGTACATACGATGTTCTTAGTACAAGTTCCATCAATGCAAAAAGGATTTATCTTGCACTTTATTTGACTAAACTTTCTGACTGAGGTGACCAGGTTACTCAAACAGTTATACAGACTTCCATTAACATGAAAAAAAAAGATGTACCTGGCTCCTGAAATCTCTGGTTTTTTTAACAGATGGACACCAAAGACTCACCGGACATATATAGTAGATTAGTACACAGAAAGTAGAAACAAATGCTTCAACTATTATCTCAAGTATATCCAGAAAAAAAATTGCTAGATTTATTTAATGACAACACGCATCATAAACATTTGAGGGTTACTCAAGAAAATAGGCACATAAGGACTATGACAGTGCCACAGAAATTCCTTTTTTCATGATGAAATGTCTCCATTTAAAAAAAAAAAAAAAAAAAAAAAGTAAAATAACTTGGGTGTTTGGTGTCCTTAATGCACGCTACTCCAAGATTTTAAAGTATGCTATTACAAGACAAAGAAAAAATATCAACCTTGTCAAAAGCAACAGAAGAAAAGTAAGAAAAAATGAAGCTTAAGCTCCAAGGAATAAATCCATAAGTGAATAAAACCAGATATTTAGAGTGGAATTTGAGTTGCAGCTTTAACTACAGCTTTCACAGTCAGGGACAGTCATAGACATTACCCACTCACACAAAAGATGAAAGGGGAAAAAAGTATGTTTGGTACATCACAGCTGTCTGCCATTACCTGTAATTATTCACGTTCAGACCATGCTAGGAACAAAGATTCACAAGGAACAATAGTTAACTGGATGCTATAAGGCAACAGTCTAGTACTCTTTCCAGTACCTGATGTTCACTTGCAATGAAAACCACCGAGCATCCTACCAGCAGGATACAATATTTTGCTTTACATTGTCGCATTTTCATCAAATGCAAGTTAAATCGGGTAATTTTTTTTTTAAAAAAAATCTATTATTTTTTAAATAGGTTCCTTAAATTTTAGTCGAAGATGTATCTATACAATCATGTACTTCATAACAACAAAATATAAGTACAGATGTTCTGAATTAATGAGGCTAGTCCTTAGTTCCAAGACAAAGTATATAAACTTTCTAATATATTTGTTGAAATCTGTATTAGAAAGTTACAGTTTTGCCCCCAGTACTCAAACCAAAAAGCCTCTTCAAAATCTTGCATCTCTTAAAGTTAAAGCCCCTTTTAAAATTTCTATTCAGGTTTTATTTAAGAACATTTTCTATTTATTTATTCTTGGATAAAATCTGGTCTTTTAACAGTACAGAAATACCTTCCTCTTCTACACCATTCATACAGTACAGATTTTTTTTAGCTCTCAATTTCACTAAGCCAAGTAAAGATGCTCTTACAGTCTCTTCTTACAATCCTGATTCATCATTCTTGCAGTCATTCTTGTAGCTCTCCTTAGAATCATAGAATCGTTTAGGTTGCAAAAGACCTTTAAGATCATCAGGCCCAACTGTTAACCTAACACTGCCATTCCACCACTAGATCATGTCCTTAAGCACCTCGTCTGCCCATCTTTTAAATACCTCCAGGGATGGCATCACTTCTAGACTCAATTTGTGTCTCTGGAACATGCGAGACAAAAGCTGTATACCATATTTCAGATGAGATCTCACCTAGTTTTTCTACAATGGCACAAATGCTTCCTTATCTATTTAACAGTAACATTTTTAGGCTGAATCTCACCAGATGACCTGATACGCTCATAAACCTTCTCATTTTCAGTCACTTTTGCTTTATAACATTATTGCTTGTATTTGACAATTCTTTTATTCACATTAAACACAGACCTTTCTGTTCATCATTCTAATACAGAGCTACAAGCTTTAGCCGATACTGAATTTAAAATTATTTTATCCTCTTTGCTGGCTGAAGTCCTAATACTAATACCTGCAGACTCACGCTATCACATAAGACCAAAGGTGACAATGTTTTAAAGTTAAAATTGGGGGGTGGGGGGAGGGGGGGGAAAGTCATGTAATGACAGACTTAACATGTCTTTTCCTTTAAATACACTATAATTAAAAGGGTGAGGGAGTAAAGTATGATCAAACATTCACCTGTTAAATCAAAAAAGCCCATAAAAACAAACCACCACCACAAAAATTTCCAAAACTGAAAACAAGTGACCTTACACACCAACTTTCCCCTCCCACTTCTCTTCTATACTACCACTACCATATTCATTATTGAAACAAAATCTTGAAGGTAAAGATTATGGGGGGTCAGAAATTTTCAATGCTGAGTTAATCTCTTTTCCCTAACACCAAAATGCAGCAGTTTGCATCAGACACTACCAATAGGGTAAAAACGTATTCAGAGTAGGGTGCCGAAAAGCCATCATGCTGAATAAAAAAGTTTTAGTCAGCATGTTCAGCAGAAAGTTCCCTGTCATTAGGTAACAGAAATGCTGAGGAAAATCTTAAACCTCACCACTAAAGCAAGCACCTTGGCTTCTCCATTCATAAGGGAGATCCCAGCCAGTAGCTTACAAAGACACAAATTCATAATAATGGATCATTATGCGAAACCACACACTAATTTAAAGGCAGTCTGATCTTTTGGGGTTTGCTTGACTCACAAGAACATAAAACTCACATTTTTTCATGCTATCGCTGCTGTAGAGCAGAGGAAAATTTGTATGTAACATCACCTCTTTACAAGATACAATCCCAAGACACGTGGTGCTTTCCATAACATTCTGACCCACTTGCTGGTTTCAAACTTGGCCTTTCCACTTGTTGAATTATGTCCCAGCTTCTGCTGTTGCAATTCAAACATTTTCAGTGTCAAGAATACTGAAAGAATTACAGAAATTGTGTGCAGGATAACTACTTCTTCTCACATTTAAAGTAAATTTTAAAGCTTTTCCACCAGAAACCAAGCAAAATTTCTGCTGATGCTGTACACTTTTCAAACTCTGCTTTTTAAAATGAGCTGCTTTGTAGCTTTCCTTGTTACTGAATAGGGTTGAAAATACTTTTCTCTTCTTGCTAGTTTACACAGTATTGAGCAAAAGCCAATATGGTTTCCTTTTTGTGTAGTTGATTTTATAATTTAGCCATCTAATTGTACTTTGAACTTTCAATTTTCCCGTAATATCTTTCAGTATTGGAGGAAAAAGGATACAGAACTAAGTATTTAGACACATTCCTTCTCTCACTTCGTTTGTCTTAAAAAATGCTTTAAACATTAAGTTATTCATAAAAACATTGCATTAAACTGTCAGACTTAAATTAAAAATATCTTTCCTCTTCTCATTTTCTTCAATTTGAATGTCCTCCTTCCTTTACAAAGGAGAAACGGCCTGACAAAGACTGTTATTCTTACTTGTCTGATTTATTTTATTCACCTTTTCAAGAGGACTGAGGTAACTGTGACTTTCAGAAGGATTTAGCGTTTCGTTTGCACTATCATCTCCCTCTGGAGTGATCAGATTTTGCTGGCTCTCTTCCGCCAAGAGAAATAGATGGGCTAGCTAAACTGTTAGACCTTATTTCTGGGTTATCCGTATTCCTTTCTCCATTGACTAAAGCTCTGTCTGCACTAGTATGCCTGCACCAGGGCTCCCTCTTTTCCCAGGCTACTCCATAAATATTTGAATACCACTGGGATCACTAAACAATCGCTTGAAAAGTTCATCAGTTTCAAGCTTCCTTTCACACTTACATCCACTCCTGATAGCTCATTATTTAGATTAAAAATCAGACACCTAAATAGCGGAAGGCTTGCCCACAAGCTTCTGAATCAGCAAAATCTGATCTCTAACGTGATGAAGAGATCTTCCTTTTGCCCAGTGTGACTACATCCCAGATGAATTAATTCACCTTTGTGCAATGCACCCAGCATACAAAACAAGCATTTGTCCCCTCGATGAGTGATTCTACGACATAGTCCCATGTTTTTTCCTATGGCACAGATTTTGCTACTTTGTCACTTACGCTGTTTGAAAACACTTGTCTGTCTCTTGGAAGTCAGCTAAAAAAAAACCTTACCAGTTCCATTAATCAACTCGCTATACCAAGAACTCCTTTTTAGCAGAATATTTTCCCCTGGCATATTTTTAGTACTGGTATACTACACAGGAGACTATTCTAGAGGGATAGTGAATGGTCCTACTGTGAAAGAGAGTGCTACACGACATACCTGCGTGAAATGGTACTCGATATCAGCACGCATTGTCATTCAGTATCAGCCTAAGGAGAACACTTGCATCTGTGTTTCCACACATACTGCCCCAAACCTCTCTTTGTAACTCCGTCCGGAATCTGACTCATTTTTTTGTTCTTCCCCTTCCCTTCTTGGCAGCTGGAAGGAACAGAGCGTGGGGCATCTCCTGTCTCCCACTCTACCACGTCCCTGTCGTGGCACGAATACAGTGGCTCTACCAGTGTGGGCACGCTTTACATGCAACATGTACCGTGAAAGGGCACCCTGAGATAACCGCTCCATTCTCTCAATATGGGGAACTAAGAGAGTAACAAAGCTGGACTAATGGGCAGGGCAAACAGCAAAGGCCCTGCTGCCAATAGAGCTACAGGGCCAATTTTACCCCACCAAAAGTTCATTGTTTCTCACATCTTGCCAGATGATCACAATTACAAAGCAGAGTTGTTCTTTCAAAAGCTTACGTATTTTAGTTTTGTGAAAATGTGTTCTTGCTTTTGCTATTGCAATCACTGCACAAGACTTAGGAAAATAAGATTCACGCAAATGATATTAATGTCTGAAAATCTACACCTATAGCTGGGAGAAAAGTGATACAGGGCCATGATAACAGTTTTCAAATATGCAAAGAGAAAGAGAACAATTCTTGGTGTCCCTAGTGGACTGGACAAGGAGTAATGCATTTAAATTACAGTAAGGATAATTCAGGTTATGTTAGGGAATGAGATAATGAAACAGTAGAATGGATTACACTCAGGAAATAGTGGAGTCTCTGAGATTGCAGATCTTTAAAAAGAGATTAGACAGACATATACTGGGATTGATACTGGAGGCTGATTCAAGGGATCTGCTTTACGATTATTCCTGAACATTAGTGGAGAATATCTCCTGTTGCCACTTTTTCCTAGGCTTACCCTTCAATTAGCTGAAAAATATAGCACTGATACACCATCCATTCTCATTTCCTTGGGAGACAAGACAATTCGAAAGACAAGTTTTGTGCAAGGCTTGCTGCCTACAGTACAAGAGAAAAACTGGGGCAGTATGCAGCAAGCTAACAAAAACCAGGGAATGCCAACAGTTACCAAGTGACAATTATAATTTTTTGGTTTATATTATAAAGTAGTCACAATAGCTGTGTGTTAAATATCCACGTTAAACAAGGTATTCCACACCTCTGCTTCAGAAGCACATAAACCACTAACACTTTCTTAGGCATTTTAGAAAAATATATGGAACAACAGAGTTTATTTGTTTAACAAAAATCCCTTCAACTTCCTATACTTCTTTTTTCGACCCATGACACTAAAAAAATCAAAGTAAATACAAAGTGTCTTAATAAACTTCATGTAAGGAGAGTACAAAGTCACTTAAAATAATTGATATTTCTCAACATAACACAAATGTTAGCCTTTTTCTACTCCTACTAGAGAGCCAGTAACTTGGTAACAAAATCCAATATTCTCAAATGTGGGACAGCACACATATCAAGACTTCAAGTTTGAACTTCATTACATGTAACTTATCACCTTTCAGTTGGAAACCATCAGCTACCTATTTCTAGTAACACATGGGGAGACTGTTTCCCTCCTTGACAATTTCAAATATAGAACAGTATTTCTTAGCCACTCACCCCTTTCCACTAAAATGTTTAGTATCAATGATCTGGACAAGGGGATCAAGTGCACGCTGAAAGGAGGCTGTAGCAAGGCGGGTGCCAGTCTCTTCTCCCAAGTAACAAGCGATAGGACAAGAGGAAATGGCCTCAAGTTGTGCCAGGGGAGGTTTAGCTTGGATATTAGGAAAAATTTCTTGACTGAAAGGGTTGTCAAGCATTGGAGTAGGTTGCCCAGGGAAGCATTTGAGTCACCATGTCCAGAAGTATTGAAAAGATGTGTAGATGTGGCACTTAGGGACATGGTTTAGTGGTGGACTTGGCAGTGTTAGGTTTACTGTTGGACTCTATGATCTCAAGGGTCTTTTCCAACCTAAATGATTCTATGATTCTGAAATAGATTGTTATGACTGTAAAGAATTTAAAGGCACCCACAAACACTCTATCTGTGAATCTGGTCACTTGAATAGCATTTATTTATTTTTAATATATGATAATTCACCCATTAGTTCTCAAGCACTGAGGTGATGCAGGTAATGTTTTCTTATTGCTATTATTTCAGTGCTACAAACAGTTTAAAAAGTTTAGAACATCACTGTATTACACATTCTCATGAGGTCCCTTCCCAGCCTTCAACTTTCTGCTATTTTTAGCACAGCCACATGCCTTTTTCCTGCCCCCTACACTGTGACCGTTCTTTCTGCCTCACTGTTATGTGAGATAGGTGTCATCTTTCTTACCTAGAATGGGAAATCTGGTCCTGTTACTCTTTTTCTCCACCTGCATCATTACTCCCATCTTCATCTAGGATCTTCACTCTCTACTGTTAAAAAGTACTGGAACCTACATCATTCTCTCAAATTCTATTAGCATTGGATTCACAACATTTTGTTACAACCATTATTTCTTGACTTTTCTTTACTTCTCCTTATCTTCTGGTTTTGCACTCTGGATGTTACTTGCATGGTTCGGTGTGTGTGTGTGTGTGTGTGTGTGTCCCCCTTTCATTTGTTCCTTTGAAGTTCTTATGAGAATCTCTTCAACACTTCAAAAATGTTCAGTAAGAAAACACTGTAAATCAGCGTTTTATCAAAACAATGTGGAAAAATCCCGTTTCATTTACTGAAAGTCCACCTTGGAAAATTTAAAAGCTGCAATTTGATTCCAATTGCACCATATAAATGCCAGACAGAATGAGAAACTGTCACATTAATTGGCAAGTTCAATATAAGATTTAAACACAGCAAGTCTCAGCTTTTACGATGGCTCATTTATGTGTTATTTGTTGGTTCCGTGGGTGATGCAAAGAAAATGGAAAACACTGTCATCAGTGGAGTAATTTTTAAAGCAAGTATGCAATATTTCTCATTGAGGTATATTTATGTGATAGGTTTAAAAGAAAATTGTCTGCAAATGAATTCCCAATACAAGTACTTTACAATTTTGCAACTCCCTCTGACATCTACATTACATAATTCCTTTGCCCAAAATGCTTAAATTATTCTACAGAAAATTAACCTATTATATATTTTAAACTTGAAAATTCAGTATATCTTTGTCAGCGTTTAAACTTGAAAATTCAGTATATCTTTGTCAGCATTTATTATTCAAAACAAAAGTAAAGCATAGTTCCTTTATAAAATACTATTGGATATGACATTGGAATGAGTGCAATAATGTAAACTTTACTGAATTTTACTCTTTGGGGTCAATGACCAAGATAATGAGAAAACTTGTTGCCTCCTCACAAATACCACTAGTGTGGAGCAATGCATTTACTCATTTATTGCATGCTGTAAAGTGATTTGGTAAGAATTTCATTGTGTATTTAGGTTCAATTTCACATTTGTTTCCACCCAGTGGTCTGGCGCAAATACAAGTTTAAGAAATATGCAAGCAAAACCTACATAGTGTGTTTGATCTTATAAAAAAAAAAAATCACAAATATTGTTACCACATGCTTTCTTCACACACAAAAAGGAATCTAAATACCATCTGTGCAAGATAGACTAATTAGGGGATTAGGACCACAGAAGTTCTGCTCCCTCATGTGTTCAAGCGCCTGCTCCCCTGGCCACTTAAGAAGAAAACATAAGTGATGAAGAAGAGAAAAGGGACAGCAGCACCCTCCTGGATCCAGTGTAGACAGGAGTTAACTACCCTTACAGAATTTAGTTGTCCAACTGTAGCCACGGGAGTTTGCATTTTTTTCCCTTGATGTATAATGCCTGGCCCAGCACAAGGCTTGTTAATAAACTTGGCACCAGATGAATCACATTTTAATAAGTTCAAATGATATTCTGCAACCAACTGGTATTTAATGGCTGCAGCATACTACAGGGACCAATTTTTCAGGATTTGGCACCAACAATAGAAAACTAAATGATAAAAGCACATAAGTAGTTCTTAAACAAAATAAATGAGGTATAAACATAAGTAAAGGCTGTACTGAATATATAAAGAGAGTCTGACTACACACAAACCCAAATATCCATTTGGACCAACCTAATTTTGGAAATAGGAGTGATAAAAGTACAAAACAATCTTCTGTTAAAACAGAGTCACTAACTAACATGCTTCACCATCAATTTAAAACTGTTTGTTTGCCACGTCATCATTCTTAATCATGGCATAATTTATAAATGCAACCAAAACCCTTAAAAGAAAATCAGATCTTTGTATTTTGAACACAAATTCTGACAAGTTTCAACAGCTTGTTTTGTATTCAAAAATTTGACAGAAATTTGTAGAGCTAAGCAATGACCTTGCTCAGAAATTTGTATCCAAAACATTTTTTTTTTCTTTTTGGCTCACCAAATGGTCAGGAACAGATGGGTTCCATTTGTTTAACTTTATTAAATACATTTATTTTCGCATTTTATTCTTCTACCATTTCTGTAGTGGCTGCTGATAGTTCATTTTGAAGAAAAAATCAAAATGTGACACTGCTCATGAATTAAGAAACCAGCCTGCTTCTTGGCTGAATACATGTGTTTATCTTATCTATTGCCAACTTAAAAATTTGTATTCTGAAAGCATTTTCCAGTTTGAAGCTAAGTCAGAATACCTTTGTGGGAATAGTATATATTTCCAGACTATGGAAATATTAAACATAATGCCCATTGCTATCCCAATCGTATAGTTAAGAGGATGCCACACAAAAAGTCAAAGTGATATACCAAAGTTGTACAAGATAACTGAGCAGGAAGGGAATGTCACGTCTCCAGGACCTTGCACAGTAGCATTCCCAAGACCAGATCATCGCAGTACCCAGGTAAGCGCAAGTATCTTTTTAAAGCACTATTTAGTAATAAAGTTGATCATTGTTTTGCAGTAATTCAGCTGGAGAAGGAAACGATTGAAGTCAATAGATGTTGAGGTATCCAAAATGATTACATCACTGAGCCTAATTTTGATTTTCAATGTTATGCCTTGTTTAGTCTAGCACTGCTGTGGAGGACCAAAGATTGATTACAATGAATAACATTTTAAAGCAATTTGGTAAGATACAGCTGGCCATCCAAAAGAAAAGCAAATCCCCAAACATAATGTATTTAATTACTTGAGCTAGTTTTTAAAGTAGCTCTGAAAAATCAGGGCTCTATTAGCTTTCCTGAAAAGATTTTAATTAGTTTCAGTACATTCATTAAAACTAAAACTATGATTTTAGTCAAGTAAATATTCAGCAACTGGCCAAGCCAGAATGGACAGGCTTCTACCAGCATAACGATCTTTGGTCTTCCAGCTGAGCTGCATAAATATTGGAGAAACAGAAGATGACAAATACCACATCCATGTTCCCCAATCTGAGTAGTTGACTCAAAGCGTTCAAATTCAGAGCTCTCACTTGTTGGTGACTAATATTCCCTCTCCCATCCTAGATACTCTAGTGTCTTCTCAGATACTGGCTTCTGCAGTGAACTCACATTGTCAACAGATGTGAGGGTGCTGCTTACTCAGCTTATGAATGGTTGCCAGAAGAGATTTGCTGCTTCAGGCTGCAGTAAATTAATCCCAGTAGAGGCAAAGTTTATTTGTTTCTCCAATAGTTTGACGAAAATACTGATGGAACAATTCTGAGCACTGGAGATAGCCTTGGAAAAGCCAGAGGTCTGCTGGGATGCTCTTTCAAGTCCACATTACCTATAGGGTATTCACCTCAGAAAATCCACTTACCCTTTACAAGATACTGCTGTTTGCTCTTCAAATGTTTGCACAGAGAAAATTGTTAGTAACAGTGTATGTAAACATTTAAAGCCAAGGACACAAAGCTAGCCAGTAAGGGTAATAAAATCAAGTAAAGTACAAGCTATGGAACCTTTTTCCCAAAGCTCTGAACTAGAAGGAAGACAATTTATTTCAGCAGAAATTCTTTCAAGACTGCTATTCTTAGAAATTTAACTTCTGCATGGTTGATTTTGTTTAAAATTTTTATGATCATAAAATAAAATCTAAAATAACAAAGGCAAACCAACTTTGCTTCCATTTTCAATACACCATCTAGAACAGGGGACAGTGAAGGTTTCCTTGCTGATCTGAAAGCCAACTCAATGCTACAGAGTCAAGGTGGTACTAAACTGATTTTTTTCCTTTTTCCTGCCTGGTAAGTCAAAGAACTGCTACAAACTGGGCATACCCTACACTGCTTTCCTCTCTATCTTTTGCCTACCATATTACCTACATTGAAATACCTTGCTTGACTGCACAACAAAATTCTAACAGCTACTTGAAAAAGCCAGAGCAGCAATACTTTTTTTTAACCTAATACAACAATTATTTTATATATCATTTTAAGTTGGACAGCCAGAATCAGCAACACAGGAAAGAAAAATCAAGAACTTATCAGAAACTCTATGCCTCTAATAGCAAATGCTCAAAAATAATGCATTTATCAAGGAAGCTGCGAATTGATCTTTCAAATGGTAAGTACTGCATGTGAAAAGTAACTTATCCCCAAGAACATTCATTCCTCTTAAGCAGATAAAAGCATTACTGCCAGTGGGAGTATTCGAGTGCTAAATTGTACACTAGGCAACATAAAAAAGTTTGTCTGCTTTGGGTTTAGCAAAGAAAGAAAGAAAGAAGGAAAATTCGATAGTCAACTTTTTTGTTCTTTACGTAGGCATGGATTTTTTACACCCAAATTACATGGTTCCTACACAATGTATTTGTACAGCATCTAACAGTTCAGTATAGAACTTGTACAATACTTTGGGTTACCTAAAATTTTCAGCCTCCTCAGTATTATTTTTTTTTGTCCAGCTTTGACCTGCATTTTTAGCTTTTGCATGGACATTTATAAAAATTAAAACCATTGAGTAAAAATCTCTGAAGGACACTCTGAGAGCTTACATGTGAGAGCAAATGGAAATCCATGTTCTGTATGCAACATAATTGAAAGGAAAATAATAATCTTCAGTGGTGCAGATACAAAACCAATGTCATGTTTACTGGAATATAAAGTATTAGTTAAGCGAGTAGTTTCTGTACTTTACATTAAAAAAAAAAAAAAAAAAATCTTAACTGGCCTTGAAGTATCCACTAATTCAAACAAGCAGATGATTCAGAAACCTGTTGGAAGTAATTATTGTTAACTCCTAAAGTTCCTACAGAAAAAATATTCCAAAGGTGAGCTGGAACCTAACTGTTTCTTTTTCCTGATTCTGCCAAGCATACTTTTCAACTGACACTTTCACTTTATACTCATCCTCACTGAACTGCTCACTACAACCTCTTGCCAGTTTAGGTTTCCTGATTTTTAAAACTTCACATTGTTATTTTCTCAGAAATACAGCATTAAATAAGCTATTGAGCTAGATAAATAAACACGTCTGCTAGATTCTACTTCCTCCACCAATGCTGTTTAAGAGCCCCGCATTCATGACTTTGTCACACTGGGCCTTGGCAAGGTCTAATGGCAATGTCAAGTGTTGGTACTCAAGCCTTGTAGCAGGAGCAGCACAAGTGAGCAAGGTTTGCTTCATTCTGTTACCGCTACAAGCATGCCCAGGAGATACAGACACAAGATGTTGGCTGCAGAATGGCAAACAAACACCAAAGCTGGGTTATTTAGCATAGCCATGGACTTGAGTGAAGGACACAGGAGCTAAACCCTGTTGCCTTCTTTTCCCTTCTCCCAAAGGTAAATTGGTATGAGAAAAAAAGACTTAGGCTTAATTTAACTAGCCAATTTACACAAAAAGCCAGAGGAAACGACATTAACGAGCAACAACAGAAGCATGGGAGGATTTCAGCACTTCTCCCTGTAGATCACCTCTAGTAAGTCATCAGTTCCTTAGTTTTAATAATTGTACCCCACCTCTTTTTAATCATGTTTCTAAAATACCACTTTTAAACTTTCTTTAAAGAAAAGCTACTACACTTACTTCAAATAGCTGACAATTATGTACTGAGGTTCCTGAGATTCTGCACCCTTGGGAAAACCGGTGCACGCAATGGACCCAGCAGGGTATCCAAATGATGAAATGGAGCCAAAGGCAACAGAGGGTCTGAAAGGCTCAAAGACAGTGCAAAGCCACTTCACTTTGACTCCAGGCTGTATTTTTCATGTCCCTGTTTGAACTCTCTTGAATACTTAAAAAATGCCACATATGATAATTTTCTTTGTTGTTTCTCCATTAGCCTCTACAGCAAAAATATTTCTACCTATAAAACATGAGAACACAAAATATTTCCTTGCAGGACTAGGCTAAAGGCCTGCTTTGCCCTGTATTAGGTCCCCATTAGTGGTGAGCTGTAGAATCTTAAATAACAGATTTAATAGAATTATTGTTTTCCTAATACATAGAGCCCAGCTTCTGGCAGCCAGAAACCATGGTTTGAAAGAGTTTGCATCTGGACTTACATATTTAGTAGCCACTGACAGTTCTATTCTTCATAGCTATTTATTTCCTTTAGGAAATAGTTTGTACTAGTATGGTGCACCAATGAAGCCATTTCATCCTGCTAGAAGGAAAAGAAACAGGCTGAGATTTTCCCATTCAGTAAGTTGGCAATTTTCTTCAGAGTTTCTCTAGAAAAATACCTCAATTAAGCAAAATGATACATCATTCTCTGTTTAATGGGAGTGAGAGAATAGACACAAAAATCTTTTTCTCACAGTCATCTCAGAAACCATGTAATCTTGAAAAATTACATTCTAATTAGAAAGGATAACAAAAAAGGAGTGATGGAATTTTTTTTGGATTGTCACATGCAGGTTGTCAAAACACAAGAAAAGCTTAGAAAATTACTTTGCATGCCCATATTGGACCCTTAAACCTTTTGCTCCTGATAATAACTGCATATTCTGGCCAAATGAACAAAACAGTCCTTTCCAAAGCATTTCCAGGAGGAAAATTACCCAAGCTCCGCCTTGAATAGAGCTTTTAAAAAATGTTATCATGGTTGTTACTCCAATGAAAAAGAATCTTATCAATTTACCCAGAAGTAGCTGGTTAATAAATTATTCATGGCAGGGCTTTGCAATAACCATTTCATGTATTAAAAATTTAGGGTTTAGGAGGCAATCACTACCATAGGAGAGGATGGGCAGACAATGAAGACAAGAGAAAGGTTCTTCGTCATAGTTCTACGGCTGTCCTTTCCCACTTTCTTTAAAAACGAACATACAAAAAAGCCCATAAAAACACCCACAGACAAACAAAACAGATAAATAACCTAATGAAACTACTAAATGAGCTACCAAGGGCAATGGTATAATGATTCACACAGCAGAATCGTTCAAGATATTCCTAGTGGTCTTCCAGAAGAGAGAAAGGAATAAAATTTTATCAAGAGTTACTGTCCAGCACAGAAAACTTAAAATCAAATAACTGACAGAAATATGATTTAATTGAAGATGTGTCATTCAAATTTTATACACTTACTGGCTGGTTTAACTGCCAGTATGACTCGAAGGGCTGAATGCCACCAAAAAAACTCTGACATATCATGGTAGCCTAGAATTTTGACTACTAGAGCTGAGAGAATTGCTACAGCTGAAACCCCTCCATAAAATCCCCTTAGCTCAAGAGCTGATTCTGAATACTAATTCTGCCTAATCTGTGAATGCCAGGAGCTTTTTTTCCCTGTTCCCTTCTAGTAAACTATACTCATTTTCTTCTTACTTTTCCATCAGCCATACAACTGTTCCTACCCTCAGTTCCTTTGTGACGTAGATGAATAGCAGTCTAAATAGCAACTGAATGTACTTCACAGATATTCCCTTAGAACAGGTATAATTAATTTTAAAACATCACTTAGACAACCCAGACAAATCCCGAAGTGAGTTCCTTAAGAGGCACTAGCTAATCTGAAAGAAAGAAACAAAACTCCCTGCAGACCTTCTTAGGGTTTAACCTTCCTAGAACCTTGCCTTTGCTTTTCAAATTTATTGCAAGGAACAGAGAAAGCAGGACAGTTCTTCAGCTGCCCCCCTGGACACATTAAGAGTTATTTAAATGCTTTATCAACATTTTGGAAGAGACCTCTCTTTCAAAACCAAGTTCCCACCACTTCCTTTGTGGTTCCACTCAAACAGTGGGCAACAGCATTAATTAAAACCAGCCAGCCAGATTTAGAGTATGAGCTCTGTTTGTTGTTTTAAATTGTTGAATATCAATTACCTTATTATTTTGTGATTAGCATGAAACATATGCATCTATGTCTTGTGGCTTTTGGCAGTGATTTAAAAAAAATTCAGCAACTTTGCATATGGCTGTAAAACAGCATGTTTCCAGGCATTTTTAGCGCTGACTAGAGCCATTCTCAATCTGCTCACCAGCATGAAGTTAATTAGGAGAGGCATGAAGCTTATGGCTGGGTGCAGAAATCAGCAATGGAGCAAAATTATCCTTTTTTTGGCTTCAGCCAGTAACTGCCACTGCGTCTACATGGTTGTTTTTTTTTTTTTAAATGCTTTCACTGTTAAGTATCAGTTTAAGCTTTAACTTTGTATCTTATCCAATTTTCTAAATCCTTCAATGAATGCAAATTGATGAACATATGAAAACGGAAAGAGCTAATTATGCAGAGCTCGGGGAGGTACTATAATGTACTAATTTACAGGAAATCCAGTTTCAGACACAGCCTTGGGATTCCTTTAGCAACAGTCCATTTTCAACCAGAGTGAAAGTGGGCATTTTATTCACAGAATGCCAAACCAACCTTGTGTTGCAATGCGTAAAGACCTTACAAGAATATCCATGTAAAAGGAAATCTCCCTGAATGTTTCACAAGAGTCCTGCATCATTACAGTACACAAAGGGGGGAGGAAGGAGAATACTACGTTGGCTAAGTGCATTTTGTCAAGGCCCTGTCTATTTTTCTTATGTAACAGGACCTTAGTGAAAGCAGAGGAATATGACAAAAGGGAAGTAGATAGGAAAATCTTCCTACCAGTCTCCTTAGTAACAGATTCAATTCCTTACATATTAGATCAGGGATTTATTAGGAAAGAGGACACATTAAACAAACAAACAAAAAAGCAATCTAGGACTAGGTGAAATTCAAACTCCTTTGTTTTTCTTCATTTTGCAAACTACAGATGGATTTCCTTGTCTAGGTCACCTTCCACAGTAAAAGGACTGCGCAGCTACATAATAAGGTCTTCATTACCCC
The DNA here is from genome assembly GCF_000687185.1 of Egretta garzetta. Classification (NCBI taxonomy): domain Eukaryota; kingdom Metazoa; phylum Chordata; class Aves; order Pelecaniformes; family Ardeidae; genus Egretta; species Egretta garzetta. The sequence continues at coordinate 1,889,371 of NW_009260801.1, forward strand.
TGCTATGCCTCAAACCATGTGAATACATTAGTTTTTCAATTTGCATAAGTCTGCTTTTGAAATTATTCCCAAACATCCCTACTTACTGTATTTTAGTTTGCATCACGTAACAGTCCTGCAGTGTGTGAAATGGATTTCCTTCAGATGAAGTGAAGACAGAAGTAGGGTCCTGGAGAGGAGCTAACATCATTCAGGCCAAGCACCTGGACCAGACCTAGCTTAAAGTAGAAGCCCTAAAAAGCCATAAACAGCTGGTGTTGGGGCCTTACCCCAAACCTTTTCACTCCTATTGCCCTGTAGTATTTGTCAACATCAATGTAACTACAATCTTGGTAAGTGTCTTTTGGCTTATGCTGGCAGAGTTTAACCAAAGAAAGTTGAATCTCATATCCCATACAGTTGTCAGACATCAAGGAGACAACATGAGCTAGGTGTGAGAGGACACATAGGAGGATGGAGTAACAGGGGTTCAGATGCTGGTGACAGGAGGAGGCTTGGGATAGTCCAGGTCAGCCCTTTCTTTCTCTTCTTAAGTGAAAGTGAAGAAATATTATAACGGGTCTTTTTTTTTTTTTTGGAAACTGCTATTGCCTCTTCTAATGCTTACTTAAGTTTCTATTCAAAGTACTTCTTTAGGAAGTGCCATGAGCTTATCACATTCAAAAAAAGGCCATTTCATTAAGTGACCCTTTTCCTGATCATTTCCCCCTCAAAACAATTCTCCGGAAAAGCATCCACATTCTTTGGAATGTCGATTCCAAATGACAGAGTGCAAAATACCAAAAGCCAGGAGATTTGAGCTGCAGTCCCAGCCTCCCAAAGCAAAACCTATTCAGCATGTCACTGCCTCTTTGCAACAAACACACCATCAGTGCATTTGTAAGTACAAAACAGGACTTACATTTTGAAACTACACACAAGTTCGGAGAGAACCACTGGGTTATTTCAAAACTTCATAATTATAACATGAAAGCATATCAAGTTCACATTAAAACATAATCAGAACGTTAACATTTTGATAGATAAATGAAAGATATATTTTTATAATGGGCACATCAATCAAATATTGGTATGCCTGATCTTAGCTTTCCTTTTTCTCTACTTTGAACAAGATTTAAAGACACGGTCAAGATATCACAAGCAAAAAACCCCAAAACACTATTCACAAGCAGAAATTTTGACAGTACTACAAAACACGGAGGTTTCCAAAAGGGGGAAAAAAGCAGATGAACGCTGAAGACCATAGAAGGCAAAATGAATCAGAATTTAGAGTTACAAGTTATATCAAACCCCATTATTTTTACTGTGTCATATTTGTGACAAAAAATACTTATCTCTGAGAAACTTTTGCAAAGAAATACAAAGAATTCTTTCTTGTGCTGAATATTCAAATGAGAGATTATGAAGACACCTGGATTTGGGAACAAGATGAACAGAGAGGGGAAGCTGCTGCATTTTTCTGTATTCAAAATTAACATTAGAACTTGGAAGAAGCAAAAATTAAAGAGCTAGAGCACATCCCAAACATTATGAGAACTTTGGGTTCTAGTGAAAAGAAAACACTTTGATATTGCTAATTCTTCTGGAGGTAGAGATTAAAAAAATTCATATATACTCAAGACAATAATAAAAATATGTGACTCGTGTTACTAAATAGTAAGAAGACACGTAGTATTCACATTATATTTATAGTTACCAATTCTAACAGCAATATTTTTGCCTATAAATGTGCTGGGAATGCAAACATAAATACAGTTTGAGTTCTGTACAAATGCAGCATGAAGTACGTTACAAGTACACCTACAGTACAAACAAGCACGCACTTTACTGATCATAGAAAAATTACATTTCAGACTGCTGCCATTTCTAATTAGCATATGGGGTTTTTTTTAAAGACACTTTGTCTTTATTTATTCTCCTGTCATATCACACAGTTATTTCACAGTGGACTAGCAAAACGAAGGATTTAAACTGCTAACTGGTAAGGTGAAAGTTTTTATACTAAATGCTTATCATTCTGAAGAACAGTTATCTCTATCCCAACTATACTGATAGTTAAAAAGCTAACAGGTTATTGGTTTTACTAGATAACTACTACTTTGTAGCAACCATTTTACATACAGTATGGGAGCTGGCATTTTATAGCTATTTTTACATGTATTTGAATTCTATATGAAGACAATTAAGGTAGTTGAAAGCACGGTAGAGTTTTAAGAAGAGTAACATTACTCTCCCGTTCTATGTTGACTTTGCTCCATTTATTGGCTGAATCGTGCAGGATTGCTTAGAAGATTAATTGAGGCTAATGAACTGAGGTGCCTCCAAGGGCAGGAAAGGCCCTACTCTCCAAGGCTTGTCACAGGGGTTTGTTTCAAAGAAGCAGGAGTATACAAACCACTCCAAATTAGGAACAGTAACGTGTCACAAGGCGAGGGAACTACTAAACTCGCGTATCCTTTTTCCTTACCTCTATACCCTTTTCCAAGCCTAAAATGGCAAAAAAACCCAATCCAAAACTAAACACCTTATCCATTTAATCATCTGCCAACTGAAGCTCATGATCCATTTTGACAAAAGAAAAGTCTTTAGATTACGTATTAAACACAGCTAGGGGTCCCAAGCAGTAAGCAACCTCATGGCTGTGAGGACCATGCCTGGGACACATGCCGCTGGCACCTCCACAGACCAGAGCCAGACTTTCCCCAGGCTCTCATTACCCCCTCAGGTTGAGGCCAGCCTCAGCCTGCCTGAAGTTCTGGTAATCAATTAGCCAAGGTCCAGGCCAGCCCAGGAAGGGAATCATTTAAAGAGAAGGATGGGGAGCACACAGGACAAAGCTACCTCTTGCAGTAGAAGAGCTTTTCATGTGCATATGTGCCTTGAGCATTGTTCTGCCACTGAAGAGCCACATTAATCAATGTTCAGGACTGCTTTAAATACAGAAGTACAGAGCTGGCTATTCAGCAGTGATTTATTACCAGGCCCAATACACAGCCGACATGAAACAAGTTGGTACTTTGGAAGCTGCCACCAACAGACAGAAGAAAGGGGACATGGCAGTGGGTGTACAGAGGCAGTCAAACCAGCTCCATTTAACTGCCATGCCAGGGAAATGCAATGTCGGCAATCACCTCAGCAAACATCCACCAAGTGTCCCAAGGGACCGAATGCCTCATTTTGATTAGCAGAATTGTATAATTGCTGAGACTCCAGAAAATTAAAGCTCAAGCAGTCATGAATACTGCCATTATATATACATAATGTCCTAAATGTCATTTAGAAGTGCCTGGAACTGAGGTTATAAATTAAGATATCTACACCTCCCTCAGAAGGCTATGGAGGTTTTAAAGCTGTGTGTCCTTAAACGAGTTTCCATGTTCCTATTGTTCTAGAATTCTTATAAGTCCTTTTAATTTAACCCTGAGATGGAAGTTTCACAAGCATCTTTCATTTTTTATGGCAAGAGAATTATATTTAAAACTTTAACCAAAATTATGTCTGCAATCACCTCTTCTCTGGTTACATGCTTATGTCCCAGGGTACATATGACAATGTAGTATCTTCTCAACAAGTTCAGTCCTCTTAAATATTACTCAAGAAGAGAAGAAGGACAAAAAGATCTCTGGCCAAAAAAATACATCAATGTAAAATTCTAATTTCTTGCTTTTCTTCATAGCAACTGCTAGAGACAACAATTGCACTTTTCTATTATTGCAGGCCAGTTGAGATTTAAATTTTATTTTCATAGAATCAATCAATCTTTTAGGTCGCAAAAGACCTTTAAGATCAAGTCCAACTGTTAACCTAACCCTGCCATTCCACCACTAAACCATGTTCCTAAGCACCACGTCTACCCATCTTTTAAATACCTCCAGGGATGGGGACTCAACCACTTAAGATGTACAGATTATTTTTAAATCAAAAAATACTTCTATAGCATACCTCACATTTAGGGTTTTGTTGTTGGTTTGGTTGTGGGATTTTTTTTGCATAAAATACAGATTACTGTAATGCGAACAAAAAGAACAGAAATTACACAGTAGAGTTCTTAACACACATACATTGCACAGAGAAGAAACAATAAGAAATTGTTTCAGGAAAGAAAAGGAAATCACTACAACTCAAAATACAAAGACCATGATAATAGCCAGAGGTCACAAGTTTAAAAGCGTACCCAATAAACTCTGACACCAGCCCAAAATACATATGTGCAAAGTGCCATCTGTGCAATGTATGTAAATGTAAATGGGGTTTATGATCTGTCTGAAAACTCAAAGGAAATATAACCACAGCTTGTGGACAATTACACTTTGTCTGCTATTTCTAGGAAATTTAGGTTTGTAACCTCCATTCAAGGAGTGAGTCTTTACGTTTGCTCAAATAATCTGTTAATTTGCTTTAAAGGATACAACCTCTCTGATAATTCTGCTTTAAATACAACACACACACAGTGACCTCAGTGCCTTCATTGGCTGTTGAAAGAGCACTGCAAACCAGATCCAACATTTGGCTATACAGCATTAAACCTATTAATATTACACTAACTGGATTTGCCTCAGTGTCTACTGGATGTCCTTAAAGTAAAATTTAAATTTAAAAAAGTACTCTTCATCCCAAATTCTGTATCATCTGAGCCAACATTTTCATCTAAAGTAAAGAACTCTGTGTTTCTGGGTTTGGTCCTCACAATACCTTTATTTTCACAAAGTTTTATAAGAACAGTGTATTATGTATTCGAAACAAATATGTCTTAGAAAAATCTGAAAAATTCTCCCAAAGTGACAGCTTCAAATTTCAGAGCCTAAAGAACCATTTCTAATCTGTGCGTTCTCATCTAAAAAATCTCTTTAAAATTAAAAATATTTTACAAAAAAAAGAAATAACTTGTCTATAGTTTTCTTTTCTAAGTTTCACTTGCAAAAATACTGCAAGTACACACAAGTATACATAAAACACTACGCAAATACTTTTTTTTCATTACACTGCAAGTCTATTAAATGAGACTGCTACAATTAGAACATTAATCTGAGCACTAGTTTTCAGTGCAATGGTTGCTTAGTATAATATTGTACTTCAATTGACCTAAAGGTTTAAAATATTCCCCAAAGATGGGGTGTCGCTCAGAATTACAAAGGCAAAAGCAATTTAAAGTTTATGGCATTTTCTAAAATTATCCAAATTAAATATGAGAAAGTGAAAAAGTACCCTTAGAATATGGCTATGAATAGTTACATTATACATTTATTAGTAAATCTTAATATATATATACACACACACACACATATGCTTTTAAATACCTTAACCTACTTGACAGGGGAAGCATAAAACAAGATATAGCAATTAAAAAATAATAATAAACATGAGTTACAGAAACTAGAAAAATTTACCTCCCTGAGGAACAGCAAATTTAGGTCTTATAAAGCCCTGGAAGAAAGCAGGACTGTAATCATTATATTTGCAAATGATGTGGAATAAAGGAGAGTAAAAGCACTGAAGAACAGAAACAGAGAAAGGCATGACGTTTGAAGAAACATATGAACAAAAATCAGGCACGTGGGTGGAATATATTCTGCACTGAGGTTAAAAAAAAAAAATGTACTCACTTTAACTATGAACTATGGGTCGTGGGTGGAATATATTCTGCATTGAGGTTAAAAAAAATAAAAAATGTACTCACTTTAACTATGAACTATGGGGGAAAAACTGGAATGAGCCTGGAAAACATTCAATATATTCACAAGAAAAACTCACATGAAGAAAAGATTGGTGATTCCAGGAGGATTACAGGCTTCAGGCAGCCATTAGTAAAATTCTAAAGTATTGAATATGAGGATTCATTAACTACAATGGTACTTACTTGGTTCAAAGAGAAACTGAAAAGGACGCGAGTATAAGATTCTCTAATATAATTGAATACATGAATTAGAATTATAATGAGACAAAATGCAGATTGTATTATTTGGGTCAGTTTGCTGTTGATGCAAATCTAGATAGAGTTATTCACTATGGTAGTTATTTAAATACTCTACTTTTTTGAATGATAGCAACACAAAGAAAAAGGGAAGAAAACCAGAGTAAGTCTGAGGTCTATCATGTATGAAGTACACAGACTTTGAAATCAGCCATGAAGAATTTATTAGTTACTCCAGTGACAGCAGTATCGGGGGAAAAAAGGCAAGAAAGAAGAGGATTATAAAGAGCCAAGAATCAAATATTTAGGTAGCTATGGAACAATTTAAAAACAAGTGTCCTTTTCAAAAACAGATTACAGGATGAAATAGGACAACAGAGGATAAAATTTATTAAATCTCTCCTAATACTTAGAAATCAAAGCTCCAGCCACAGGAAATCAAGCTAATTCAATCTAAATTCTTCAAATAAAAAGGTGCTTACCTGATTTAACTAGTCTACTAGCCTTAGCTCATTGCACAGCTCCCTGTTGAAATTAAGGGAGCAGGACAGGCAACTGAAGGCTACAGCTTTGGATGCACATGTTGTTTCCTGATTTACTATAGGAAGAGTTTAGAAAAGTAGTGTTCACTAGACACCATTCAAATGGTCACAATTAGATGACACATAGCTCCTACTAACCCTACAGAGGGTAGTGTTTGCCTCACAGTTACAGCATGGGTTTTGACAGTGATTAATAAAGTCAGGCAAATTATTTTTTCTAACTAGTAGGCCATAACCTCGAACACAACAGGTAAACAATGTGTATTTATGCAAATACACCCTGTGTTTGCCCACTGAAGTAAATCCTAAACTTAAAAGTCCACAATTACAATTGCAAGAGTAATACACACCGAAGTGCTCCTTGGCCTCCACTGAATCAGTCTATTGAGAAGTTTTTTGTAATGCAGATGAAGTATCCAAATTAAAGAACTCTTGTCACTCAAGCAAGAGGATTTCTGTAAAGTTTGGGTACCATCATTGTGACTCCAATCTGAAATGGAAACCGAGGGGCTAAAGGCCCAAGATCCTCCAAGCTGAAGTTCTCAAAAAAGCCTTCTCTAAATCTGAGAGGTACAATTCATGATTGTTATGATGTACACTTCCAGTAGAACAGATATATCATGACAGCATGAGAAGGAGAAAGACTAGCAAACCATGTAGACTCATAAGTTCTCAGAAAAAAAATAGTTAAGAGAAACAGAGAGGTGAATTATTGCTGTTTCCTGTTTTCTTCTCATCTACAGCTAGATGCAAATCAATGTTTTAGAGATACTTGAAAGGTGACAAAACAATTTAACTCTGAAATACCCTTCACTGAGAGCTGCTGAAGAAGCCGTTTATATGTAAAAAATTAAAATCTCTATATGCCATGAAACAAAAACTACATTTTCATCCCCAAAGTATTAGTTACACAATTATGTCTCCCAATAATATTTTTCTAGAATTTCTTTATTGAAATGCAAAAAGAACTTTCTCAGATGACATTTTCTAAAGAACTCCTAAAAAATCCAAACCCTGAAAGTGAACTTCTTACATCAATATTTGAGATTAAAAAAAAATAAAAAATAAATTCATTACAAAAGCCAATTTCAAAGAAAATTCTCAATATAAATTAGTTATAATTCCTAAAAGGGATTAAGTATGTATTTCAATTTAAACTCCTTTAAATTAATCCTATCTCTTGACACTACAAATCCCATTCATGTGTGGAGTTATCTGGTTAACAGAGTTGATGCCCTAGAGGAATCTTTGAACATGGGATCTATTGTTACTGAATGATACAAAAGATCCCTTCCAAACCTTATAAATCTCCAAGCAAGCTGTCCTTTAAAAGTGAAATTGAACCATCCATACACTTACACCATGCTTCATAAGATCTTTCATGGGTCAACTAATGTTCTTACAACATATTTTTAATTGAAGGAATTTGTCTTAATCACAATACAGTGCTAAAAATCAAATCAATACTCATCTCTTAATAATCCAAGTTTTATTTAAGCTACAAGAACCCACGTACAGAATAATTCTATTCAAGCTAAGAAGAACTCAGGAGAATAAACTTATGCAAGTAAAATATAATTAACTTTTGGGGACAAAGGAAGAAACCTCCACAAAGCATTTACACACTAACTTCAGTCTAAGTACTTAATTTTTTAGAGATTATAGACCAAGGATAAACACTGGAGGACTTGGAACTCTAGCATATAAGAGATGATAAACAGGACACTTTGTTTGTGCCATTACTTGAGGTGTGATCTCACACGTATGCCATAGAATCTTTACATTCAAACACGACACTTTTGTTTCTGCTGTTGTACCTTGCACCAAACTGGCTTTAGCCAATTGATTTATTTTACACAGACTTTTTTTTTTTTTTTTACCCCTTGTTTTAAGCAATTCCCTTAGTGCCCTGCAGTCTGGTCTGCTTCAGTTTTGGATAAAGCAGAACACTCCCACTGCGTGGACTCAAATGAGAAACAGGGCAGTGGGGTGGTTCCCCAGGCTGCGCAGCCCATGCAACTGCAGGTCAGCAGCTGGCCCACAGTCTCTTTAAAATGGTTTCAATTAAAAGCTTAAATGATCAGTGTGCCCATTGGTCCTTGTGAAATCTGGATGGTTCCATTATTGGCCGTCACTCTTAATGTTTCGTTTACTGATGCAGAAGTTAAAGTGGCCACAAGGACGAGCGATCAGCACAATCTTCCTCAAAGGAACTTGGACGCAGCTCAGTGTATGTGCTATTTTTTCCAGTGTTATTAAGCCTTACTCGGAAATAGGGAGGGGAAAACCCACTTTAAATCAGATACTGATCTTGTCTATTTGGCTTGCCTATTTGTATTTGGGCTGATGTAATTTCTGTGGGAGAAATGCATCATTTGAAGGGAAGACGCATTGATCTGCCAGTTTCTTAAAGTTGTTCAGGATTCCAGAACCTTTAAATAAGACCTGATGAAACACTTCAGCAAGCAAAAAGCAAATGAGGCATTCAAATGGGCATGAAATTCTTTTTTCCCCATGTCACAACTGTTTGTCACATGACTGAACTCTGTAAGAAGCACAGCTAGTCACAGTGCACATACTTTACATACATAGGCGCAGTTTTAACTCGCTGATAGACAAAGAAATCCAAGTTATTTTTCTCCCCCCCCCCCTTTTTTT
>NW_009260801.1:1898704-1945862 GCF_000687185.1 Egretta garzetta
CCCAATTTTTTTTTCCCCCCCCCCCTTTTTTTTTTTTTTTTTTAAATGGGAGTCTGTTTACCATGCTCAAACTTTAAAGAATGGTGATGCAGCCTCTCAATTTCAGAACTGTTATTAGTTCCTGAATCAATGTCAGTAATTCATAAGAGCTGCAGCTTAGTCTTTATTACCTGGGCTGTCATGGGAGAAGCATTACAGAAGCACTCACCGCAGGCATACACTTTGGTCACAAAACAGTTCAGATGCTTTTACTGATACTACTCAGGAGTAAGAGCTAGAGGAAGACTGCTAACCCTGCATGTAAATCAAGACTACCATAACATTTCTATGTGTAAGGAACACAGAAATAAAGTCATAAAAAATAATCTTTCAAAACCAGAACAAAAGTAGCTACTGGCCTTGCCTCGTATCCTGCCAGTGCAAAGAATTCCTGCTTGCAAGAAAAACAGTCCATGTTGAAATCAAGCAGAGAGGCCTGTGGGAATTTGAAAAGTGTAAAGCCATTATTGCTAGGCTTTCATAGACAGAAATGTGATCAGAGCTCCAGGAAAACGCAGAAACCAGAAGACATGGCAATTTCAATTTTAACCACAAGAACTATGAAAGTACAGTTATGCATAGCTGCGGCTCTTGAAATTATATCAGTATTACCACATAAGCCTTCATAATACAGTTAAATTAATATTCCATTTTATTCCAAGCAAGGACCTTTTGACAAGGTAACCTATTCTCCAACATAAACAAAATGAATTCAGATATGTATCCGGGGAAAAAAAAAAAGTCTATTTGCTGGTTAATGAGTGGATGACTGTCTTGTTTTCCTAACTGAACTTTAGGACAACAATATCTTGAAAGGTACATATTTGAATTTATGATGTCATTCTCAGTTCTGGATTCACCAGCACAGATTTGAGGGGTGGGAAGGGCACAGGGGTAGTTGTTTAAAGAATATCCTTAAGGAAACTGAAGTCTGGTCCACATACAAAGTTGGACTGTTTTAATAAATCAGTTCAGCTTCACATGTTGACACACTTTAATGGCTCTGCCACTGACTTGTATATTTTAACATGTGTCAGTAAATACACAGAATTGAAATCAGTACAAATATTCAGTTGGGACACTAAACTTATTCAGTTAAGTCAGCTTCAAAACCTACTTTAAAAAGTAAAAAAAGCATAGCAAGTGCATACGCATGAATGTATAACACTTATAATCCCTCCATGAGTCTGAGTCCTATACGTGCCAGTCCAGCAATGGTGCAGCTTCTACAAAAGAAGTGAGAAGGGGTTTTTGGTTTTGAGTATGTTTCAAATTAATTTAAACAAAAAGAAAAAAACCCACAGATATGTGGCATCCTCGTGTCTCTAATTTGCCGTTGGAAGACTATAAAAATAGTAGCAATTTCAAGTTTATCTTATCTTAAAAACCATTGCTCTAACAAGCCTTTGGCAAAGTATCATTCTTAAAATATACAAAGAACAGTTATGGGAAGTGATACTGACATTAGGCTTCTGCATCTCCTGAACACTGCTCTGCTTTACTGAATATTCCCCTCAATCATCCATGTTATTTGTAAACCCTTATCATGATTTCTCCTCACTTTACATATAATCATAATTTTTTTTTTTTTCTTCAATCAGGAAGATGGACAATGCTTCCTCCTCTTATCAGCTGGCTTTTTCAAAAACAAAATAATTTAAAAAAAAACAAAACAAAACCAAAATCAAACCCACACTGAGAGAAGACGACACTCATGATTCAAATTTTCTTGCTTTATACAGATGGTTCCTCAGTTTGAAGATGAGACTTGTAATACCAGTCAAACACAAGACCTAAGACTGACTGGCCAAAGGAGAATTCTATTCACGTATGAAGAGAAAACAAAACTATTTCAGTAACATTCAGTTTTCATATTTGCAGATGATATTTTTAAGTTATGCAAGTCTATGAAAAATGATTTATATAATTAAATTGTCAACAAAAGCACAAATCTATTATCTGAAAACTCAGACTGAATGTTTGTCTTTTCTATGTAATCTAACAAAAACGAAGGCAAATAAATAAAAGTAGGGACCTTCATAAAATATCTGCTTTATTGTCTTACATTTCCTCTTTCTCTGCCAATATTCTCCCCTCCAATTATTGTGATATAATTAGAGTGAAATGGCTTAATATATAAATCAATATTTAATAAACTGTAATTTTATTGCTGTATCTTAGATTTATTCCTGCTAGAAAAGCCTAATATACAGCGTACATATTGAAGCAAGATCTCCAGGACCCAGAGGCCATCATCTCTGTAGAAGTCAGCATGGAAACTCAGAAGATTCCCCCTCTGACAAGAGCTCGTATCCACAGTTTCATTACGACACGAGAAGTGACAGTCACCTCCGCACGTCATGGAGAGTTAATCAACCAGCTCCATTTCATTAAAGTATAACCTTGCAGTGGCATACATTATCAGAACATAAAAGAAGTCGTGATTCAGGTTAAACACAGTATTTTGAAAAAGAAGAAATTTTAAGATCCCAGTAAAGATAAAAAAGCTTTTGTTGAAGGACTGAAATTTAAAAGGACTTTTTCAAAACTATGAAACAGTAGCATCTAGGAATGAATACAAATTCATCAGGATAGCACAATACTGGTGATTTTAACACAATAATATTTATTGCAAATTTTTTTTTTTTTTTTTAAGTGGGCGGGTGAACAAAATACTGTAAAATTGACAGTGAAGAAAAAATTCTTGTTAAAGTACGGGAAAACAATCTTCCACAGAAATGATTTAAATTTATAAAACATTAGCCTGACAGGCATGAATTGGCTTCTGTCTTCTGATATGTAGAAGGCACATTAGCTATCATTTCTTCACACCCGAACCTTTGGTAAATTAAACCTCATCAAGTGTCTCCTCTAATAACTTCTTTGATAGCCCAATTTTCCCTCTGCGATGCCCATTTTCATGCTTGTTTTCTTTCTCTCATTATGTCAGTTTTTCCCTTGTCTGCATCCTCCTCCCCCAATACTGGTTTAATAAAACAAAACAAAAAAATACAACAGTTGATGGTCATGTCCAAGGGAAAGTGAATATGCTGTTTGATTTCTTTATCTATGATTTAAAACAGAACACAAAAAATTTACTTTTTTTCTAGAGTCACTACAGTCCAACCCTTACAGACTAAACACTTCTCCTATTAATTAATTGTTCACTTAAAGACCACCTGTAATGTTTTTACCAAGTTCAATAAGAAAAAGTAAACCTGGTTTTCAGAAAAAGTCCAAAACATCAAAAGGAATCATTAGAAATTAAATATATACAATAACTGTACCATTTTATAACTATTAAATTGGTCTAAAGAAAACATTTATTGACAATGATTTTTAGAGCTGGATTATTTTTTTTTTTAAATCTAGTTAGAGTGCACATACTAGAACAGGATGTACTTAGAATTAAGCAACCCTTTTTCAGATCAAAGGATCTTACAGCCATTTCTAGCCAGAGAATGACATTATTTATACTACTGTCTCCACAGAGGATAAATCCATTTCTTGTTTGAAGAGGTTAGGCAATAAAGAGAGATTTATAAAACTAGCACAAATAATTGGTTTCCTTTTCCTTATCCTCTGTTGGCTTCAGTACATGTTGAAAAACCTTAAACCTCCACCCAGTCTGGACCAAAATATTTTTACTAAGATTTTATATTAATGTTTTTCTAAGAGAACTGCATAATTATAATTAGGTTTGTACCAAATCAAAAGCATACTTAAAGGGAGATCTATCTGCATATGTTTTCTAATATTGTCCTAAAATTCACATTATGAAAAGCTGATTTTTCACAAAATCAGTTTTACTATTTCACTCACCTGTGGAAAATAATAATTACAAATATTCAGAAGACAGAAGATGGGAAGAAATTTCTAGTTTATAAACAATGATATTAAGAATTAATTTAACAGATAGTGAAGGCACCAAAAGAAAAAGAAGGTAAACAGTGGCTTTAATTATCTCTGAAATCTGTAGATTGATAGTATGTTTGACCACGGTTTACTTTACTTTCTAGTTTAGTTCTTGATTAATACTGGTGTTAAGTCACTGTTTATATTGCACATGCTATTTCATTATCCCTTAAAAAAAATTTTTAAAAATTAATTGGTTAGCTGGAGTTTGCCCTTCTGAAAAAAAAAAAATGCTTTTTGATATTCTGTGACAGTTATTGAGATAATTTCCTAATAACATCTGTAAATCAAGGGTTTCAAGACTTTACTGCATTTCACACAATGTCATTGATACTATCATCAGTAGCTACAGCCTATTTTTAAAAGCTTGTCAGACTTGCTGATGACTATCACTGACTACACGAGGTGATTAAAATCACTGAAAATTAGTTTTAAATAAATATGAAGAGAAAAGACTTAGAATGAAATCTTATGTATCTTATGTTCTGTTTATCCATAACAGAGGCAGAACAATGCCAGCAAAGAACAAGATTTCTTTTTCTGGGTAATTAAAAATGAAATCCATCTAAACCATAATTGTAAAGGAGGGATTTCTCAGCAAATGGTTCAGTGCTAGTTTTCACACTCTAATTTAGCAATTTGATCCTGTTAAGCAAAAGACTTGGATACAGACTTAGTAGTAAGTTTCACACACTTAAAACTTTTTGAAGTGATATAAGAATTAACAATTTTGCTAAATTATTGCTTAAATACTTCACATTTCTTTGATGACAGCTTGCCAATTAATGTAAATTACTACGGCACTTAATATACAACTTTAACACCTGGGCACCAGAAATTAGTGAATATTCACTTACTCATTTCACATAGGCCACTGAGCAATAAATCAGGCCTAATGGCTAAAATGCAACTTCTTACCTAAAATGGACAAATTGAATAGAACAAAAGAATATTTAACTTGCCTATAAATAAATGCAGCTTTAGAAGCTTTATTAGTCTCTACTTCAAACACACAATGAATATCCAACCAAAAGGAACGCTGTAACATCAGACAGATGTTAGAGGTAGACTGTCCCCTTATTTTTCTCAACTAAATAAGTGAATAGCCAATTGCCCGTAAACCCCATTTTTATCATATACAAACCCAAACATCACATGCAAAAGATTATCAAGAATTTATTTTAAATGTTATATATTTCCCCGTGGTCCCTTTGATCAGAGCTTCATATGGTGCTCCAGCAAAAATAATGAATCAGATAACATTTGTGGGATTGTGCTTTCAATAACTAGGCTAACACAAAAAAAAAAAAAAAAAAAAAAAAACACCAAAAAAACCCCCCAAAAACCCCAAACCCACAAAAAAAAACCCAAAAAACATTACATTCCAGGAGGAATGAATTAATACAGGCTCATTTATCATTAGATATATAGATACTCTACTGATGAAATGACAGACCTAGCCCTTTGCTAGCAACAGCAGCAGGGATGGAAGCTACAGGCAAACTCATGCCAGACAATCTGCAGTGAACGCAGAGGAAAAATAAGGCATGGCTCAGAAAACTTCTACTGTAATGATCACACTGTATAAGTAAACTCAGCTTTTCCACTGAACAGACTGAACAGCTAGATTGAATGTCAACTCATGCAAATGCTGTTGACCAAAACTTCTTGTATGGTCCTTATCTAGTGATACACATCAATAAGCAAGTTTTGAACTCTCAGACTAAAAGAGATCTTTTCTGTGGAACTACAGATCTGTGAGATCTACTCTTTTCTTCCCCCCAGTGTCCTAACTCTTTGTATAATCTGGAATCTTAAAATAGTCTGGACCTGGAGGGGATAAGAGGATGAGCCAGTAATACAGTGCTGTAGTGAGACTATACACATACTTTGTATCAGTTAGGCTTCTGCTACAAAACAGTGTCCAATTTTGGGTATCACTCTTCAAGAAAAAAAACAAAGATACAAGTCAGACATCAAAAATAGTCCATGGGAGTGTAATACAAATGACTAGAAGGTATGAAAAACTTGACAAGAGGAAAAAGATCAAGAGTGGATTTGTTAGGTGAAGGAAGCAAAACTTAGGCGTAACAAGTAATAACATCTTCAAATGGGCAAAAACATTCTTGTGAAAAAGACACTTGTGCTCTCCATCGCTACAAAATACTGGACAAAGAATAAATTCTTGCTGTTTCAATAATAAATACACAGTGAGGTCAAAAACTATGAAAATATTTGTAACGTTGGAGACTGCAAAACATTACTGATTGCCTGGGGAGTTTACAGACTTCTCACTGGCAGTCTCCAAGAACAGAATCACTGAATGGCAAGGCTTGGAAGGGACTTTGGGAGATCATCTAGTCCAACTCTCCTACTAAAGTAGGTCAGGTGACCATCCATCAGTAATGATGCAGGTATGATTGGACAGGCTTTGGGAGAATGAGTTAGGACTAGATGGCTTCTGGGTTTTACAGAAGCATAGAAAACAAGAAAGAGTTTAAGTTCACCCATTCTAAGTCAGGTATCTAATACATAGCAACACGCTAACAATTGATAGCCAAATGAATAGAAATCTTGTTACAGAGTCAAGCACAGCTGATATTGGGCTCAGAATCCTTAAAAAAAACAAAGTGCTATTCTTCTAAAACATTTAAAGAAACAACTGTTGACTTGGTCTCAAGCACAAGACCATCACTAATGAAGAACTACTTAATACAGTGACCTTAGCACACTACTATTAACATCCAAAAGGGGAATTAATGAACTAGAATGAAAAGGTGAACTACAGAAACCAGAGGCGTATTTTTGTCAAAAGAACATAAGAAGTGAACTTAAAAAGATAATATGCTTGTAGCTGACATAGAACTATTCAAAGTTCCCATGAGAGATTCATCATATTTTGTCACTTTTAACAGAATAACTGGGTACACCAACAAAAATACCAGGCAGCACATTTCTTCGTGTCTTTTTCAAAATAAGTTTTGTGGTTTTGCTTTGTTTGTAAACACAGTACATTCTGTAAATAGCTCCACACTGCTAATAATCACTGAGGGTGGAAGGGACCTCTTGAAACCTTCCTGCTCAAGCATGTTCAGCTAAACCTGGTTGCTCGGGTCAACTATGTCCAGTCAGGTTTTGAGTACCTCCACAAATGGAGACTTCACAACTTCTCCAGGCAATGTGTTCCATCCTCACAGTAAAAAAGGTTTTTCTTGTGTTCATATAGAATTTTGTGTGGTTTAATTTGTGCCCGTTGTCTCTTCTCTTGTCACTGGGCACTACTGAGAAGAGTTTAGCTCCCTCTTATTCATTGCTTTCTACCAGGCATCTACAGACATAGCTAAGATCCCCCTGAGCTTTCTCTGCTCCAGGCTGAACAGCCCCAGCTTTCTCAGCCTTTCCTCATATGACAGACGCTCTGGTCCCTTAATCATCTTTGTGGCTCTGTGCTGGACTCACTCCAGCACGTTTGTGTCTTTGCTGCACTGGGGAGCCCAGCACTGGACCCAGAATTCCAAACGTATCTCACCAGGGCTGAACAGAGGGGAAGGATCACCTCACTTGACCTGCTGGTGATGCTCTTCCTAACACAGCTCAGGGGGCTGGTGGCCTTCTTAGCCAAGGTGCATTGCTTGGGTTATGGTCAAGTTGTTGTCCACCAGAACCTCCAGGTCCTTCTCTGCAGAGCTGCTTCCCAGCCCATCAGCCTGTAACTGGCATATGCGGTTATACTTCCCCAAGCGCAGGATTTTGCACTTCCCATTATTAACTTGATAAGGTTTCTCTTTGCTCAGTTTGATTTCTTCAAAGTAATATGAAAGACCAAAATGTAAGTGCATTCAAAAGACAGACAAATTCTAGCTACAAGCTTCTGGTCACCATTAGAATCTGGGAGAGTGTTCCAAGCACACCTGATGTTTATTGAACCTTTCTCCCCTTAACATTTAATACAGGCTAGTTGGATTTTTGGCCTGATCCAGCACAGTCCTTTCACATTCAGTAAGTTAGCATTAAAGGTGCAGTAAAGAAGAGGGAAAGGAAGTTAAAAAGAAAAAAAGGTTCTCTTGACAAGAACTCCTTTTGCATTCATCCTCTTTATAATCAACATACACTTGGTAAGAAATACCTCCAGTCCTAGGCTCTTCTGAACTAACACAACTTTCATGCATTATAGTGATAGCATTCCAACCTGATCTACACTTTCCAATTACACTACCCTATAGTTCCTCAGCAGTAATTCCTACTGATCCTACTATTTGTCTGAATTATTGAAGCTTCTTGTCACTCATTCAGCTATTAAATACTGAAAAGCGTCTACAGTGGCTATTCACTGTTCCAGTCCTTCTTCACCAAAGCAATATTAAGTCATCAAATCTGAACAAAACCTCTGAAACTGTAACCATGGCCAACACATTACACGGTATCTCCAGCATAGTACACATGGGGACCTATTTCTGGTATTACATTTTACTTCAAGAACGCCACCATTTTGACAAAAGCATGCAGTACACTTTCTAGCTGTATGTTTACTTTTCCTCAAATGTAAATTGATGAAATAGACCATTTTTAAATTTATAATCAAAAACATCAAACTTGACAATAAAGGGTATTTTGTGAGAGAGATTACTAAGCAAAAAATCAAAGTTGATTTCTTTTTTAATCCTGTTCTAATTATCTTTTTAATCTCCCAGTTAATGGAAGTCTACGCTAAATGCTATTTTATTCTATTGCATTTCCTTTCAGTTATACTGCAGTGCTCATCTTGACTAATATATGTCTGCAAATCAGCTAGGCTGGCTGTCTCTCCCAGTAGCTACTGACCAGAAGGCATAACCCAAAAGCTAATGAGCTGCTAAACATTGCTGCCATTGAAGAGAGATGTATTGTGAATTTGCAATTTTGCAGAACATCACGCACATAACTGATGATTCCTGTCAGTAGCTGTAGTGTGAGATCACGATTGACTCCAAGATAACAATTAAAATGGAATACATTAAGTAACTCGTTATGGATAGGAGAAGCATAAAGGTTGTCACTGACTGTGGCTTCATTTCCCTGACGCCACACTTCATGAAAGCCTTAATGATTTGTCAGGTATCACAGATGATGAGTCCATGTATAAAACTTATTTGGAATAGTCTATAGCTTTGCACTACTGCAGGCAAATCACAAATTTTATTTACTTGGGAATATAAACTCCTTTCATCAGAATGCCCAGACAGAAGAAAGGCTAAATGATTCAGAAGAAAAGTATTACCATACAGTCATTTAACTCATACTAAATTAAACACGTGATTCACAAAAGGAGTCTTATATTTCAAGAACCTTAATTCCACATTGGACTTTACTGCCCTGTGCCTTAGTTCTCATTTCACTGTAAGAAGAGAATGAGGTGGCTCAGAAACAGATTCACACAAAAGGATTTTGGTAATTGTATATAAATTCTGCTTATGATTTCCTTTAAACATTGATGCCCTTTTGTGAATCTACACTACCCACTCACTAAAACTTTCAGGGAAGAAGAATTTTGCTGAAACTAGTAAATGCTGAAGAAGGAACATATGAAATCTTATCCCTTTAGAGCCTTAGGCATATGTTTCATCACTGAATTTATAAACCATAACACTCCAGATCTAGATTATAAGATTCCTCTTTTAAAAGAAAAAGGGGGTGATTCTTTCCAAATATAGCAATATTTGGAAATGTACCTTCTTTACATTCAGTAGCTCAGTGGTCAAAATTCTCGCCCGTGTATCATCAGACCCTCAGGGACCATCTCCCGAGCCATCTGGGCCGTTTTGAAGTGGGTTCAGTGATAAGTTTGTCTACTTATGTAAACATAAATAAATAAATAATAATTATTAGTATTAAAAAAAAAAAAAAATCAGTTAACTAACTCGTGACCAGCTCAAAATAAATTTCACATTTACTTTGCTCCCTTTCAGCAAACCTGCTTTTGCCTCCTCTGAACTCTCTTCCACCTTTCTGACTCAGTTCTAGCCTAGAATTGTTTATATTTCATTTATGAAACCAAACACCAACATTTCTCTGAATCCCTGAACCAATACGACTGTTGTTCTAGTTACAGCCATGTTCATTGTGACTAACAAAGTACATTTTCACTGACTATGCTTTAAGTGGATACATATTTCTGCGTACTGACCAATTAAAGTATATGAGTTCAAATGAAAATAGAAGTGACTTTACACATTCTTACAGTAACATTTCCAGCAGTGCATTGCCAACCAATTCTATAACAAAAAATCTGTTGAAAAAAGCCCAGAATGTCAGCCTGCAGATTTCAGTATTTTCTTCTGACTATAACTTTTTGTGCAACTTGAATGCTGAGGTGCAATGAATTTTATACAATGAAAATAAAGCTACACTACTCGAACGTTGAGGCTTCTTTAGAAGCCTGCTACTTTATATGACAAATGAAAGCAAGAATTCATTAAAATTAGATACATTTTAAATCAGAGATAGAAAATAAAGCAATACACCAGGCCAGCTTCAAAAATTTTCTATTTCTAATGTCTTATTATACTTCTCATGCTAGAGCTGATAGGTCTGGAGGCCTAAAAATTGTATATATATACACACATTTTTCTTTACTAGTTTGCTGTGATTCATTAAATAAGTTCCAAGCTTGATTTTTTGCAACTAACAAAGCATAAAGGACTAACTCTATGAACCAAAGGACTGTATCTGTGAAGCACTGCTTTCATTGTACTCTCCCTTTTAGGCCAAAACCCAGCTTGCAAGCAGCACTGAACATTATTAGCATCGAAGTGCATTGATTCATGAAATATTGGACATTAAAATCAATCAGAGTTTACCCTGGAAGCCCAGACAGAAGATGAGATATTTCTAATACAACTTTTAGAAATAAAAAAGGAAAAGAATTTTCATCATTGTAGCTGATCATGGGTGAAAAAAAAACATGTGGACAGAACAGTACAGACATTTTCATGCTTAGCAAATACTTGCTAAATGTGGATCTGTGAGCAGTAATAAGGAAAAAAAAAAAAGCTGTTCTCCAAGGACACGTATGATTAACAAGCTGGAACCAATTAAAGTCAAGTGAAATCCATTAGAACAGAATATCCTCAAAGTTCTGCTCATGCCTCCCTGGGTGACTATGTACTGTCTAAATATGCATGTGCAACACAGGACAGGTAAATCAGGAGTAAAAAGTTATTTTTGCACCATTCACATCAGAGAAGAGATTGTGTAACTTTATTTCCAAAAGCTTTAGTACAATACTTAATGTAGTGTATCACTAAAGTATATTTACTAGTCAAGACAAAAATTTTTTTTTAAACCTAAATACATGGCCAAAGAAATAAGTAATTTGAAAAGTAATACTATAAAATAACCCCAATTCATACTCTGTTTATGCAGGAACACTTCAATTTGAGCATGTTCAAAAAAAAAAAAAAATCTTTTTTGTGATATTAAAAAAAACCCAATATTTTTACTTATTCAATAAAATAAGATTCATTAATATTCTTTTTATTCCAGGCTGATGCATGCCAAATATATATGCAAATATTATTTTTATATATATATAAATATCTTTCTTTGGGAAGATCTTCAAAAAGTTAACTTGAAAAATCTAAGGACCCATTCCTAAACTTGAAAAAAACATTGATACTTTATAACTTCATTTGCTTAGGAGAAAACCATGTCTACAACTGTCTTCTACAATGAAGGTTAGTTTCAGTAGCTCTTCTATCTGATGTTTCTTCTGCCTCTAACTCAAAAAGAAAAAAGCCTCTACCAATTCACCAGGCAAAATGCTGGAAAAACTGTTGATTTCCCTAAGCAATTTAGTTTTATCTCCTCTACTGTAGATTCTCTAGGTCACCATTTCATTCTAGCAAGGCCATTAAAACACTCTTTTCAACTCTTTTTAAAGTTAATACATTTGGCTGTTAATGAAGACTTCAAAGTTGAGACCACTTTGTTGATTAATATCAAAGTGTCTAGTTTAAAGTTAATTCATCAGAATTTCTGAAGAATTTCTGCTTTTACCTGTCTAATCTTTATTAGAAATTTAAGCTTTGACAAGCTCTCTGCTTGGACTCACTGGGCTACAATTTCACAAAGCTTACACTCCTCTTCTGGACAGAACCCTACCACAGCTTCAGATCTAGGTTTTTTTTCCTCTAATTTTATTACATTCATTTTTATTGCTAAACAAAAAAAACCCCAAAAAAACAAAAAAACCCCAAGAAGTCCAAGCATAAGCATGGTTTCTAAAACAACAGTCACCACCACTAACCAGTCTATTCAGATAAAGATATGAAATTCTTTTTTATCCCCAACTAAAAATGCAGTGTCTGAACAGTGGCCTCCCTCCAGCTTTGCAGTCCCAGCATCCCTCTCACCCCTCAGTAGATGTTCCTCCTTCCCCTCCTTCCATCAGGGCTGGTGCCAGTTGATCTCACTGACAGGGCTTTAAAGACCACTTCTGTGGGGGTAATTCCTAGAGCTTCCTCACTGCTCCTGACCCATATCCCTGTTGTGTCCTGTAATGCTGCTGTCCCTTGCAGTAGCTCGACATTACCAGAGCTGGTCTGGGGGGTCTAACCACAACATTGTGTGTGATAGAATAACTTAACTGCTGATTAATTTTATCAATTAACTGAACACAGCCACATGTAGAAATGGGCAAGTTTGACTCCTGCGTGCTAGGGTGGAGAAGCAGAAGGCTGAGTCCCACAGAAGCAGTGCCCGCTGCTTTTCGTGGAACATCAGTACGTGGTTCCCCCACAATCTAGACAATTAGTAAATATTTAAGAGAAAAATCAACTGTGACTAATGCAATATTCCTAATTTCTCCTAAGGGGTGAGGGAAGAGGAAGCCAACCCATCGTGCTCATGCTGGGAACCAAATTAGCATGTTCAGAAAGGAAAATTAAGCAATATGGCTGGGAATAAATACAAATGAAGTTACAAAACTATTTTATTTCTTTTCTGTAAGACCTTTAATATTATCCCAAATTAAATAAATGAAAGGGGATGATCCTCAAACATTCCCTCAGTCCGTCTCCCATCAGACATCTAAAAAAAAAATCTATACAAATTATAAACTTTAAGATTGTATCTGCTATCTACTGATAAATATCATCATAGTAACACATGTAAAGAGGTCTGTAAGACAAGCTGCATGCATCTTATATTACTACAAACATTAATCAGCCATGCTTATGGACAGGCAGTCTGATACTTCCCCCTCTGGCCATCACAGAGGAATAGATAAAAGGGTTAATATATACTTGGTATTGTTCTAACAAGCCAGATATCAGCTGGTAGGTGAGACCATACAGAAAAGCACCACTGAAGCCCAAGGAAAATACCAGCTGTCTCCGCTCAGAGAAGACAGATTACCACCTGTCCAGTTATCTTCCATACACAATACAAGGCACGTTGGTCATTTTAACAGGGATAACTGTACCCATATGCTGTTTAATTTTGCACTGCACTCTGCCTCCTTGTAAATATTTGTGATGGATCATTGTAAACTGTAGATTAACCCAGTGGTGATGTTTAGCTAGAGGCTGAACTTCACGCTTACTTTAGCTCCCAGAAGCCTTAATCTACAGTATGCTATGTTAGCATCACTACTTTAGGCAGACAATGGAAAGCAAACACTTACACATGTATATGTGTGCACACATACACACACACATGCACAAAGGGAAGAAAAGAATTAAAAAAAATACTAAAATTTAAAAAAAGATTTTAGGGAAGAATTGTTTTAAGTCATAGTCTGGCAAAAGAGCACTTAAACTTTACTTTATATACTGTGAGAAGTCCTGCTTACATTTTAAGCAATACACCAAATGCTGGTGTTACAAGATCATAAATACTGTTGTAGCTTTAAAACCAACCAAGGAAAGAAAAAAAAAGAACAAAACCAAACCATTCCCATATTCTATACAGCTAGGGGGAAAAAAAAAATAAATCTGTTCCAGTAAGTTTTACAGTGTTAGCAGAACATGCCATTTATCATACAAATACATGATCAGCACAGGTTTTTTTAAGAGCAAATAGCTAGAAACTTAGAAACAAGTTTCTCTTGATTTGGACATGGCCTCTTGCAAGTTAAATGAGTATTTTTATGTTTGAAATGTGGCTCTGAATAACTAGCTTTGTAACACAATCTGAGTTTTATAAAGAAACAAGCAAGAGAATCATCTACGGTGTAACTCTGCCACTTTCACAACCATAGCTCTGCCAAAAAAGCAGACTCAACCTGGATCCTCAGATCCCACAGGAGCTGCAAACTTTATTAGAATACTCTGGCTCTTCGTATTATTCTTCTTCTGCCATTCTCTCTGTGTTGAAGACAAAAAAAAAAAAAAAAAAAAAAAAAAAAAAAAAAAAGGTAGAATTGGAAAATAAGCCTAAAGAAAGAAGGCACTTGAGAGTCACTGACACGGAATACAGCTGACTGCTGCCTGTCAGCCAGATGTTAGTGGCTAAGAGCTGCATCATTTACAAGGAATAGCAAGGATGTCTGAATAGGAGGCAGGAATACATCAACAAGGAGTGGGATGAAGGATCTCAAATTTTGAGTGCCTCCGAAACTTCAGAGACTCAGGGTGCTCCCTAGCCTTGCTCAGTCCCTGCAAATACTTTGCCCTAGCAGCTGTTCAGATGTTTGTTTGAAGAAAGGTTTGTAAAAAATGTTGAAATAATTATTTTGTATGAAGCTGTTGCATCATGGTCTAAACTGCTAGTTCTTGCAGGGCTCTGAGACAATGCACTGTGGTTTTGACCCAGAATCAAGTATTCACTTATGCTGCTTTCAGTTTTAGAAAAAAATACAGACCCAGAGCCTCAAAAGATTCACACTGAAAGGAAGGATCACAGATTCTCTGTGAAAGCTCTGCCCACTCACTCATACAACTCACTCTCTTAGATCAGGTGCAAAGTCTGTGATAGCTGAGCAGAAACTTAACACCGACCATCCCTACGTTTTTTGTTAAAGTAATGACACGAATCACAAATCCACCATCTCGCCTTTTCAGTATTTCAAAATCCTTGATTTTTCAATCAATAAAATGTCACCACGTGTTTACTCATAAATTTTAATTCCTTGTCTGCATTTACTTGGTATTAAGTTGCTGAGTTAGCAAAAAAATCCCACTCCAAAAAGAACAAATCCACAGACAACATGATTTTCAATAGTGACATATGATTTCTGATTAGAAATTCCAGGCTAGAAAACATAAAATTGTCATAAAACTTAACCCAGGGAACTTATAATTTTAAGACATGTTATAATGTAGTTCAGTATGCAAGCGATGCACAACTTTGTGACAAATTGCCTTAAAATTAGATCTAGTCATTTAATTAGCTTCCACTTCCTTAAAGCTGATAGAATTTATTTTATTCTCAGCTGAAGGAAGTCAAGGCTTTTCTTGTGTTGATCTACATAGCAATTGAGATTTGCACGTTGCTTTTAATAAAGCCTCATGCTCTGATTATAAGATTCTTAAAATGTAAAAGAATTTAGTTCCTTAAAATTGTTCCCCTACTTTGTAAGGGAAATACGCATTCCTGAAATTAGATTTTAAAGTAAAACTTGTAAGTCAACTGAAATACAACACAGTTTTTATATCTGAACTTCAGATACATAATTCACTCATATTCTATCTCCAGGTATATGCAGAATTATGTAATGTAATTACCATATGTTTCCTGAGCATATTCAGCAGCATGTAAAAAGGATCGTATACAAGTTAATCATAGAGCTATCAATACTCTATGTCTCACCAACTGCTAAGTTAACTTCTCAGCTCCAGTAGCGTGTCTCCCTGCATGTGCCCCCGCCACCCATGCCAGAGTTAATACTTGAATGTCAAAGATACAGCTCTGCTTCAACTTCAAAACAGCGGCTTTTGCAACTCCAACTACATTTAACCACAATAGCCCATTAAACAATGGTTATAATCCTTCACTGCGCTCAGCAATCGGATTATTATAAATGGACAAAAAACCACCACAGATAAAAAATAAATGACTTTCTACATCAATTTTTACAGAAATTAGGGAAAGCCTCAAGCTCTTTTACACATAGGAACTTCTTTCAAGAGCAGAAAAATTAAGCTGACCGTTAAAAATTTTATGTTCTTTCACAGGTTTCATATATATGTTTATTCCCTATAGAATAGTCTAGTATTTTACCCAAAATCCTATAGCAGGATGTGACTATATTATACTAAACATAAATACTGTAAACACAATTTTATTCTGTTAGCTAGTACATTAAATGAGCAAGTTTTTAACAGTTCAAACAAACTCTCTTTCTAGAACATGGCCACATAAACAAACAAATTATCTTTAGTTTAGGCACTTTGAAAGAATAAATCTTCTATGCAGTCAAAATTTTATTGCTTCAGTCTGATTAGGCTATTGTTTCAAGTAACCAGAACCACCTGTGTAATCCAGGCAAGAAACAGCAGTTTCTACCAGATGTCATTACTTAAGACTAATAGATCAGGTAAAAATAATGAACATCAATAGATGGAATTTTAAAAGTTCAGTTGATCCTTAGGTTCAAGTCAAACAAGAAAAAATAATTATAAGCAGAAATATTGTACAGAAGACAGAAGTCACAAAAAGATGACAGAATCTGGAGGAATAGGGGTTTTTTTGTACCCTTACCAAATATGTAATTACAGTCTGGCAGCAATATGCCATAGCCCTGCATGCTACCCCGACAGGGAGATGCGATTACCATCTTCAGCTGCTTATTCACACTTCTTTACCAAAAACTATCCTCTCCGATAAAGATCTGTTTAAATACATTAGCCTAAATATAGGTTAAGTAACAGCCAGCATACAGCCTTTCCCTAACACAGTTTTGTCAAAATAATTCTGTAGAGTTTAAATAACATAATTTAATTCAGGTTTTCTCAAAACAGATCATCTTGACAGTGGCTTCACATGCAGTTATGCTGCATCTGAGTGGGCTCACTCAGTAATAACGGTAGGGGAGGACAGAAGCAAACAGCTGGGACCAAAACCTCTTCACTGGGCTTAACTGTAACCAGAAGAGCACATCTAACCTCATTTGACAGAAAAGTGGTTAAGTGTCACCCCAGCCAACTCCCCACCTCTGTGGGGTCGCATGCACAGAGGAAAGGGATGAGGTTTTCCTCCCAGTCCCCACTTTCTGAGCCACACAGCAACTAGAGCAATCGTCTGCCCTGGATAACAAAGTCTAGTACTTCAGTAGCTGGGATCTGGAGTAAATCCCACAGTCTTGGAATTTCTTTCCCCATGCACACTGCTCTTCTGCATTTCCAGATGTAAAAAGAAAAAAAAATCAAAACAAAACAAACAAACAAAAAAACCCCTTTTCTTTCTTTTTCAGAAGACTTCCAAAGAAAGAGTAAGCATCTAAAAAGGAATAGTCTTTTTCTGTTGTGGTTCTTTTTTGAACCTACATAATGTCTCAAGTATTTAATTACCTATTATATTACACAAGTATTATATGGATCACACCAGGTTTGACATCCTACAGTGCTGTGATTGAGATACAGTGATTCAGACCAGCAGCAGGCTAGAACCAGTCCCTTACTGGTAGATTTTCTCTGCAGTCTTAACTCTGTAAACAGACATCCAGGCTGAGCTGTCTCACATAAAACTAATAGAACTTTCACATAAAACTAATACTAAAAAAAACGCATCCAAACTATATTCAGGTTATTTACACTAGGCAGAGACAAACGCATTCATATTAACATCTATGTTGTTGTCTTCTCATTCACAACCATGTCTGCCAATGTGCCTAGTAAAGCAGTAAACTCCGTGGCTGTGGGCTCCATTTCCCCTGTAAAACCACAAGACACAAATCGCTTATCCTGCCGTGAACAAAATGAGTTGTGGCAGAGCATCGCAAGACCTGCAACAATGAGGTGGTTCAGTCTGTGTCTGAACTGAAAAATCCAGGAGACACAACCCAAGCAGTGAACAGCTTTGGACATGCCCGTGCCTCAGTTCAGACCATTAGCTCAGTGATCAAGCACCACTCACTGCAAACTGGTGGGAAGAAGCTTAAGGACAAAGCCCAAGTTCAATATCCAAAGAGACTCAGCCACTGGCGCTTGCTATCTCTGCCTGGGAAAGTGTCTGCAAAAAGCAATTCTAAGAAGTACAACACATCCACTCCCTGCAGCTTATTCATCTCTTCCCACCCTCTTTCTGTATGTTTAGTCCTAGGCTACGTTGTAAGCTCTTTTGATCCTATGAATGCTGGATTTCTTTCTCTGGTCAGTATAAAAAAAGAGGGAAAAACCTAAGCATTCTTAACACTTTCCTGACATGGTCAGTATCTTTGCCTATAAATTCTGATTTTACAGAAAGACATGTTAATAAAACCCTATTCTAGGAAAAAAAAAAATATTAATGCATTAGAAGAAAGTTAGCCACACAATGATTTATATTTTCTTACTGGAGAATTTCCTTACAGATAGGAAAAATAATGGAGTTATATGGAAGCAATAAAGTAAATAAAAGTAAGCCAACCAAAGATGTTACGACCAGGATGAAGTAGGCTAATTTCTCCTTGCAATATGTGCTTTTTGGAACTCCAGGAAAGATTATAAAGCTTTTTTTTGTAAAGATTCATAGAAAATTTCATGGAATGACATTTAATACAAAAAAAAAAAAATAACACACCATTTTTGTTTGAGTTCCTTTAATCAAGTTTTTTTTCCCTGTTGCCTGGAATAACATAGGCAGAAAAAAAAGAATTTTTTAAGTGGTTTATACTTTCCTCAAAGAATATTTCAAAGAAATAAAATAAAGTTCTTGATTAAGAATGTCTATATTTGTAGTGACTTTTATTTAATTAACAGAAGAGGTAAAGTAAGCTCACATTGCATTTACCAGAATTTTCATTTTCTCCCACACAACTGTGTATACAAAAAAATCCACTAACAAAAATCTGTGAGAGTACAACTTTTAAAAGATCTGTTCTGGATTGATATCAACTTTCCTCAGTGCATCTCTTGCCTTCACTCCCACGTGAGAAAGTAGCAAAGTGAGTGATGAGCAACAGCTAGAAGAGATGCTTCATTGCATCAGGTTTATGACGACTTGAAGTCTATGCCTTTCCCCTATAAATACATAGTTTAGCATTGACATTATTTTGAACTCCTTCCATATGATTAAAAGCTATCAAGCTTTGAGGAGGGGGGTTGGAATAGACGTTCTCCAGAAGAACCTCCAACCACAATGATTCTGAGGCTGGTTTAGAAACAACACTCTACTGAATTTCTATCTTCGAATACTATTTTAGTAGAAGTATTTCCAGGTTTATTTTCTATTAAAACTTTAATTATTCAACTATTATTAAATGAACCTTGCAGCAGAAGACCTTTATGCACACTAGATAACAGAATATTCCACTATGTTCACAAAGGCAATGAACACGCAAGGCCACTTCACACAGACTAACAAATCATCTCCTCTATACAGTTGTACAACCACTCTCTGTGAAAGCCTCAGCAAGAGCATTTGCTTATTTCAAATATAAAACACATGCATTTGACATACTCTTTAAGTAAAATTTATGATTAATTTCATTTTTATTGTAGTTTCTGTGTTTTTTAAAAGGGACTAACAAATTGCTGGCTGTACACAAAAACTGATGTACCCTCAAGGAGTACCTCTGAACTTAAAAGTCTGAAATGGTATAATCAAGGAAGACCCTCTTCCACAAGAGACTGTATTTTTCCTCCTGAGAACATCAGGCATCTCAAAAACACCAAAAAAGTTAGGACTTGCTGGGGTTTTTTGTTCTCTTAAAGTTTATTTTTACCTAAAATTAATGGCTGCAAATTAAGAGAAAAGGGAAATATTACTTTAGAACATCAACATCATCTGTCATGTTTCTTAACTTGAAATTCCTGCTCAAACTCATAAGCCCTAATATTACAGCATCTTGAAAAAATTAATATAAAACTCTACTGGATCTTTCACCCTAACATCTACTATCAGCATCATTTCACTTAGAAGAAATCTTGTATATTTTAATACGATTCAGTGTCCTTACAGTGGGGAAATAAAGGTAACCAACACAATGCATATCTTTGTAGTCCAGGAGTCTTTTTCCTTTACCTTCCAAATTGCAAGCACCCAGATTATAAGGAAGTAAAAAACATTATTAAAATGTACCATTTCTAGAAATTCACTACATCGACAATCTGCTGTGTTACACTGGGTTACAATTCCAACCTGAATTTTGCAGGGCTTTAATTTAAAGGACAATTACAGTATTTTCAAGTAGGGATTTTTCCGTCATGAGTGTATGTAACCAAATAACATTTTCCTGAAGAAAAAAAAATCAAAAAGAAGCTTGAAAGTTATCCACAGGAAATAATGCATTTCTTTTTTAACCAACTACACTGCTTTTGCACATTGATCAGACTTGCTGTACTTTTGCAAACACAGAACAAATTTCTACAATATACCCATCCAAATATTTCCAAATTAAATCAGTTTCCTACTTCAGGCTTATTGTTGTGTTGCTACTTCACAGTTACTGGAACTACAACTTTTGATCTAAAGGTAATAAACAATAAAAGGACAGAGGGAAACACTAAAAGGCAAATCTGAATTCTACCCACAACAAGAATATCAAAGGCTTCATTAAACTTTTCCAGTTACCTGGGTTTCAGCACAGCTCATCTAAAACAGGAACCACTTTACTTGTAAACTAAAATGGTTTTCTGTCTTCTAGAGTTGTTACCAATTCCAGTGGGGAAAACTTAGCCATGGACTGTACACATGAATCACATAAACACCTATTATTCTTTAATTCTGAAACTTAGTTCTTGTTTCTACCAATTTTAGAAAAGATTTTACTTGGAATGAAATCTGAAAAGTCATGAAAATATTTTACTTAAATCTCCTTTATATTCTACAATAAGCAACATTATGATGTCAATCTGTCAAGCTCAGTAAAGCTGCCCTAGCAGAATGGCTAACCTGCCTCAAATACTTGTCAATAAAGACTCAGCTGGCACTTTTTCCTCAAAGTACTCAATAAAGCGCTGCCTTTGTTGTACAGAACTTCTAAACGAAGGTATATGGCCATAGGTCTATTTAAATACATATTCTACTGAGGCCAGGGTAGAAAAGCTATACTAGTTCAGGGCCACAAAGCACATTATTTAAAGTCTGGAATACAGTGTGGCTCCCTGGCCTCAATATACTCTGACATAACTCCTTTAAAAAACTGTTTGGTTTTTTGTTTCTTTCAGGCCAGTTCCACCCTTGCAAGTACTGCCTATTATAAAACCCGAAGATACAGTACAGACTTCATTGGTACAGCCAGTCCTGAAAACTAAAAGCAAGTTGTGTTACTTTTTAAATAGGTAATAATACACTCCAATATTTCATATTATTTTTAAATACTGATGAATTTGTCACTTTTAAAGACAGCAAGGACAAATGGTATTATGATATTATTGGCTTTACAGAAAAAACTTAAAAGACGTCATCTAAGGTTTAAAATGCGGTAACTGCTGATGTACCTTCATACGTGCAAATGTTTGGCATACTGAATGTTAAGGTTGTACATATAAGTCTAATTCTTCTTCAATGAGGGAAAAAGAACACTTCAAAGATTTATGATTGGTGGTGTAAATATTGGGGGTATAAATTTATTTATACAAATTCACGTTTGTACCAGTGGTTCACAAATCAAAGAACAGGCCAGTGCTGACCACCCTGAAAACACAGAAAGTAACAAGGATGCTTTTACTATCCATCTAAAATGAAAAAAAAAAAAAAAAAAAAAAATCTCTATTACTGAACTTGTTAAATGCTGACTGATGCTATCAAAAATGACACTGAACTTGACAAAGTCAAGTAAAACAACCGAGCAACGCATTTCCAGCAGGTGTATCTGCTGCTTAAGGAAACTGCCTGTCAACATGCCAGGCAATAGAGATGGTTATGGCCCACCCAGAACAACAAACAGATCTGATACAATACTACCTCTGTAATTAGCATTAGCCTAATGACATATGCTATGAAGAAACATGCAACAGTTTGATTGAACTTTTGTGTAGACACAGCATTTGTCTTAGTTAATTTCTTTTTATTTCCTTTGCAAATATTCCAGATTAAACTAAGACCTAGTTTGTAGCCCTTGTAACAGCCTATTTACACAGACTAATTTAATATAGATCATTTAATGGAGAGAGAAACCTCAGTTTGGGGAAGAAAAATCTGTAATGAAAGAAAAATAGCAAATGAAAGTGACTTTAAGGACACACGAGTTTCTAGAGATAACTAGGCCTTCAGAAGACGAATGAAAAATAGTAGTAGCAATAAAGATTAACAGCTCTTTTACTGGAAGCATGCCCAAGGCTGAGGAAAAAGCTGTGTACAGAATTCCATGGATAAAAGGCAACTATTCCTCAAATCATTAAAATAAATTAAAATCTTTCACATTAGCATTTCCCAGCCTTAATTAAAGGGAAAAACAAACAAACAAAACAGTGTATTTCTGTTCCTGCCTACCAGAAAGTAAGCAAATAATTGAAAAGCTTTCTCCCGTTAAAAAGCACTTTCTCTCCACTCACTAACAGAAGAGCACGTCTGTATCACCAAAAGACTGCACACAAGTCAGCTTTGTCCTCAACTACGGCCTTTTTGTACTTCACCTTGAACCAGAACCAGATACGATGAACACAAAGATTCCCTGCCTCTAAAATTTTTCTAAACTTAAGTGGTTAAGGGATAGCCAGAGGAGATTCTTCATATTACATCTCCTCCAAAATCTTCCTGTGTATTACAATCTATCTAGAACTGCAGGGATTTGGCCTCTGCTCCACTAATGAACAAATTCAGGTGCCTACAATCACACTATGAAGCCAATTTTCACCAGGATATACACAGATACTGGTGCTGGTACATAAATGGCTAAAGAGATAACGAAATGTTTCACTGATAAATAGAAAATTGAGTATTTCCAAGACAAGCTGCAAATCCTAGATGAGAACAGAAGCCTGAAAAATATGTCCCAGTCACAAGACATAAAATAATTATGAAAAAAAAATCTAATTAAAAAAATCCCTTGTAAACAAAATCTCTTCAACCTTCACTAGAATGAAAGGCCCTTACGATCTCCACATGCTACCATCATATTTATCACCAGTTCTAATTATAAACCGTATTGCAGAGAGTTTTATTGGCTAACAAGTCTTATTTCACAGTGCCAGCAATCCTTACCATAGAATAAAGCTGCAAGAGAAACAATAATGCTCTGCTAGGAACCTCTTACTGTGAATTAGTTTGAAATTATTGTGACTACTACTTTTCTAAAAAAAATGGCAAAGTATGCTCAAGAAGGCATTTGTACATTTTGACTGTCTTAACAATCATCACTGAAGTAGCATGCTTAATAATATTTAGAAAAAAGTTTACTACTTTACCAAAAGAAATCATCCTACCTTATATTTTATTGCTGTCACAAAGAAACAATTACCTTCCCATCACCATAAAGCTTACTTTTCCCCACCATAACAAAAAACAACATCTGCCAGCACTAACTTTATTTCTATCCATAAAAAGGGTAAGGGCTTTCAGACGGTATTTTCCAAAGTATTTTGGATAAAATCCTCTTTCATAAAGAGTAATTCTTTCCCTCTAATTAGTGGTAGTACAGCACTAGTCCTTCCTGATTTCACTGTAGAAAGTCTCTTGTTTCCAAGCACACCTTGAACTTCCTCAAGAAGGTGAAATCTGTATTTCCCAGTCAGTGCCTTAAAAAAGTACAACTGCAAAGCCTGCTGTAACTTTTTATAGTGGCCATATTACTTCCTTTAAACATGATACAGTAAATCTAAGATACAAAAATAAAATGCACAGGCTCATAAAAGATCTTTATTGCATGCAGTAATTGAAAATATATTTCGTATTTTATTTTTTAAGGTAGAGTTTCTCTGTGTATTACATTAATAGAGCTTTGAACAGGATGCCCAAATAAATTTGTGCAGAATTTTTATTTCAAGTGATATATATATATATATGGAACCTGTATCATACACGTGCCTGTTTAATTAAACAAACATTTATAAACAAGATGCTAGCACACTTTATTTAGAAGATCCACAGAAGAAATGCAGGGTAGGTAATCTAAAGTTAAAGTGTTTATCATTTAAAACAATTCAATCTATATGAACACTGGCATGCTTTAAGGTCCGTTCAATTGATTTGTTTCCGCAATTAAAAAAAAGCAGTGTAACTTGACACTCTGCTATGCTTGTAGAATAGCCTACCTGTGATTATTTATTCCCGCTATGCATATGTATTTCAGATATGCTTTCTACCCATCAACCAGAAGAGTCTCCAATATGTTTACAGTAGGAACAATCATATACAAATAATCATCAGACCCTAGCCACAGTAAGCAGTATGTCTCAACACATCACCTCAGCCAAAGTAATACCCTTCAAGGGAAGTAATTTTTATTTCTCAAAATAATTTAAAGAGAAAGGCAAAAACTCAAATGATTAAGGTCAGGAATAAAGACATCATTACTCTTAATTTACCTTCCTGTGCTTCAGGTCTCAGCCACAATACAATGCTGAACGTGGGGCCAACACCACATAGTGGTGGGAACAATCCCCCATTTGCCTTCAAAAGGAAGAAGTTACTGAATTCCAGAGAGGCCATCAACACAGTTTAAAAGAATATGTCTTTGGAAATAGCAGATGAACAAAAGTTTACCTAGCTTGGACAGATCCACTAACAACAGCTTGCTTGGTTAGTCACGGGTAACGATGCTATTTCCAAGCCAGAGCTGCCCGTCCAAGCCAACCCTGGGAGAGTCGTTCCCTCCCTGAACCCTCCCATGGCAGCACCTGCCCCAAGGAGCCTGTGCCCAAGGGCTCCCAAAGTCCCATTTCTACACTCTGAAGTACATCAAAAGCCTGAGGTCCAGAAAAGAAGACAAAGGACAGCTCATTAAGGACTAAAACTGCAGGTGCAACACGTAGCATTACCAGAAAACAGATATACTTTTAAGAGCCCCCAGAAACAGGGGATGTGGGAGGAAGGGGAGGAGGCATGGAGCTCTGAGGGCCTGGCACCTTCTGCCACTGGGCAGGGCACTTCACTTTCCTACACAAGTCCAAGCTGGCAGATCTAATGCAGTGGAGTGCCCACTGGCAGAGGTGGCTGAGGAATAAAAGATTTCTTTTCTATGTACTTTGTGTGCCATGTTTTACCTACTGATTCACTTTGTAGGCACAAAACTGTTTTGTCTTTCTTCAATGCTGTAACTGTGGTCAGGATAGTAGGCATAGATATAGCTTCTTAGAGACAGAATCCCTGCATCTACTTTCATGTAAATATAGTACTAATTAGAACTTCTATACATTATGACTTGACTTGTAGCCTCAAGTTACCTCTGAACATTTACTTCAATTAAATTGTACTTGGTTGAGCAGGAGTCTCGCATGTAGCAAGCTTTTCAAATTTGGAACAACTTGTGCAACTGTTTTCTGAGCCTGTTACAACTTTCCAATGCCCTTTTTCATGTCTGTGTGTGGACTCAGCATCCCAATAATGGTCTCACCAATGATTCACCTGTACTTCACCTCCCAACTCTTATTTCCCAGCATAACTTGGAAAAACATTGTTAAACTATCTAATGTGATTCCAAGTCCTTTTCAGCATCACTCCCTTATAGACTATGGTCCCATAACGCAAAACTTCTGAACATACACCTTTTGGGTTTGGAGGTATGATGGGGCATTTGAATGCAAGCACGTATACTTACCAAACCAATCAGTCCAAATATGGAGAGTGGACTTAGCTTTACTACTACTTGTTTCTCCGCCAACATTTGTTTTGCATCCAAATCCTGCAAGTTGTGACATGATTATTGGGTAAATCCATTTTGAGCCATGTACTTCTACTTCAGTGACTCTGCATATATCTATTAACTTAGCGATTTTGTGTGTTTGCTTAGAGGAAATGGTCACTGCTTGATTCTTTCTATAAACTAGTCAGATATTCTAAAGAAAAGTACATCGGTTTTTCACCATTAGTTTACACTGCTCTTCTGTGGACAAACTCTCCTCATGCTCATCTAATCCCCTATGAAGACTGATTTAAATCAGGTTTCTTTTTTGTCATAATTGAAGTCAGGAAAAGAATAAACTTACCTTCTTCTTTCCAGTAACAAAATATTTAAATGATGACAGCATACTGAAGGAGCAAAACCAGGGACTGTGACTCCTAATTACTGCCTCCATTTCCTACCCTCTTAACTTTGAAGCTCTGCATCTATTCCATGACATAGAGCAGAAATATGCATGAGTTGTGATTCTCCCTCTAGAACAGGGAAAACTAATTGACAGCCTGAAGGCTGAATCCAGCCCTGCAAGACAATTGTACTTGGGTCCCACGATGGCCCAGAGCAAGACTGCACATCATGCTTAGACTGCACTAAACAATTTGCTTAACCCACAGGAGAGCAGGAAAGAAAGAAAAGGGAGTGAGGAGAAGTAGGGAGTGGGAGTAACAAAAGAGTGTGGGTGATGGCTGATGGGCTAAAAATGGAAGTATAACCATTCCAGCACTTTCCCACCTTCCTGAGTTGCCTCTATGGAGAGCAGTTAGTGCAGAGCAGAGCCAGAACAGGCTGAGTCCTTCATAGGATCTGCCCTGAAATGGGCTAAACCAGAGGGGTTGCTTTCTGCTGCAGTGACTTGGACAACCATACCAGGCTCCAGGGTCCACGTGCCTTTTGTAACAGGCTTTTAAGAGGTAGCTTTGCTAGATCTGCTAGGTAATTAGTGTAGGTGGGGAATGAACCACTGCCTCAAGAACCCCTACAAACAAAGGAGAGGAAGGCAGCACCATTCCTGCAGGGGACCTACAATCTCTCCAAAGGGAGGTCACACTGCTGGAGCAGATAGTCTGGATGTTACTGGTCTGGACACAAAGTCCTCTTCTTCGCATCCACTATGTATTAAAGTAAGGGGGCTGAATAGGTTTTACAGGCTTTTCCCAAGCGCAGATTAAATTAAAATCAATGACACTCATCTACTTCTGCAGGAGCAGTCCCGAGTCCAGCAGGAACATGCGTGTCCCCATACCAGGCTCTCCAACAGCTCCTATAGCATCTACATATATTATTAGGGTTTCTCTTTTGGACCTTTCTCTCTCTGGACAATGGAGGGCTAAATATACAATCATCTTGATATATTCATCTGATCCATGAGCAGCTGGGAGGGGCAGGGGAAAGATGGCCCATAACCATAGGGAATCAGCAACCCAGGAATAAATCCATAGACAGAAAAAAATCAAAAATTACGAGTTAGAGAACTAAATTTATATCCCAGCACCACACAAAAGGGATAATTTTTGGAACATTTCAAAGGACTTCCAAAGTTATTTGCAATTAATGCTAAAAATAGCTATGAAACATTTCAAACAATCCTTAAAGCAGAGTGATGAAGAACAGTGTTGTGAGGAACAAATGTAACTGAGCAGAATTTCCCAATCTCTCCACGGCTGATAGACATGTTTGCGACCCTCTGAGACCAGGATTTAATTTCTTCCTGCCTTAGTTTTTCTGTCTAGAGAACAGCAATAGTAGGACCTCCTTCCTTCCCAAGTACGAGTACATTTCAACATTTATAAAATGCTTTTAAAAACTTGATTTGAAATACCTACACAAAAACAGAGGAGCATCGACTTTTCAGGGTACTTTTGCAAAAGATTTTCTTTCTTCTGTACAAGGACAATATTTACTAAAATTAGCTGGCCTTTATGATTTTTTTTTTCCCCTTTTTGGAAAATAATGTGACTATTTTTTTTTGTTTAAAAACCTAATTGCTGCAGTTAGAATGTTAAGATGAAGTTATTTCCAATGTCTACCATTATACTTTTTATTAACATTAAAGGATGGTTCAGCCCATTAATAGTGAAAAAGCTACATATTGAGGATATTTTGATTATTTTTATTTTGCTAGCTTATTCCATGGTGGAAGTTTTGAATATTTCATTGTCTGCTTCTTCAACGATTCATATATGACTAGTACAACTTTACAAGAAAAAAAAATGCTAACATATCAAATATCTTGCAAAAAATGCTACTTGACGCCTGTTTATGAAAGGACAGTCCTTTCCACTCTATTTTAATGTATGTTTATTCAGAAAGTGGTACACAGGTAAGATTTCATTTATTCTGAAGAAAAATTGATCAGTTAATAAATCAAACCCACAGTTATTAGAAAGAGTAGTCCAGAAAATGAGTTTTTTATAAAACATCTTCGTAAAGTCACACTATCAGTGGAGCCTTTCCCGTTTTACAACCTCACCACAGACTACACCAAAGAACTAATTCCACTAATAAAACTGGAGCCAAACAAATTATCTTCAGATAAAGATGTCTACAAGAGAGACTCGCTAGTGTCTGATGAAAAATTTAAGAGCAGCATGGTATTCAAGGAATCCGCTTAATTATTGCCATCTTACTCTTGTGGCATTTTTAGTCTACGTATTCTGTATACTTTAGGATGAAAAAAAAAAAGAAATTTTTTTTTGGCATCAGAGAAAAAACGGCAGGTTTTTACTAAATACTCTATCTGTAGTATAAATTGTTGAGTAAGGATAAGGCACTGAGCTGAATACCAGACATCTAACACTAACAATTTCTGCCAGTAAAGCATTTACTAATAGGAACTGAGGAACAAAAGCAACCAAGAATGCCTTTGCATCTGGAAATGGTTACAGAAACCAAAATGGTAACTGTGTATAAAGTAGCAGAGTCAGATATCCTGAAGATTTTTTTGTTAAGAATATGGGTTAGTAAAATTATTTTACACTTTGGTCTTTTTTTTTGTTAATTGGAATACTTTAAGTTGTAAATTAATAAAGATATAATTTTAGTGGGGTTTTTTTCACTTTATTATGAACTTTTGGAACTGAATTATAGCAGGCATATAGGCAAAATATTAAATTTTAGTCAATCCAGCTCTAGCATACAGCTCCCCTCCAATCTCTTTTGATAGCACAGAAGCACAAAGAAGCCCAGTTTAGAGAGTCCACATGTGTTTAATCTTTGATTAATTGAACAAAACTAAGCGCCTCCAGACATATTTCTTTTAATCACAGGAAAGATATCTTTTCAGTTGCTTTGCTAGTAGGAGAGAGTCAGCAGATGTCTGCCTGGTCTAAAGGGAATTTCTCTTTCTCTGGAGAAAACAGTTTAAATAGGAGAGGAACAGCCATATGCTGACTCTGCACTGCTTAACAGATGACGTAGAGAAGCATCTACTACCGCAGGGAGTGGAACAGGGCAGTTTTCAAATTAAATTTCTTTCAAATTCAAAGCGATCAGCTGAAATCAATTTGCATACAGGATGCAAGTCAAGTCAGACAGTTCTCATCAAAACAGCTCACAAAGATGCAAATCTGTCTTTGTCAGCAATATGATTTTTAAGAAAAGTTTTAATGTGATGACAGTAAAAAGAAAGAAAATCAGTTTCTTCACAATTTTAAATACAGCTGATACTTTTGTTTTCTTGGAAATGATGACTGAAAATAATAATAAAATATCTCATCGATATGAAGTATTTGCCAAAAGTTCTAAATTCATACAGAAAAGGGTATTGACACAATGCAAATTTATCTCCAAATTTAGCTCAGGAGCAAGACCTTCAGTACTTCAGAAAAATATGTTTTAAAATGTAGAATTGGAGAAAAAAAGCATCAGAACGAACAATGCATGAGAATTACTATCCAGCATTTTATTTGTCTGACTTTATTCCTTTGCCTATAGCCCTATGTCCCATATTATTAGGGTTTACATTTCCTAGATGATAATAACAGGAATGACCTCCTTCACTTCATCTAGTTCTACCAAGACATTGTGGGGTGGGGGGTAGCAGAGGGTGTGGAGATCAGAGACTAAAGCAGAAACTGGGGAAAAAAAATATATGAGACATCTGTCAGTTGAAAACCACATATAAAAACTCCCTTGGACCAGAGGAATCTCGCTAACCAGGAAAAAAAAGAAAAAAAAAAAAAAAAAAAAAAAAAAAAAAATTGAAAAAAAAAAAAAAAAGAAAAAAAAGAAGAACGCGCCAACACAAAAAAAAAAAAAAAAAAAAAAAAAAAAAAAAAAAAAAAAAGAGGAGACAGCCAATGGCCCAAATTCATTTGATAACTTCCACCAAGGAGTTCCCTCTGAACTCTGCTCAAGGCTTCATCTTTCAGAGCCCATGGGCCATACAGGCTTGAGATATACCAAACAGCATGTTGCCTAACACCGTGGGGAGTACGCAGCAGAGACTGAAAACAGACTGTGTTATCAAAACCTCTGTTTCCTTCTTCATATAATTAGGATGCCTGCCTTTGTTGGTATTTATACGTGACATTAACAGTCTGAATTGTCTTCTGGATAGCAACAGCAAAACTAAGGAGAGCTTTGGTATCAATTCACTATGTTGGTTGGATTTAGGAAAATGACTTACACATCTATCTCAGGCTCATGTTTGGAAGGTAGGGCCCTTAAAACTTGAACAATTTTAATTGAATTATTTTTTTCTCCAAAATTAATGACCTATGAGTCTAAATCTGCAAGGCATAGGTTCCACCTTGTTTTGAGAATCTTCTCCAGTTTTGGTTCAATGTTTCAGATAATCTTTTACCCACCAGAGTCACCATTCCATAGAAAGACTACCACCACATTCTTTGATTTATGAACATGCTGAGCTGCACAGCAATTTCTGGCAAGACTACAAAACACGTAATTTGCTTGATCATCCATCCCAGCACGGTCACCATAACATTCTAAATTACTTACTCATCAGCTTAAGAATAATCATTATAGTCACAGTATCATAACTGATCAAGAACTCTGTTGGCTAAAGGCAACCTAAAATCCTCCGTTCCACATAGCGTCTGGCAAGACACAAATATATAAGAACAGCTTTCTTGGGTCGGACAAACTGCTCATGTAGCCCATTATTTTGCCCTGATCTTGGCAGGAGTAGATAATTGCATTGAATGGGAATCTTTTATTTACATGCTCTGTTTTCACAGTAGTTTTACGTAAGTCTCATGTATCAGCATCTAGAAAAAGCTTTAATTTGTTCTATCGCTATTGTTATCCACTAACAAGAACACTGACCTGTGAACTGTTTTGAGTACAGAATTAGCTATAATGCTCAAATATGTTGACACACATCCTCAATAAAAGTCCTCTTAGTCTGCCTCCAAAATATATTGAATCTTAGCACTTCAGATCTAGTATGAAATATACAAACAGTATAGGCTTCAAAACATCTCCATGGAACAACCAAAATCCTAAAACACCAGTCTCGCAACTGTAGACTATACAACCTTCAGATCTCTCAGAATTACTCTTACATATTCCCAATTACATACAAGTTATATTTTAGATAACACACGTAACAGTTTTCCTTTAAGAATGGACTTAGATATAACTACAAAATGAAGTTCTACCATATCAGACTGTGTCAGGAAGCATATTTAAGTTACCACATTCCCAGTCAAGCTTTGTTGTTTTGGTTTTCTGTTGTTTTTTTCTGTTTTAAATCTGCACATCATTTTATTTCTCAATGCATAAATTAACCTCATAACCCTCTCTACAGCATGAACATCCAGTAGTTCTGATAAGGTACATTCCTTATTTTATTCATTTA
Organism: Egretta garzetta; assembly: GCF_000687185.1. NCBI lineage: Eukaryota > Metazoa > Chordata > Aves > Pelecaniformes > Ardeidae > Egretta > Egretta garzetta. The sequence goes on from NW_009260801.1 coordinate 1,930,378, forward strand.
TTTAATGATTACAGGCAAGACTGAATCAAAACTTCACCAAGCAACACTAAAAAAAGTTACTTTTTTGTCTCCCCCACTGCTGACGCAAGGGTGGACATTTGCCTGAAGAAACCTAGTCTCTGAAGAAAATGATAAATGAAAAACTCAAGAGAAAGACCTTCTGGAGTATCTTAAAACCAACTGCATACCTGAGACAAAAACCATCCACAACTTTTATGAAACTTTGCCAAATAAAATTGTAACCAACTTGTTTGTTATACACAGGCTTTTGTTACACCTTACTGCAAAGTACTACATACAGCATGCAAGTGCAGCAAATCAGCTCTTTCTAGTATCACAGGATCACAGAATGTTTTGGGTTGGAAGGGACCCCTAGAGGCCATCTAGTCCAACCCCCCTGCAGTGAGCAGGGACACCGCTAACTAGATCAGGTTGCTCAGAGCCCCATCCAACCCGGCCTTGAATGTTTCCAGGGATGGGGCCTCCACTACTTCTCTGGGCAACCCATTCCAGTGTTTCACCACCCTCATTGTAAAGAATTTCTTCCTTATATCTAGTCTAAACCTACCCTGGTTTAGCTTAAAACCATTACCCCTTGTCCTGTCACAGCTGTCCCTGCTAAAAAGATTTTCCCCGTATGTATGCAGAGTATGAATCTCTGCACCAGCGTACTCTGAAACCTATCATCCATCCTCAGCAGCCTACAAAGAATTTACTGTGGCATGTTCACTGCTGCTGACAAAGTTTAGAAAGAGACTCCAGCACCTACGGTGGAAGTAAAAAGCAATACAAATATAACATAAAATAAATAAGCCCTGCTTTTGACTTGGCATGAATGCATGTTTTTCCAAGTGAGTCCCCAGGCAACCAACTAAATCTTAGCTATCTTCACTATAGGAGTGTTTGGTTTGGATCCCATATAACAGATTTGGTCTCAAACAATCAACACAGAGGTAACACCTTTAAAACCAAAGAAGCCTTAGTTTATGTGAACTTTGTAAACATAAATTCTTTATATCATCACTGGAATGAAACCATTTTAAATACATTAATACTTTTAGAAGAAATGCAGCTTGAGTTACTGTATATCAAACTAATTACAATTCCTTCTGATATGTTTATCAAGCACTAAATGGAAGCTGCAGCATGCATGTGTCTACTGGCCCACTGCAAAGAGGACACAGAGCAACCAAAGTGTTCATGAGTTAAAATAGAGTTAACAAGCCTTTTAGTGAAGTGGCAGTACAGATCGTGGCTCTAGTAGCAACATTCCACCAACAAGTGAGGAGGGCTGCCCTCCCCAAGATAAAGGCAGAAAAGATCACACTAAAGTAACATAAGAAACACCGAAATGTAGTCAACAAAAGTTGAGGGAATTTTTTCCCTGATCTGATGAGGTATGAGCGGTAAAACAGCATGCAAATGAATAAAGTCATTAAAACCATTTTAGCACAGCTTTTAACAACAAATTTCTTAAAGATTTTGTTAGTAATAAATGTGAAAAAATAGTAAATGAGGTAGCTGTTGGAAGCACAGAAAATGTAATGGCACTAGCCAATACATACCTCTGTTAAGCATACTCTCATAGATCTGTTGATCATGACAGCAAATAAACAAAACTGTTGTTCTGAGGTTCACCCAATGCTACAATGATAAGGCCTGGTAGGACAATATACTGCCAACAATATTAGTTCCAATCTTCAATGAAGAAAATAACAAATGGTTTGGTTGAAAAAGGGCATATTTTTCTCTGAGGCAATGGGTGCCTCAAACTTTGGAAATTCTGATACGTATCCAAATTATTCTTCGTCACGCAACTGAAAAAGGGAGTAACCTGTTGTTTGCCTGATTCTCTTAACACACCAGTGACTGCACACAAGGTATAATTTAAAACACAGAGCATTTCTAAAAATTTTGACAGCATTGCATAACTTGAAGCTAACAATACAAACAATATCTTGCACAATTAATGGACAGAAAGAATTCTGCAGCTAATTGAACAGTTCATTCTGCATAACACAGGGAAATGATGTAAAGTCATCACTGATCTTTACATTCTGTAGCAACTGTTTCTTCATCTGCCAAAGGAGTTTCAGAACAACAAGGGATATTTCATTTTACCATTTTACCATGTCATTTTACCAACAATAATTAATGAGGCTGCTGATGAAACCATCCTCTTCACAGCATGGTTAACTCTGTTTCTTGTAACCCAAAGGATCTTGAAGTGTTTTTAACCATAAGACAGCTACGCTGACTGTATGCCATTTTTATTGTTTTTAAATAATTCCTTGGTTATAAATATACCTCTTCTCTAAAAACTCATTATGACATGGCAAGGGATGAGGGGAAAGAGGAGGAAATAAGTCTAATTCAGTGGGAAATATCAGGTTTTGTATCTCTACTTCATTAAATAAAACCATCTTAAAGTAATTCAGCCACCTTCTCTGAAATTTGACATGGGCCATGTGTGAATTGCTTGCATGAAGGTAAGTTCTGTTCATAAAGAATACGAACACAGAGGCAACATCATTGCCTTCACATGTCTGGACAGTTCAATTTAAAGACAATCTAAAATTATGGCTTATTTCCACCCAGTAGAGGAAATCACCCCAGTAATTTTTGTTCTCATTTGGAATCTCCTGATTTTTTTTTTTTTTCCTGTTTGCATCATACAATGAGTTCAGACTGAAATTCTTTAGATGTGTCACTATTTCATTTTTAAACCATGTATTAGGATATTCATGGAAGGCTGTTAGAACAGCCATGGAAGGCTCTTGGAAGACCAATTTTTCCATCCCTGAACTAGGAATACAGTGGTTATAATAATATGATTAAACCTGAGTACCATAGGAGCCATAATTATTTAAGCAATTCCATTTGCTGCAGTGCTGGATTTCTGTGCACCCTCACTCCCCGATCTCTTTTTGTGTTTGGTTGATTCATACTAGAATTTGAAGATGTAGAGAGTAGAAATATCTATATAAAATAAGAACATAAACCCTCTCTATTTTGTTACAGAGGTTTAATGGGACAAAGAAATTCCTTATCTTTCACCCTACTTTCACCTTTTTTTTATAGGTGAAGGTAAATGCAACCGGGTAAGCCGCCTTTCAAATACTGGAGCTTTGTAAAGCATCTGCTATTCTCATTAGGTCTAACTCAATATGGGCAACATCATTTTCATCTAAAGAAAAAAAATAGAAAGAAAAAAGTACAAGGTTCACTTCTCAAGCTTTCAGAGATCCAATAGCACTATGCTTAAGAGAGAGAACGCAGTGCATGCAAACACACACACACTAGCATCTAGAAATATGACAGTAAGTTTCAAAGAAGTTATTTTTTTTAGCTTCTCTACATTTTCTCATGCACTCTCAAGTCTCACAAGGACAACTAGTTTTCCTAGCAGTGACATTTAGTGGGATTTCCTAGTAATATTAATAAATTACTTCAGTTCCACAGTTACCGGGGAGTTGGTTAGTAAAGGACATGGAGTATCTGAAGAGTAAAAATAAGGCTCCACGCATCTTTAAAAATTAGGTGGGGAATTAAAGAACTACATTAACATCCGCGCTCTCAATGTTCTTCAACTGACTGTAATGGCAGAGGAAAGTAATATGCACAAACTTATAAAAGTAGCTAAAATAACTGTTCTTGCTTTCCTCAAGCAGAGATAACTACATTATAAAAAGCAGCAAATTTGCATGCAACTTTGACCTCATTCCAGAAGATTTCTCCTAAAATATGCTTCAGAGGCAGTTTATAGTAATCCAGGCTTACTATGCAGCTGCAACAAGCAGTCAGGTCCAAGGTAAACCCACCACTGATAAATGGAAGGTTTTAAGAAGCATTAGCAACAGCACTGCTATTAAAACATTCTACACCTCAAGCAACTTTTGTTAATGCCATTGCTTGTGGTAAGCAATGGTATAGCTTCACTTTTTTTTTTTTTTTGATATGTTCGTAGGAACTTAACAAGATCCTTGTCTTTGTTATTATGCATGTAAGCATTTGAATTAAGTCACTTATCAGCAAGACATTAACATCTCCGGTAACAAAAGTCTGCAAATTTGCCCATCAATTGGCTTAAAACATTGATGCTGTACAATGGCAGTCAGGAGAGCAAGTTTGCTACTGTAGCCTAACACGATACAGATTGAACATATGATGAAAACAATACACAAAGAAATATGACTTTTCATTGTGAGAAGGATATTACTGTTTTAGAACCACTGAACAGAGCTGTTAACTCAACTTTCATATCAACCCTGTGCTATGTAAGGTTTTTTGATTGTTTGTTTTTGAAGTCACAGCATAGTAAGTCTATGACTGGGCTATTCCTGGGATTTGATGTAGAAAGTATTTGGAGTATTGTCCATTGTAAATTGAAAACAAGTATGAGCAAACTTTCATACACAACAGCTTGTTTAGCGTAAAATATCCTGTTAATGAGGTTAGAGGTAGCATACATGCCTATATCATTTACAAATACTTTTGCAAAGGCATTGCTCTTGAGAAGCAAATCCGTATATCAATGGAAAATAGAAACATTGTGATAAAGGTTACCCTAGAACTTTCATGGCAAAAGTGAAATAACTTTCTCCCATAGAAATATGATTTGAATTAAAGATTCATGAAGCCACTGACCAGCAAACATAACTAACTTCATTTGCATTTGATTTTTCTTAGCATCCTCAAAAACTTTAGAGTGGAAAAAGAAAGATGAATATATCCCTGCAACTATTGCTGCCACTCTTGATATAGGTAGACTTCTACATAATGCTTCATATAAGAGGCACCCACAAGATCCAGAGACAGAATTTTCCACAAAAAAGAATAACTGGAGGAAAACAGAAGAAAACAAATTAAACACTGAATCAAACTATCACACACCAATAACTGAATTTGGTCTTGATCAGGTGCATCCGTTCACCAGACAATCCTGAGAAATTCAAGCACATGAAGCAGCTGCAGCCACCTTCCAACCCACTAATCGGTAACTGCACTTTTCCAAAACTTCCACTTCTCTACTGCAAAAAATGACTTTTGTTTCCCAGCTGTTTATGTGACAGCCAAAACAGTCTCCAGCCCTTACTCTGAGGATCAAGCATGGTTCCATTTTGTGCTCCCACCTGTAAAAGCTGACATTTATAGAGAGAATTACCCAGTTTCGTTTTGACAGGGACATGCCCTTTTTCACGTTCTTTAGGACCTTTCACCACCGGAGAACGTGTCTCTGGTAGGCAGAAATCTGAAACCAGTTACATTCCTCAAAAACAAAACACAAAGCTAATTTAAGTAGGTCTCCAGTGATCAAAAGGCTGAGTTCAGGAAGTCAAGAAGAAGCAGGCAAATGGACTTGTAGCAGCTAAAGTCTGAAGGATGACTGCAGACTGTTATCTGATTATCCCATCGCACACCCTTTCTGGGCTACCCTACAGAAATGTCATTCTACTACAGATTACGTTTAAACACCTACACCGAGTCTCCATTTCAGAAATTTTGTGGGAGTAAGGTTCCAAATAAAGACGAAACCAGTCAACTAAAAAAAAACCAAAAAACAACAAAACCACAAATTAAACAGGAGTTGCATCTCTTTTATTTAATTGACTTGTAATTCAGCTTTCTGCTGAGTTCCTATTCATGCAAATTTATATTCTTCCCATTTATAAAGATCTTACCGATCTAAATGATACAAAAAAAAGTCATGTAATATTAAATTACAATGCTATTTTGCACAGAGCCGTGTAGCTTAGAATAGTTTTACTAGTGTAAAGTGTCTGAGAGATTTTAATTCTTGAAATATCAAGTGGCTAGCTATCTGTTTTGGGAAAGTTACAGTCTCTGAAACATAATCAAACAGAATACAGTCAGTGGGGGTTCAAGTACTCGTTTCATAGATTTAAAAAAGATACCACTCCTCACCAGCCAGAAGGATCATTTTGTTTTTAAGGTATTTTGCGGGTAGGGGTGGGACACTGTTTCAAGGAAATAGCCACAGAAACAGCAGGAAATAGAGCTGCAAAAGAAGTTTTTATGTACATAAAATAGCATTATGGAGAAGATGCAACAAATCCCCAATGCTATGAGTAGAGAGATAGGATCTTCAAACATTTTGGAAGGGCCACAAGAGGCAGAGATCGCATAAGAAAGAAACTTAATTCAATTTGCTCATAGTAAATGGTATTTAGATCATGTTTAATACTGCCATGACTGAGATAGATAGATACATATCAGTGGAAGAAAATGCAACACTTTAATCTTTGGATTAAATGGCATACACACCTCAGTCAAGCCAACAAAGAAAGGTTGATGAACAGAAAGGAACAAAGCAGAGGGAAAACTCTCTCTGCAATTTTATGATTTATGATTTTAGTCTCTCCCCTACTGCGGCTATCACATCTGAAGCTATTTTTTTATATTCTTAAAATACACACTATTTAAGAAGCTTTTAATATATTGCACTTTTGAAGTTTCTGTAAATTTGAAATCCCTCTACATTTCCTTCTTTGCAACTGTGGAATCTATGCACAATGTACTCAAGAAACATGTCCACCTAATGACACAGGCAACAAATTTCTCATGGACTTTCTCAAAGATGAGCACTGGAACTACTTAAAAAAATGTGCATGAAGGAATAACAGACATGAAAATTTATTTTTAATATTAACCTGAATCTGAAGTCAAATCTACACATCAATTGAACAGTAAGGGAACATCATCCAATTGAAGTTGTTACTGTAAGAGGTGATAGAAGAAAATACTATGATAAATTCCCTCTCACGTTACGAAACAAACTGGTTCAAACAGGAGCTGCTTCTTCCTGCGAGAGCTAGGTGTTATAATGCCAAAAAAATGCTTCTGCTTTCTATGTTTCCCAAAAGTTTTTTGGTTAAACTTACAGCATCAAAGCATATAACCAGACGAATATTCTAAATGATCTTCTGTACTTTGTAAATGGAAACCAAATAACAGCAATTTTACTGTGTAACCATACGAAAATTAAACATAAGGATTTCTTAAACAGCAACTGTATATGACTACATGTATACAAATGTAAATGCTGTGGTGCTCAAAACAGGTGTACTGAGAAGCTAATCAAAACAGTTTGCTGATTTTCAGTAATCCACTGTGAACGCTGCTACAGTTCATAATGACGACAGCATTACAGCTATAATGCACAGACTTTGAATTTAATGCAAATTTATTCCACCAGCCTTCAACTCCCTCCTTGTTCCTCATCTCTTCCGTGCTATTTAAAGTGGTTTGGTGCTTTTGCACTGTCACATCACTACCTTTTCTAGTAAAACCATAATCTTTTCTGTTAAAATTCTTTGTCTACAATCTGCTGGTATACAATTAACTGTATACCATTATACCTACAAATCTTATTTCCAAATACAATTTTCTGACACTAGCCCTTGATATGAGAGTAATTTTGAGCTGGATTAACAATTTAATGCTATACTATTGTTAGGTGGTGTACATTTGAACCCCTTTAAGAAGATGCTCATCTTTTGGTTTTTGTCTTGAGTGTTGGCAGAGGCTCTTAAAAACATTTGTGGCTCTATCAATATTTTGCATTCAGACCCTGCCAGTTAAGACTCTACTGTAATCACATGAAGATGATTTGAGGCAGGGGTGACAAACACATTTAGCAACTACATACCAGTTGAATTGATGTATGCCATAGTGTACCAACCACTGAAGTCTACCTCATGTTTCTAGATTCTGATGAAAAATTGTGGAAGACTACATGCATTTCAAACATTACTTCAAGGTACATCACAAACCAAAAGAACATGAAATAAGCATAACTGTCCACGCTGCTTTGTTGCATGGACAGAACATTAAAACTCATTCTAAGAATCAATGAGCAGTGCTGTAAAGTAAACAAACATCAATTAAATAGAAATCGAAATCTCAAACACTAACACCAACTCAAAACTACACCTCCAAGATACTCAATATAACATTTGGGAGTAACCAGTCAACAGATAATTTAAACAGGTTATGCATTTACTGGATAAGCATGCTTTCAGCTAGCCACACACTAATTACTTTTATCACTAAAAGCAGTAACAAAGCATTGTCACAGATCTTAATCATGTGTATTTACTGTATTATATGTGATGCTAGAGATCCTTCTGGTAAAGAATGATGAAAGTCCTTGGGATTTTCTGTGAAGGTGAGCAAGACTGGACAAAGTGCTCAAGAAAATGCACAGATTTGGTTTATTTCCCCTGCTTTCTGTGAAAGTTATGAAAATCTAGCCCTTCTAAAATTATACACCAATGTTGGCATTTATTTAACTTGTCTAAAAGTTAGAAGCCTTGTCAGAACTAGTTAACAACATGAATTGTTTAGTCAGAGAGATAAATGTTTTCAGAGAGCAACTCGCCCAGTTCTGTGCTAGCTCCTTAACATGACACCAGATTATTTGCTACAGATTACAGAGGAAGCCTATAAAAGCAACTTAAAATAGATACCTAAATCGTGAATTGCAAGGTTTCCTCTCATACTTCAGTATATTGATTGATATTTTTTGACCTACACTTGTCCCTCCACATGAATGCTTAAAACCCTTTCATGTACACTCTCTTCCTTTAAAATAAGTAGAGTTTAAAGGGTATACAGGAAGAGATAAGCATTACAAAGTGATGTGAACATACTTGACTGCTCCTTCCGTTGGCCCAATACTTAGAACTAGAGAGATAATTTGTGGGCCACTTGTTTTAGAGGGAAAAAAAAAGTGTTTCTAAATCTGCTATTATTTTTTCTAGTATTTAGTTGTGTAACAACAACTACAAACATACCCTATTAGATCAAATTTTGGCTATCCTGCCTCCTATTACACGCTGCATTTTGCATAGTTATCTGGAGAGGAAAAAAAAATCTATGAATTGAAATTAAGTATACAAAATCTAACAAACATTAAATAATCATAATTGCATGGAAGCACAGTAGTAGTGAAAATACACAAAAAAGTCTGAATTTCTACAGTGATATGATACTTCTAACTGTTTTCCTATTTTCCTATCTCTGTATCAGTAATAATTAACTGTATAACTCCTTCATTGCTTTTAAGTCAATGCCTCAGAGGCAGCTCACACTTATTTTTTTAATCTTCAAATAACATCAAAGCAAGCAGCTGTTACCAAGGACTGAGAGAAAAAAAAAAAAAAAAAAAAAAAAAAAAAAGTACTTACTTGCCACCTCCAGCGATGCATTATGACTTACAGCTTCCCCAAGGTAATTCCTTGCCACACAGACATAGACCCCTTCATCTGGCCTACTCTTGCGCCCATGGACTATGCGTAAGAAAAATAAAGATCCGCTGGGCAGCAGCATGCGATGGGAGCGCGGATCATCCTTGTCCGTTTCCACTCTTTCCCCCCCCTTGTACCACTCGATGGTGGGGGTCGGCCTTCCTTCTGCTTTACAGTTTAAAGTTGCCGGTTCTCCTTTGGAAACAATTAGATCAGAAGGGTGTTCGACAATTCGAGGTGGGAAATCTTCTTGCCGAAGACGGGAGCCTGCAAGATAAAGATGCAAAGTTTTCTTAGGATATTGTTGCCAGGTACAGTCACTGTGTTTTGCAATACAATTACTTAACCATTACCCCACAGTACAGGATTTAATAAGAACAGTTATTAACATCTTTTTTAAGGGGGGGGGGCAAAAAACCACACACTTATGCACTTCATTGCGTGCAAGGTTCTCTCAAGTAAATACATTCAAAAGCATTTTTTCAACAGGCGACCTATATTAGTGAACTAAACTGCCATGTTCCTAAATCACATCTGTTTTTATATTGATCTATTCATGTATATAAACTTATACATACATGCATATGTATATTTAGAATTATGAAAAACTAATCCTACAGATATTCTACAGACATCAGAGCATCTCCACCAGAAAAACTGGCACTGCTCTAATTCATAAGACAAAGTCATAGTCAACCTGATTAGACCTTTTAGAAAGCGTATTAATTCATGCGATGTCTGCAGAGTAAGTCTAACATCTCCAGCACCCACAAAGTTGCTTTGTTTTGCTTGTATTATCAGCTCTTTTTAGTCATTTGTTAAGCAGCACCATAAAGGTACAAATGCATGGTGTGCCTGAGTGCTTCTTATACCTCTTGTGTCAGGGAAAACTAGAACAAGTTTTTACATTATACAATTTTTTACTGTCTCCAATTCAGAACCCTGATATAACCCGAGACAACAGTATCAGAGATTAAAGACAAGTTACAAGCAAACAGGGTACTCTTCTAGAAAAACATTCAGTTTCAAACTAATTCAAACTGCAAGCTGATGACTGGCATGAAAAAACCTCTAATAGTCTGGATAGATAAACATACCACAGAAGAATGTGTGTGTAGAACATGTATATTCTAAACATAAATATTCTAAAGTTTAGAACTTTCAAGTAAAGTTTATTTCACGTTTCCTCACCTCAAGATAATCAAATTAAATGTTACACTAACTGGCTAGCACTAATCGCACATGCTCAAATATCTGGTGCTATGGCTTGACTACATTGAAATAAGTTTTGCATTCTGTATGCAGTAAAAGAAGACAGTTTTATATGAACATTACTGATCATTAAATACAAAACTCAAACAGTGATAAACCTACTCTTTTGTCCTTTGAGGAAGATAATAAATAGTATTGTATTTGGGACTACTTTCCTAAATTATAAGAAACACCATATTGTTTATCTAATTTGCCTATTTCTGTTCAGATATTGACAATACTGAAAGATTTTGTAGTACCTAAAGCAAACAAGCAATTGTATTTTACATTTACTTTTACCTACAACTGCCTGAGACATAAAAACTAAAGTATGGGTGGACATAACAGAAGCCAGGAAACTCCCAACTCCTTTTGTTGGCTACACACTACTTTGCAGCCCATCCCTGCACATCACGGTAAAGCGAAATTTTGAGCTGCAACCTCCTAGAGATGTGGCACAGGCCAAATCCAGTGAGAGGAGAGCTAAAAGTACAAAGGAAAGTTGTGCCAACCAGCACTAGTCTTTTGCAGTAGCTAGAAAAGCCTCTAATATACTTTTGTTTGCCCTGAGAGCCTATCTCAGTCATTGCAAATACATTTGTGTCTACTCATCCTGAACTTTTACACAGCTTTTGTGAAAATCCCCTCATGACATAATGCTGCCCTCACAACTGGGGTGACCAATTTTAGATCTCTCTTTCCAAGATAGAAATGCCTAGACAGAGATAAAAACCTTATTTTGTTTATGCTTTTACTCACTTAGGTACCTCACAAGGAAATGCACAAAACAAAGGATTAGAGATTTAAAATCAATTGTTATAAGTCACTCTGGAAATATAAAAATCCAAGTGCAATGTAAAATGTTTACAGATAGTTAAGAATTGTTTTAAAAAACAAAGTTTGCATGTACATATCATGTTTGTATTTTCACAGATTACGCTAGTCAACCAGCACATGCTATAGTACAAGCCGTCTATTGTTTCTGTCAGCCTGGCCCAGATCACAAATAAATGAAAGGCCATTTTCAGATTTATTGTATGCATGCTTTCCATACTGACATTCAAGTCACCATACACTAACTGCAAGCACTGTACAGAATGCAAGTTTGAAGACTGACCTCTAAATTTTATTGAAAACTTAAGACTCAAAACTCTTAGGAAGGGAAAACGTCCTCAGGAAACTCCAGGAATGCTCATATACTTTTTAAATTTCTTTGCTGAGTAACATTAGAGGAGTTAAAATGACAGCAATGTCTTTTTTTTTTTTTTTTTTTTTTAAATCCTAGCATTTTAAAAACTTAAGACTCAAAACTCTTAGGAAGGGAAAACGTCCTCAGGAAACTCCAGGAATGCTCATATACTTTTTAAATTTCTTTGCTGAGTAACATTAGAGGAGTTAAAATGACAGCAATGTCTTTTTTTTTTTTTTTTTTTTTAAATCCTAGCATTTTATAAAGTAACATTTCTCTAGAAAATTTCATGAAATTGCTTGAAGCAGAAAGGGACAAAAGTTGCACAAGTAGTTGACTGGCACATAGTGAGCACTAAGCACAGATGTAGTGACAACTGCCTGAGGGATATAATGGCCTTAACAACCAAGTTATAATTTTTCTACATATCTACACTTTAAAAAAAAACAACAACAACAAAAAAACCCACACAAAAAACCCAAACAAAAACCCCCACCACCTTTCTTTTCTTTTAGGCTAGTTATTTAAGCTGCATTTACGTTTTACTGAGAAACAGCAGCTTCAATTATCAACATAATCTTATAGTGGGCACCAATCCTGTAATTTTCCTGTCAAAAATCCTTCCCAAGGGGATATTTGGCAAAAAAATAGAAGCAGAACACCTATTACATGCTGGATCTGCCATTAAATATACAACAGAGCTGCTTTTTCTTTCCCCCAAAGATGACAGCACTGGGTTATATGGGAACCAACCAACTTGTGTTCTCTGCTTTTATTATAGTTCAAGTCTTTCATAAAAAGTCAACAGGATGCCACCAATTAAACTACGCCATACTAATTATTTCATGCTGCCACTTAAAAGAACAATTATATGAAATCATGTTGCTCGTTTCTTGGACTGTGCCACAACTATTTTTACAAGAATTCAAACACTGAAATAAACAGATGTGAAGGTTCAAAGAAAGTTAGCATTAGATGAATGCTAAACTCAGAGAGGCAAGATTTGCCTTTATTCCTACCTTGAAACCTCCTGTTGGTGGCATATACAAATATAATGTATTGAAAAACAGCAGGGAATGGATTTAAATGGGGAAGCTGCTGATATCAGGGGTACAAACACTGTGCTGTTTGCCTTTAGAGGGAAAACAAAAAAAAAAAATAATGTGCTACTGGAACAAAGTGCCCCAAATTTGAACCATGCAGCTGAAGACAGTTAAAAATCAAGACTGTATCTACAGTTCATCTAAACTTCAGCTCCGATGGATATGGAAAGCCTGATTTCCCAAGATCTATATATCTAAATAATAATTTATCCTATGTCTTATAAAAATGCTGCATGACAGACTGTGTCTTTAGCCAAGTGCCAAAAAGCCAGTATACTCTTGGCCTTGTTTCTTTTCCATTTCACAAGTGCAGCATTTAACACTGATTTTCAGAGCAGATGCTCTCAGCTCTTCTATCAAAATGCTTTACATCATAACATAAGACTTGAATGACTGGCCTAATTGCTATCCAAGTTATTCATACAATGCTAACGAACAATATCACAGGTTTAAAATCAGTGTTAGGTGATTCTTGCAAACAATTATACCTCACCAGAACATAAGAGCATACCCAATTCCCCAGTGTTTCCACTACATCTAACTTAACCTCTTTCAGAAACTTTCCAGAAAGTGGGGGGAGTTTTTCTGTAGTTTTGTTTATGTTGACTGGAAAGATGTTCCATAACCCTCTAGCTCCAGTGGTTAGAAATCTTTCTCTAATCCTCAGGTTAAACATGTCCCCGAGTAGTAGAATCATAGAATCACTTTGGTTGGAAAAGACCTTTGAGATCATAGAGTCCAACCTTTAACCTAACCCTGACATCCCACCACTAAACCATGTCCCTAAGCACCTCATCTAGCCTTCTTTTAAATACCTCCAGGGATGATGACTCGACCACCTCCCTGGGCAGCCCATTCCAGAGCCAGACAACCCTTTCGGTGAAGAAGTTTTTCCTAATGTCTAGCCTAAACCTGCCCTGGCACAGCTTCAAACCATTCCCCCTCGTCCTATCATCTGTTACCAGGGAGAAGAGGCCGACCCCCACCTCACTACAGCCTCCTTTCAGGCAGTTGTAGAGGGTGATCAGGTCTCCCCGCACTGAGTACAGGGGCACGATCACTTCCCTACTCCTACAGGTCACACTATTTCTGATACAGACCAGGATGCCATTGGCCTTCTTGGCCACCTGGGCACACTGCTGGCTCATATTCAGCCGGCTGTCAACCAGTACCCCCAGGTCTTTTTCTACCAGGCAGCTTTCCAGCCACTCTTCCCCGAGCCTGTAGCGCTGCATGGAGTTGTTGTGACCAAAGTGCAGGACCCGGCACTTGGCCTTGTTGAACCTCATACAGTTGGCCTTGGCCCATCGATCCAGCCTCATTCTTCCTGTGCTTGAGCTGCCCTTTAATTCAGATCTCTCCAGACATTTCTCGGGTTTTTATCCCTTTGACATGTACATCGCAACCTTTTCCTTTTTTACCATCCTCTGGGATTTTGTGTTCTTGTTGCTGTTAGAAATCAACAAACTAATCTCATCTAGTTTTCCCCTGATAACATTTGTTCACCTTTTCCTCATCTTGAATTCTAGTTTGAGTTCATCCTTTTGAACATGGAAGACCCAAAGCATACACAGTGGAGAGGCAAGCAGACTTTGAATACTATTTCAAGCACACACTGCAAAGCAATGTCACAACATGTTACAGGGGAAAAAATAACTAAAGGAAAAAACCTAAGTATTTTTCTGAAAGTGGCTTTTCTGCCCAAAACCATGTAGCTAACCTAACCTATTGGGCAAACAGTTCTCACAGACAACAAATACTTTTCAGGTAAAAAACAACAGGACAAAGAAGATCCGTAGAGCTCTTGTCGCACACACTTTCTTTCTCTCAACTTCTCCAATCTTTTTAAATATTCTTACTCTTCATATACTACCCTTGTTTGGGCAAAATAAAACATCTGTTTTCTTGGGCTTTGTAGCCTGAAAGAACAGTGCATATTTTGAAATTTCCTTTACAGGTATTGCAGTCTTCCCTCCATAACCAAAGACATGAAGTAATTAATGAAGGCAGTAATGCTGTGCCCATGCAACAGATCCTCCTAGAAGCTATGCTAAAACACATGGAGGCCAGGGAGGTAATTCGAGATAGCCAGCATGGCTTCACCAAGGGCAAGTCCTGCCTGATGAACCTAGTGACTTTCTATGATGGTGTGACAACAACAGTGGACAAAGGAAAACCAATGGACATCGTCTATCTGGACTTCTGCAAAGCCTTTGACATGGTCCCCCACAACATCCTTCTCTCTAAATTGGAGAGCTATGGATTTGATGGGTGGACTGTTCGGTGGATAAGGAACTGGCTGGATGGTCGCATCCAGAGGGTAGTGGTCAATGGCTCGATGTCTGGATGGAGACCGGTGACGAGTGGTGTCCCTCAGGGGTCCGTACTGGGACTGGTGCTGTTTAATGTTTTCATCAATGACTTAGACAGCGAGATCGAGTGCACCCTCAGCAAGTTTGCAGATGACACCAAGCTGAGTGGTGCCGTTGACACACCAGAAGGACGGGATGTCATCCAGAGAGACCTGGACAGGCTGGAGAGGTGGGCCTGTGTGAACCTCATGAGGTTCAACAAGGCCAAGTGCAAGGTCCTGCACCTGGGTCGGGGTAACCCCCAGTATCAATACAGGCTGGGGGAAGAAAGGATCGAGAGCAGCCCTGCCGAGAGGGACTT
>NW_009260801.1:1946249-1978281 GCF_000687185.1 Egretta garzetta
GGAAGGGGTTGCCCAGAGAGGGAGTGGAGGCCCCATCCCTGGAAACATTCAAGGCCAGGTTGGACGGGGCTCTGAGCAACCTGATCTAGTTAGCAGTGTCCCTGCTCCCTGCAGGGGGATTGGACTAGATGACCTCTAGGGGTCCCTTCCAACCCAAAACATTCTATGATTCTATGCCTTTGCATTTTCCCAAAACAGTCAACTGTATGAGAACAGAAATTTCACTTTTGAATTCTATTTTGGCATAAATCACAAGAGCCAAAATTACATTCAACTGACATTTCTGAAACACTGATTTGAGAATAGCATTGGTCATTGTATCACTTTGAACTGAGAAAGTAATTATTTGCAGTTTCATTTACAACAGCTGTTCATCTCTAACAACTGAGTATTGAACACATAGTCTAGGAAAAAACAAAAAAAAAACCTATTAAGCTTTTTACTTATATGCTGCCACTACTTTGCACAGTCATAACTGAACATTTCCGTAACCACCTTAAAAAGGATGCCACCTTTATGAACAAAAATGTTAGGTGTCGGAGGTGTTGAAGTCCTGCAGGTGAGCTGGTATATGTACACTAAGGAGAAAAATGAATAGTTGGAATGTAACAGCTCTGTTACATCAGTTGATTAATGCCCACCCAGGACTACAGGTTTACTGAAATGCATTTTAAGATGTGTTTAATGGTTCCAAATACTGATCTGGGAATACATCCATTCCTTTCCGATAACTTAGATACCATAAAATGTGACAAGCAAGGCTCTCACTTTGGATCAGTAGAACCTGCAATTCCCCTACGTGTTCCCAATGAAGAATAACATCTCCATTTCTTTTTTCTAAGCACACAATGCAAAACAGGTGAGCAAGATGTAACTAAAAAGAAAAGCACTGAACACTAACTGATGATTCCTACCATGAAACCACCATGAAGTTCCCTGAAAAAGAAGTTGCTCTTTTTTCAGTTTACACCATTATGTCAAGGAATCCTTTTGTTTCTCTCCTTTAATGGCTACCGGAGTTCCCATTCCCTGTGAGAGATGGAATTATTAAAAAATGTTCTTTTTCATTATTGCTGTTACTAAGGGCTACTTCGGGGTAAAGCAAGTTGCACTTTAAATACAAAGTCTGATTATGAAATACAAAAAGAAATTTTGTGGGCCATTGCTTTTAAATTTAAGTTGTAGGCACCCACAAAACATTTTTCCCACTTAGATAACCTTAAAGTATTTCATGTTGCTAAGACACTATAAATTACACTTATATTTCTGTCATAGCTACCACACTATCAGGAGATGTCAGAAACCATTAATTTACTGTACACTTGTGGCTGGAAAAAATCTAGAATAACCACAGAGTGCCTGGAGTTTCAAGCCACATCTGTCTGTCTCTCTGAAACAAGAGATTTAATGGGAGCTGTACTAAAAATGCCTCAAATCCAGACTGATCTTATGCCTGGCTGTTAAATACTGAGAGAAGATGTAACCCAGACATTGGAAGCTATAGACATTCAATCTACACAACACTTGTGTACTGGTCAACTGAACAGGATTTAGATGAAGTATTAAAGCAATAAGCTAAATAAACAAGGGAGAAAAATAAGAACAATTTATACATTATGTTCATTTAAATGGTTTGGTTTTGCTCCTTATTCTGCAGCAATTCTGGACATATATAATTAGGTCAGAAAAAAGCCATGAATTCTTAGGCAAAAAGACTTCTGGAAAGATGTACGGTATCTTACAGTTATTCAAATACTCTGCCTAGTGGGAATGAAAAAAAAAATATTCACAGGTACTGTATTGCACAGATACTGAATCTTTGTTTTAATACCTAAAGGCATATTTCCCAAGAGGTGCTAGGACAGACTAGCTCTCTGAAATAATCACTTTTAACAAACAACCTGAAAGGAGCAACAGCAAGAGCCATGCTTTAGATTCTTAATGCAAAATTAAATACAACCCTCAAAAATAAACTGTTTGTTCAAGAGCAATTTTAAGGAGACATAGCTTTACAGTCAATCTTTGTTATACAAACACATGCTACTGGTTTGTCCAGCAGTTCGCATAAATAAGTCCTGACCTGGTTATTCATTAAATTAGCTAGAATATAAATTTAAAATAATAATATTTATATTGAGCTATGCAAGATGCTGACATTTACATAAAACCTCAGGCAGTAGGTAATGTTCCCAGTGTAAGAAAGCATTCAGTTTTATTTTTTCTTTCCCTGAGTTTTGCTTTCTGGCAAGATATTTATCTCATCTGACTTTAGCAGATACTGGAGTAGTCTGAGATACCAGCATCTAGAGCACTGACTTTTGAAAACAAACTTCACTCAATAAAAATTAAAATATCCCACATCAAACTGGTAAGTTGGGAATAGCATTTACCCTTAAACACTAATGAAATTAAAGGAGTACTTTCATTAATAATACAAAGTCAACTATGACCCAGTGAGCAACCACACTATATTCAAAAACAAACACAATGGTAATAAAGCCGACTTCATTACTCATTTTGCCTTTGAAACGGCTGGAGTAATGCTGGGAGATACTTCCTACACTGAGATGATACTGAGAAGAGCACAAGAAGACAACTGAGAATGGCTGAGATGCACCTGAAAGGCAAGCTCATCTTTGGAGATCTGGATGTGACAACCAGGCAACGACAAACTGCTTGGAGATGATCATACTGAGTTGCAGGATGAGCACAGCAATTGGGGTCAGGCAGGTACAGGGGAACACAGACAAGGCCGTGACATTGTGAGAGCTGCACAGACCCTGGAATAGCAGTCAAGAGAGTCAAAAGGATGGCTGGGGGAAAAAAGAGGTGGCAAAGGATTATCCAAAGGCTGTAAATATTAGATAGAACTGAGGTAAAGAGTGACTGGAAGACCAGTGGGGAAACAGGTATTTGAATATTAAATTGATAGGACTTGATGATAAATGGATAATTCTATGGATAACAGAGTTGAAAAGATACTGGAAGTGATCACTGGTTACACAGACAAGCTGGGACATGGTAGGAAGATCTGGGACAGCTCAGAGCGATCACTGCTGCCCTTTTCTTCCCTGACAGATCATGTTCCCTACAAAGGAAGGCCTGTCAGCTCTGATCTGTTGTCAGCAGCTTCACTGGCACACCTGAGAAGAAAAAACAACTACAGTAAATGGAAAAGTGTGGGAATGGGTGCTGGCCTGAGACATCAAAGACCTCCCATTTCCAGGGATTACTTTTCTATTGAGCAGTGAAGGATTCTGAAACAAAGAAGAGACTGTCAGGCCTTCTCTCCTCTCCATCTTCCATCCTTGTCCTCAGTCATGTTTTATTCCAGACAGGAAGAGTATCTCGCTGGCTGCAAACCATTGGTTTGCCATTTGGAACGGGAAAACAGAGCTTGGAGAAAAACAATGATAGAGCACCAAAACCAAAAGAGGTTTTTATTTTTTTTATATATATAATTATTTTAATATACTGACATGTTTTCTATGTTATATGTGGTATATTACTTTTATATGTATTCTGTGTGGATCATTCAGATGTCAGACATACTGATGCAATAAAATTGTACTTCACGTTGAGGTTTGTCTGCAATCAGTGTCAAAGATTTCCCCTATTTGTAGTGTGATTACAGCACACCAGGCTATTTTACGCTGAAGTTTTATCTATGTGGACAAACAAATAAACCACAAAATATCCTTTGGGATTATCATGCTCATTCCTAAAAAGAAAATATGTCTAAAGATATACCTGCTTTTTGAGTTGCTCTTTTAAAAAAAATCATTTAGTCACAAAAACAAATGTAACACATTCTCTTCATATTATCTCAGATGGGTTGCCCACACATTCTTTCAGACTTTTCAAAACCTCCTCCTACCCTGTTTAGGAATACCAACTTCTAATTTATTTCCGGTTCCAGATTCAGTGCAAGATTGAATCTGATATTGATTAACTGCATGTTCTAATGTTTGCAAGATGCTGAGAGAAGAGAAAAAGGATCCTCGGTTCCGCAGGACTAGCGGGAAGCCAGAGAAACAGCAATTCTCAATAGGGCCAAGGGTTTTCTCTTCTCAGCTGTATCAGGCAACACTCTTCAACTCTGTGACAACAGAAGCCCAGTATTATAACACCACAGTCAATAGCATTCCTAGGCTTATGCCTGTGCCAATTTTGGTACATCTCAAAATTGATATTGCCATTTATTCCTGCTTCCAAAATAAATTCAAAGAGAAATATGAGGATTTAAACCACCTATCCAAAATTCTACTTTTTAAGACAATTATAAATTTGTTTCAGATGCAAGGGTGAATGAAATATCAAAACTGCCTGCATGCATCCAAATGCTAGGTAGTAATAGGACAGTTATAATGCTAGGTATTAATAGGACAGCTCAGGAATAAACCTGAATTTAACTACTCACAGAGCTCATAATTTAGGAAGGATTAACAATGGCATAAAAAGAACCGCTATCAAGTAGTTCAGTTTCCTTATGTCTATTCTTGTTATTTTAATGTGTTAAAAATTCAGATTAATACAGTTTTCTTCCACTCCATTTAAAGCAGTTTGACTTTTTGTACAACATTGTTTGGACAACTACAAAAAGGACAGGCATTTTCAATTACAAGGTGTTACTGCCGTACCACACACTGTCATGTTTTAGTTGCATAAGGAAGAATGGAAATTTACATCCAAATGAAAAACTATTTTCAATGAGTTGTTTACAATTACATAAAACGTAAAGATCAGTATCAATTAAAATATTTTATAGTTAGAAAAAAAAAAAACAAAAACAAATAACCACTTATTTAAAAGCAATCTACTCCTACCTTCTTTCCAAAACATATTTTTATTCAAATACAAACCTAAGTAAGTTTGTATGAAAAGCATAAAAGATAACATGCTCTCAGGGGAAAGCAATAAACATCTCCTCCTCTCAGGAGGAGAAAAAGGAACTATGAACCCACCAGTTAAGAAATTAAACATCTGTTGAACCTGTAAGAACACTGCTAGTCAAATCAGCCTGTACTGCTGGACACTGACATCTTGATGACTCAGTGAGAGAAGATTCTGTTTGCAGCAATAAGCCAGAAACAATATTTTCAGAGACCTTGTGAAATATTTTACTTTCCCATCTAAATGCAGATTAATCACTCCTCAAAATATATTTCAGCTCATTTGTGTACTAACAAGCCGTGAGTTACTTGGCATAGCAATCAACATGACATTCACTGCTTGATGACTGAAGATACCCTTCTATTGCTATTTTTCACCAGTATAAAGATATGTCAGAAGAGCAAACAAACTTTCACCTAAAATGACTTTCCACCTATCAATGCCATCAAAATCATCTTTCTCTGAGCTACTGTGCAATGTTTTCCCATTGACTGCGTTTGAATTTCTTGTCCCTTAACAGGCCAGAAAGTCCACTGGGTTTGGCTTTTGTTTCTTCAAAGGTTTCCCTGGTTCCAAATTCAAACTGAAAGTCAGCAACCTTCCGTATGCCCATTTCTCTTACAATTCTTTCTACTTATTCCTTTGTGTAAAGTGTAACTTTACAGCACTAACACTGAATCCAACTGCTGATGAATGGCATTACACATAGAAAGCCACATCCCAGGACTTCCCTAAACATACAATAGCGTGGGGCCAGAAAACTGTCACTGAGTTTTCTCCTCTGAAGGATGAGGAATTAATGCTGCCATTATCATCTGTGGTCTGACTTCCCATCCCAAGAGCACAACTGCTGAAAATTTAGTAAAAAATCATCAGAAATTTCAACCAACATCTCTGTCACTTCTATACCTTCCCAACTGGATTTTAGTTCTGGTTGCAGTGAAAATGGTACAACAACTTGAAGAAAACCACAGTGAAGACTTTGGTATCACTCAGTGGCTACCACAAAGTTTCCTAAAAACAGGGCCTGAAGAAGTTCCATTAATCAGGCATCTATATTTGCTCTTGCATAAAGCTTAAGTCGTCTTTGCACCCAGAGTTCTCACACTTTCAGCTCTGAATCATGTTACAAGGAAAGCTCTCTGGTAGATGCCAAGAAACAAATCCACACAGGGACTCACTCAGCTCCATATACTCCCTCCTCTACCAATGCACACTATGAAATTTCTCAATTATCCAAATACTAAAGACAGACACGTACAGAAGAAAACTTGGTTCACTGTAAGGAAGAACTATGTTAGACTGATTATGGTAGAAAACATCACCCTTTTACACAGTGGAAAAGCACAAACAAGCAGCTCAGTGAAATTTCTCCATGATCTCATAGCTGAGCATGGGGAGATGTTTCAGCCAACAAGCTAAATGTTACCCGAAGGAAGAGTGAAGGAAAGGCAGACCAGGGTACCTGCTATGAGAGGCACTTCCCCAGCTAGCAGTTTGATACTCTGCCAAATGAAACATATGGGTATAAATGGAACTGAGAAAAGTACAAAGGACTTTCATTTTTACTTCACAATCTCTAGAAGACTGCTGAACTAACCTCTCAATTCTCTCAACATAACTGCAGGCCTTCTTGATAAAAGAACATTCTACAGTATATACACAGCTACATATAGATATATAAAAAAATACAGTTAGCAACGTGCCTTTTAGTGTTTCTATCTCATTTTATACTACAACACAATCTGTGAATAAAGAAAAAAAAAGCTCAGAGGAAATAGTTTCAAAACAAATCTAAGTTTCAAAGCACTCTCTGTAGACACTATCTTCAGTCTTCATGCATGAAAATTCTATTTAACATCTCTCCATATGAAATTAACAGAAGAAAAATAAAAAGCATACTCTATCAAGTTGTTATTGATAAAAAAAAGGCAAAAAGAAATGTTAACAAACTACTTTCCTGAATATTCATAGTAAATTCTTCAAAAAACCTGTAGCTAATAGCCTAAGCGTTGATCAGCCTGAAATGCATTTAAGCATTTCAAACAAAGCTTTTGAGATGTCCTGCATGATAGGCACAGTCAAGAAAAACATTTAAATAGCACTGGTTTTAGGTGAGTTATTAACTTCTTCAAGAAAAAAGTACTGAACCACAATATTAAGGATAATTGTCTGGAGTCATTTATACTTTCAGAAAACAAAATATTTGAAATGGCCTTTTAAAGGATTAGCAACAAATCCCTAGAGGAATGCAGCCCACCTCAGTCAATTTTCAACGTTAAAAGCAAATTCTGACATATCCAGAACATTAATGAAGACAATGTTTATACCTTACATAGCATGCTAAATGTGAGAATTTTACAGATAAACAAAAATGCTGTTGACTCTGCCTACTGAAGCTTATAATGGAATGAAAAAAAAATATTTGAGAAGGGCAGTAGGTTATGGTTGTTGAGGATGAGATTTAAGGAGTGAGGAACATCATTAACAGTATGAGAAAAAGATAAAAAAATACAATTATTTGATCAAAAGAAAAAGTCAGGAGTGTGATTTTATTCTGGATATTTCTTTAATTATTTTAATATTTTTTTTTAATAGCTAGTATAACGAATAGCTTTCGAATTACTTTTATAAGGGGTTCTGGTGAAGGATTAGAGTGCTGATAGAAAAAGAGAGATCAATATTCCAAGCTCAAAAATGGAAAAAGAATGGAATAAGAGAAGAGAGGCAATAAAAAGTCACAGTGCTACATAACCATGAGGCTGAGTCAAAAGTAGTAGAGATGAATATAAGCAGTAAGCAAGGGAATAGAAACAGAAGAGTTCTGCAGAGCTGCACAAGAAATATAAAAGAAAAGGTAAATGAAAATTAGAGGAACAGAGCTGTACGATTTGAGATTATAATGCATAATACACCACCACCAGAAGCAAGCAGGCAAAACTCTGTATGGTTTACACATATAAATGCAAAATTATTAAGGAGAATAGCTGTTTCAAAACAACGGAAAGGAATCGTTATTATTACTAGCAACAATCACTATGTGACAGGGGAGGGGGTTCAAACAGCAAAGAAAAATAGGTTATGCCAGGAATTAATAAGCCTTAGAGGAGTCTGTGTGCCCAGAAATATTATCCATCTTTTCTGCAACTTTATCAGTAGGTCTAATAGAAGAGATTACTTCTCCACACAAGGCTTATTTCAGAAGTTAAGGTAGCTCTGTACAGAGAGGCAAGTCGAAAAACAGCAACAACCTATGAAAAAACAGGCAGTTAGATTAAAAGAATTCAACTAAGTATGCTCCTTCAGCAAAGGAAAGCTATTTTTCTCCAGTCTGTAAGACTCTAAGGTATGATTATATTATTAGAGTTTTCCTTCCAACAAATTAAACTGCATTTTACAAGGCTGTAGAAATGCTGAGGGAAAAAGCTACTTACATTCACAGAAAGAAACAAATTTAATCTCAAGCACAAGTGTCATCTTCTACTGCTCAGGATTATGGTCATACTTCCTATTATGCATAGAAGCTACCAGTTCACTAAGTTTACAATAAATTAGAGAGGAACATGCAAAGTGGACTAGTTTTAATTTCCACTTCCACCCCCTGCCTCCTCCCATGGCTACTCCATGCAGAACTTGCTCAATCCCTCCAGAGAGATAAAAGTAGGCTGGGACCTTTATTGCCAACAGGTAACATTAATCTCACTATAAACTTAGGCTGTTCAAGCAGCTACATCCATCTCTGTTACAGCACAGGTAGGCTATCAACCATGACTTGAGAGGTGGATAGAAGGAACTAGAGGATTTGTTCATTTTCATCCTCGCAAAGGACTATCCAAGGTTTTAAGCTGACTTTTTTTGCAATAGGGTTTTCAAGGCTAAACTGCCTTTTTGTGTCATAAATATAAGTACAGCATACTTTCTAAACACTAAAAGGCAACCAATACAAGGACTTTTCCACTTTATGTAAACAGCTATTTGAAACGAAACCCCTCAACCTAAATTAAGGCCTCCTGAATAGGCTGAAAGCCTTCAGTGGGACTAATTAGACAAACCCACTAGGCCTTGAGGCTCACAGCTGCTCACCAGTACCCTCTGCAAAGGCTGAGAATTAAATACATGGTTAGGGGTTTAAATTAACGGGTATCAGTTGTCCCTTCTCTACAGGTAGAGCCCTAATCTCAATCTTTTTTTTTTTCCTCTAATATACCATTATATGACTAATTAGTAGGCATTATGACACATGTATCAGTTTAAAGGAATATTTAATGACAATTAATCTGTCCTCATTTAAAATTCTTATTTTAAATAAACAGGAAATTCTCCCTTAGTGTTTTGATTAAAAACAAAAGCTAAGTAGCACTGAGAAAAGGTCTATTAAAAATGAATGGGTCTTTTCTTGAGATTGTACTGCAAATTGTCAGTCCCTACGTGTTACTTAGGAATTATACTCTTATTCTGTTCTATAATTTTGTGATTGCTCTAAGTATTTATAAGCTTGCATATCTGCAGTAGGAGCTGGAATAGCTACAGGACTTCACAAGCAGAAGTGAATTATAAACAGTCAAGCTACACAGGACATATTCAACACTATTTGATTCTTCATAAGGACAGTGGTAAGCAGGTAATTTTCAAGACTGTAAGGAAGAGAAAGACTGGAAAGTCTTTATTTGCATCAACTGCTTAAATTTTTCAAACACAGAACATCATCATCATTGAGAAACATTACCATCAAAAGAGCAAGTGATTTAGCGAATCAACTTTGAAAATTATAATCTAATGAAAAATAAATGAAGAATAAATTGGTTTATAAGACTTAGAAGAAGGGAAGCAAAAGGTCTCTAAAATATTTCAGCCTAAATCCCATGTTCTATCATCAGGAAAAAAATGAAACACGCTTCATGGAGAGCCCAAAGCTCTCAGCAAAGATCGTGTGCCATTCAGTCATATGTTCTTCTTCCAGCTTAAGAGTGACAGGTGAGAACCCATGCAAGGTCCTCTCTGGATATACTCCTAACTGAAACCACTATATGTGAACACAAAGTGCTTGGCCTTTGCAGTTTAAAAAAAAAAAACAGAAAAAACCCCAAACCACACACAAAACAGACAGGATTTTCTATTAGGTACATATAACCCCTACAGTGTGCAGAGGAAAGACAAAATGACTCAATATAAAAAAAAAATATTTTTTTAACATTTTAAGAAGAAAATGACGTAGAATTAGCCTACTTGGTGTGAAACTGCCAAACCAAGCCAAAGCCAAATCTCTAGTGTCTTCATGCCTTGCCACTTTAGTAATGGTAAATTAGTCACCTCCTTCCACCTGGAACAAGCAGCCGACAGACCTGTGCTCAAGGCAGGCATCTTCAGGGTGTTTATGCCCTTTCTTTCAAAACACACGAGAATGATGAAAGGTGATGAGGGGGCCCATTTGTATCAGCAATTAGGGAAGTCCCAGCACACAGAGAAGTCCTGGGACCAAGTCTCCACTCCATGGGCTATTGAACAATTTTACATAAAGCAGTTAAAACACCAATTTTAGAAGAAAGAAATTGTGACTAGTTTCTGCAACCCAACCTGATAGGTCTGAGACTGACAGTTACGTAACATGTTAGTGGATGGAATGCCCTAAAGACCATAGGAAAAGTAGCAGGCATGAAGAAAGGCACAGAAAGTTGGGGTGGGGAGGGGGGGATTTGGCAGCATTTAGGCTTCCTTGTGACTAGGAAACAGATCATGGAATTTTCAGAATGGCAGTTTCAGACATGGTTCCACTTCAGGTACCTAAGTCCCTTTTGGATCCTATCTTTAACCTGGGTGCTTACTTGAACTCTAGAAGAGAGGCAGATATTTATCCATCCATTCATGGAAACTGCTAGCAGCTCAATCTACTAACATCTGCAGTTCCATGCTGGTTTTAGGGCCCTTTACTCACAGCAATGACACTAAAAGATAGAGAAGCAGTTTACAGAATATCCAGAAATCACAAGTGCCAGCAGAAACAGCTGAGCTGACAATATGGATACACAAAGCTTAACTACTTAACAGTAAACATGTTGGGTGGGGTTTTATTTCTTTTAATATCAGTATTTAATTATCAGTAAAAAAAAAAAAATGATCAGACAGCATAGCTGTAATCTGTGGAATGAAACAACTGTTCTTACAAGTCAACATTATGATTTCACAACTTCTTTGTTAGGGTAGCTTTCTTTCCTGTGCAAAGATATTTGGCATATTAAACAGGCTTTCCCAAAACAGCAAGACACCATACCACTTTTAAAAACATGAACAAGGTGGTTTTTGATTAAAAAAGCTGATGAATTACCAACAATATTACAGAAGTCTACTCAAGACAGATTGCTATTTAAAAAGACAGAAGAGCAAGCCAAAGCTGAGAACTTCATATATTTAAGTCAGGATACATAGCTTTAAGAATGAAAATAAAACCTCTGCCTTTCTTTTGTTTAAAGAGGACCACTTTCCATTTAGCTGCTGTATTAGTTCTTAATTGACCATGCAGCACTATCAATGAGACAAGGAAGTTCAATGTTTGTACTTGTAATTCTCCAGAAAGTCATCTGTTAACTGATGAAGAAAGGCATGGAGGATTGGGTTAAAGCCCAGCTACTGAAACTTTGACCCTGTATTATTTATGTGAACAGGGACCAACTTTTGTACAAGTGCTTAGCTACTAAAAACCCGTAAATGAAAGAATGTCTTACTTGGAGATAAATTGCTAGCATCAGATAAAGTGTTGAATCAAACAAGAGTTCCTAACTTACTCTGAAAAACGTATCAGTGAGAAGAATGGGTTTCAGTCAGATAAAAAACCAAATATTTACAAAAATAAAATAAAAACACTTTTTTACATGCGACACTAAAGCACTCAAACTAGAAAAAAAGCCACACAGCATTTAAGAGCATGTTCTAATGACATAAGCTGAATATACTAAATAATATACATTCAAGCTGTCATTCTATACACTTTATATACACTGCAGAAAGGGTTTCATGCAGTACACAGCCTTCTCCAAAGGTCTACAAATGCACTTAATATTAAAAATGCAACAGACCCTCAACATGTCTGTTCTTACCCATTAAAGTAATTGTCATCATTGTCTGGGTCCTTGTAGTCACATTAAAATTACTATTTTCTAAAGAAATAAAGGTGATCACAGACCTATTCTGAAACCATCAATTTACAAATTTAGGCAATAAAAAGGTTCTACAAAGTACTAAGTCCCAGTGCACTCAGGGATTCCACTGCCTAAATCCTTAAAGCTGATTTGAAAACTCAAAAACTTAATAAACTGCTGAGAAAAGCATGGAGAGTTTCTGTTTCTTTGTTTTTTTTCCTTTAGCTATTAGAGTGTGCCTACATCCACACCAAGTCACATGAGTTACCTCACCAAGCATTTACCAACATTCACACAGGTTTCACTGATCGAGCTCTGAAAAAGTAATAGTACGTGATCGTGACTAGAAGCAAGAAAGCAAACAACTAAACAGGAAGCTGTATACCGAGTATGCTGCATGCATATTTAAGTAAATAGCATATGTCATCCAAACTTTCGTGCAGTCTAGTAATGCCTATCTTTAAGCAACACTGGCTAAAGGAAAGTATAGGTTTCTATTCCTCATTTACTAAATACAAGAGATCTCCCTTTCCTTGACTTTGATAAAATATCAGCTTGTAATTCATTGAAATCCCACTTTTAACAAAAAAAAAAAAAAAAAAAAAAGCAAATACAGAATTGCAGATCTTCAGCCTGACTTAATCACACTCCTCAACTAGATTATTTTCTTCCATGAGAAGTGCACCCTCAGTAAGTTTGCAGACAACACCAAGTTGGGCAGGAGTGTTGATGTGCTTGAGGGTAGGAAGGCTCTAGAGGGACCTGGACAGGCTGGATCGATGGGCTGAGGTCAACTGTATGAGGTTCAACAAGGCCAAGTGCTGGGTCCTGCACTTGGGTCACAACAACCCCATGCAATGCTACAGGCTCAGGGAAGAGGGGCTGGAAAGCTGCCTGGCGGAAAAGGACCTGGGAGTGGCTGGCTGACAGCCGGCTGAATATGAGCCAGCAGTATGCACAGGTGGCCAAGAGGACCAACAGCATCCTGGCTTGTATCAGAAATAGTATGGCCAGCAAGACTAGGGAAGTGCCTTGTACTTGGCACTTGTGAGGCTGCACCTTGAATGCTGTGATCAGTTTTGGGCCCCTCACTACAACAAGGGCACTGAGGTGCTGGAGCATATCCAAAGAAGAGCAACGAAGCTGGTGAGGGCTCTGGAGCACAAGTCATACGAGGAGCGGCTGAGGGAACTGGGGTTATTTAGTCTGGAGAAGAGGAGGCTGAGGAGAGACCTTATCATTCTCTACAACTCCCCAACAGAAGGGTGTATCAAGGTAGGCATTGGTCTCTTCTCTCAAGTAGCAAATGTTAGGATGAGAGTAAACAGCCTCAAGTTGCACCAGGGGAGGTATAGATTGGATATTAGGAAAAATGTCTTCACCAAAAGGTTTGTCAGGCATTGGAACAGGCTGCCCAGGGGAAGTGGTTGAGTCCCCATCCCTGGAGGTATTTAAAAGATGTGTAGATGTGGTGCTTAGGGACACTGTATAGTGGTGGACTTGGCAGTGTTAGGTTAATGGCTGGACTTGATGACCCTAAAGGTCTTTTCTAACCTAAACAACTGTATGATTCTAAACTAGAGTTTGATGGGCCAACACAGACTATAGTCTGTCTCGTATATCAACATAAATATAACTCTAAACCAAAACACAAACTTAACCATTGTTCTGAAGTAAAACAACAGATCCCCAAAAATATCTTTCATCCTAGTTTAAATAAATACCCTCACTTATTAATGTTAAAAGGAATCCTCATATAAACATGCAGAATCAAGCCATAGTAAAGATCATCCCTGACCTTGATGAAAGCCTTTCTTGGTATATTTCAGGAGGAAAAATCCCCATTTTCCTGTTAACGCTGTCATAAAGCCCAGAATGAATTACTAAAAATCATTACTTCTATGTTAAAAGCTCTTATGATGACAAGAATGAATTAGCAGGGGACGGGAAGTAAAAAGACAAATAATGCTAAAAAGGCCATCTCCATAAAACACTGCTGTGAATGCAAGTGCCTAAAGCCTTGCAGGCTTGTTAGTATTGCTCATTGTAGTCCCCTCTCCCTCTCCATGCAAGAATTTACCTGCTCTCCTTCACTAAAGTACAGTCTTCCTTCCCCCCCTCCCCCCCCCCCCATTAAGATGACTCCCTTCCTTATGAATACCTATCACTCACTGTACAGCATGCTGGCTCCCCATTGAGACAAAACTCTGTTAATAACTACTGGTGAAAAAATCTGCAGGAGTAGACAAAATAGTAGTGGTAACTATTGCATTGCTTCCAGTGAAGAAAAGAGTGCACTACTAGAAACTACTCTGAATCAAATATTAATCCATACAACTTAACAATTCAATGAACCATTAAAGATAAACATTTTTAAAATAAAACATAACTTAGTTAAAACAGTAAAGCTGGCTTACCCATTTCCTCCACATAAATAAGTTTGAAGTTGAGCTTTCAATCAAAATATGATAAGATAGCTTTATAATTTTACAAAACGAGGTACTACTCTCAAGTTGAAAGATTTCTTCACCCAGCTAAAAAAAAAACCAAACAAATAGCTACATATTCACATCAGGAGATCCTTTAAAAAAAAAAAAAAAGCCTAATATGTTGTGTACCTCATCCTTTTCTATTTTTAAGGTCAATAAATTGCTTCATAGAGGTGACACACTTTTCTGTCTTGCAGATGAAGGCACGTTGAAGACACCCATTTCATGATGAAGAAATAAATGAAGATAAAAAGTATAAAAAAATGTGGTTGAATTTGACAAATTACTATGCATACTTTATAGAAATCTATGTAATAGATAATACTGACAGAAGTATAAGTTATATTTTAAACAAAGTTCAAAGCTATATTGCACACAAAGTAATATGTGATGTTGAAGTGATGTTGAAGATAATGTTACTTATTATTATTACACTTTTAATTTATTAAATTGTCAAACACTCCTTTCTTTCTAGTAAGAGTCTGAGGTTGTAGGCTTTTCAGTATCTTTGATGCAGTCACTGTTGGATCACTTTTGTTTGTGTTAAGGTCTAAGTGAAAGTGACGACCAAGTACCACAGAACCATTTTTAAGTTGGAATATTCAAGTAACTACTTCTAAACAACGGGACATGAGACTAACAACAAAAACAATGCCCTTCTATAAACCAGATTTTTTTTTTTTTCCCCTTGCAATGCATCAGGTCCTTTATGCTACAGATTTCTAAGTTACCCAAGAAGTAGATTTTTAGCCATTATACTAAATCTTTATGGTTTAAAAAAAAAAAATTTTTTTTTCTCCTCCCCCCAAATGCTCCCAACATAACTGTTTGTCCTGGTTTCAGGTGACACAGGGTTAATTTTCTTCCTAGTAGCTGGCACAGTGCTGTGTTTTGGATTTAGGATAAGAAGAATGTTGATAACACCCTGATGGTTTAGTTGTTGCTAAGCAGGGCTTACACCAGCCAAGGACTTTTCAGCTTCCCCTGCTCTGCCGGGTGCACAAGAAGCTGGGAGGGGGCACAGCCAGGACAGCTGACCCCCACTGGCCAAAGGGGTATGCCAGACCATAGGACGTCATGCTCAACATATAAACTGGGGGAAGAAGGCGGGGGGGGGACACGACACACACACACATTCGGAGTGATGGCATTTGTCTTCCCGAGTCACCATCACACGTGATGGAGCCTTGCTTTCCTGGAGGTGGCTAACACCTCCAGGCCCATGGGAAGCAGAGAATGAATTCCTTGCTTTGCTTGCTCAAGTGGCTTTTGCTTTCCTTATTAAACTGTCTTTATCTCAACCCACGAGTTCTCACTTTTACTCTTCTGATTCTCTCCTGCGTCCCATCGTGGGGGGAGTGAGTGAGCAGCTGGGTGGTGCTTAGCTGCCAGCCAGGGTTAAACCACAACACTGCTACAGGATGCGCCGAGGTCTGCAGAACCAAAAGCAGTGCCTGAAAGGTATGACCCATACATTTTTCATAAAAGAATGTCCAAAATAAATTGTCTGTTTATAGAAACAAGTGGAAAAGCTGAAAGATTAAATTATGAAGACTTCTATTATGTCTTCATATTGCTCCCATTGTGAACAAGAGCTAATTTTAGTGCCATAAATGAGTAAATTTAGCAGAGTACAGTTACTTTCCCTGCCCTTCAAATCAAGCAAGAAAAGAAGAAATCCCACTAACTGCTACAGAAATAGTAGGTCACCCAATCCTCCAGCACACAAGAACAAGAATCTCAAGATATTATAGCATCATCATGAGGAAGACCAGTGCAGGAAACCAAGAAAGAATTTATAGTTTGATTCTTCCTCTGTAATCCCTGAAGAAATTCAATGGACACAAAAATGGCAGGTATTTTCAAACAGTTTACTGTAAATGACATTCATATGGTTAGAACACACTTGTCAAGTAGAGTTGAGTACAGCATTACTAAATTCTTGGTATACTCGGACTTTTTTTGTTAACATAAAAGCATGGTCTTGCAGAACGTGTAAGTAGATGAACTTAAGATTTCTAAATACCATTAAATTACATGGTGCAGGTGGCTCAGTCTGAGAAAATACCTACAACATTAGTGTTGCCTTTGTAAGTTAAAGACTCAGATTGTTTAATATTTACCCAAGTTAAAGATTACAAGAGTAAGAAACACACATCAGCTGAACAGAAGAAACTTGTTCGTTATGGAGAACTAACCTTAAGTCACTACCTGAGATGTTAACTCTTCTTCCCAGGATCTCTAGCACTCGCAATGGTACCATCAGCTCACTGCCATTACTCAGGTGGCCCAACTTCGATCTTTACCTAGCTGCTTTTTTTTTTTTTCTTAATTAAATTCCTCAGATAACTAATGATAAAGCTATTCTCCTCTCTTGACTAGGTCCTCATTTACAAAGTACAACTTTTGCTTTGACTTGCTAGGACTTGCAGCAAGCACAAGCAATCACTATTGCTCTGGAGACTACCCTTACTATTTTCACTTCATAGATACTGGTGAATGGCTCAGTGACCCACAAGCCAAAGCTCCACCAGGCTTCAGAAGTCTTCTTTACAGAAGTATACATTTTAATATAAATGTATATAATTGTCCCTCAGTCATCAGCATTAGCAACATAATTTGCCTAGAGCATCATGCTGCTTCTAACAACCACAAATGGCAAGACTGTGCAGAATTAGTTACTATTGGAACACTGTATATCAACCTATGCATGCTTTCCTCCTCCCAAACACCCTCATACTACTCAACTAGAATAATTTTTAAAGAAAGATGTATTCTAAATATTAAGTACAATTTGACTGCACCTTGCAGAAATAGGTATTTCTATTACTTAAGCATTTCAGAAGACACGTTATAAAATGTGGTTAATTCACCATCAGTTCATTTCTAAAAGCATTATCTACATACATCAAATAGTTTCCAAAAGAACAAAACAATTTAAGATAATTATCTGCAAAATGAGTTACTGATGTTTTATTTGTGTCCAAATTGCCCTATAGCTCCTATACTGTGATAAAACATGCCAACATATCATATAATGCTGGAGAATCAACAGAGAAATTTAGTGGATGTGCAAAAGGAAGTTCGGGGGGAGAGGGGAAGTTGTGGGAGATTCCAGTATGAATCACCACTGAGGATCCTTGGGAGGGGAGAATGAGCAGAAGAGAAAGAAGAGAGGAACACTGAAATAATTCCTCCTATAAAGAATGCTTTTCTATTGAAAACTAAACCAGACTTCGAAAGAGCGGCTGTGGATTCCTTGGACAGATGGTGTCAATAGATCTGTCTATTAGTCACTTTGACAGCAGCAGTATGGTGATGGGGTTTGCAAAATGTCACTTAAAAACTCCATATAAACACAAGAGAAGCACATTAAGAATTTAATGCAACTTCCCAATACATGACACTTTCCCACGTATCACGTAAAACTAGCTCCTGTTGACATCTCAGAGTTTGCAGTTCTGCTGCAGTTTTACAGACTGTAGTAGAAATGGCCTGAAACCAAAACCTCACGTGGGACAGCTGGCTTTAACAGGTGAAAAGCTCAGACTTGATGGCTTTCCTGTCAAAGTCCTTCTGCATCTTTGCTTTTCCTTTCTTGTCAGAACTGACGACATGTAGTGTTATTTTCTCATTGATATACCATTTAAAATTGGAAGTCATGGTTGTTCATCCTCCTCCCTCCCCTATTGCAGGGTCTCTACTTCCTATTAACATGACCCAACATTTTAAGTAATCAAATCTTAATTCCTAAATGCTTTAATTTTAAATATATTTAATTATCTGAATTTAAATTCCAGAAATATTTGATGCCAACAGATATAAATGTGGCATTCTTAAATGAAAACACACAAACTTTAGAATCCTTCACAAACCCTGAAACCAACTTGGTTAGCTTCTACTAAGAGGAAGTCTTGCAGGGGGGGAAAAAAAAAAAAAAAAAAAACCAAACCCCAAAAAACCCGAAAATAAACCCAAAAAACACCACACACCACCAAAAATGAACAGATTTTGGAATTAAAATATTAGCATTGTAGCACAACATTTTTTTCATATGACCTGATAGGTTAAAAGATATCTAGAATTTGATAGATTAGCTAAATGCACTAGGAACACAGTCAACTTTGTATTTATGCAGAATTATGCATTAGCTATTAAATGACATGCATCTGGTTAAGTTCAACAAGTATATGTAAAATAACAGCACTTTATTAGAGATTAAATGTACTGTAAAAACACATATTCCTAGGATTACTCTATTCCTCATTGTTGGTTCAACAATTAAAGTAAGCTGTAACAATAACAAACAGCACTTCTGGTGGCAAGGAGCTCAAAGATTCACTTTTCCTGCTCAGAAATACTTAGAACATTCAGAAAGTTGGGGTCTATCGCACTGTGGTGGTGCATCCTCCACTCCTCCCCTGCTCTTTTCTGCTAGACCGCTTTACGATCTCAGAAACTCCCACCAGATCTTGGCCTTGGTGCAAGGAGTGGGATGATTAGGTGGCACTGTCCATACCAGGAGCTCCTACATGGCTGAGGTGGGGAGTGAGAATGGGAACAATCAGTTATCCCCCCATAGCCTCAAAACATACCTTATCTGAATCGTAGCCCTAGTGGTGCGGTGCCATCGTTACTGGAATTCCAATGATCACCAACCCGGATTGTGGCCCAGACTGGAAATTTGCTGATGAGTAAAGCCAATCATCTCACGACCCTATAAAACAGCGGTCCTAAGTGAGGCCCTCTGAGCTCTCCTGGACCGCAGCGGGCTGCGACCAGCATCTCCCTCTGAGTGGGACACCCCTCGGAGCTCGCAAACTCTTAAGTTTGCTAAAATCGGAGGCCCATTGCTGGAGACCGATAGTGCAGCCTGGGCTGAAAACCTTCACTCCTTGAGGCTCAACCCTTGCCCCTTGACAAATGCCAAGGCATTTGATGTTAGTATTTCACTGAACTTGAGAGGAATTTTTAACAGGTATACTTTTTTTTATATATATACACACATAAACATATATATAAAATCATGTATGTGTGTATATGTGTGAATTAAGTAGTCTATAGATGTATGATTTAATTACAAAGTGAGTCTCTTACTGCTACCATATATCTATCTCTGTCTGTCTATAACCCTTATTCACATAAGCCATTGGCCAAGTCTAAGACTAAGACTGGACCTAGCCATACCTAGACCCCCCTCTGAAAAAGAGTTTATCAAGCAAGGGGGTCTATTACAAACCTCGTGACTCAATGGGAGGGGCCTCCTTATCCTCTGCATCGACAGTCTCTTTGTGAATCATTCTAACTCGAGTGTAACTTTATTTTCCTTTGTGTACTTTCTCCATGCAGTAATAGAGTGAACCCTGCTATCTTCGAATTTTTAACTACGTCACTGTTCTGATTAATTTTGTCTAATCACTTTGTTAATCGACTGATGATTGAACACTACTAAAATATCACAATCATATCCTGAAATTTGCCAAAAATAAAATTCTAAACTGCTGATAAATCAAATTGTGTAAAGTCACTCACTTGTGACACCCACTGCCCTCCAATAAGAAATGCAACAGAAAGAAGATCTAATCGAATCCTTTTCTTTTAAGGTGCAGGCAGGTGCTTAACACAGAACATCTGTCCTCAGAGAGGACACACATGTAGTTCCATTCATCTTGTTACCCATGTAAAAAGGAATGCAGAAGCCAAATAAAACCAAGGTTGGTCTTATCACCCATGATTCATATGGTAGGAAAACTCCTTGGAAAATGGTCAAGATCTAAGAGCAGAAGAACTGTAATTTAATTACATACCACAAAGCATTCCACCTGCCTAACCCAAAATCTAAAAACTTAAATTTCATTTAATGGGGGGTGGGTGGTGGTGTATATAGGAAAGTACAAGGGGTTTTTATTTTGCATTTACATAGTATCTTAGACAAAAAAAGGTGGACCACTTGTCATACTGTATTTAAGACTAGTGCTATAAACAATTTGTAAAATATTACACTGTGACTTTCATCATTCATCTTATAAAACTTAATTCAAGACTTTTTTTTGGAGTCAACTATCTCGACTTTAAAAATGACATGGTTTCTACTGTAGCACCACAACCTAGCAGAGACAAAAAAAAAAAAAAAAAAAAAAAAGAGCAATACTGCTCTGTAACCAGTATGTTATGTAAAATTTAAATTCACACGGAGTTTTATGCTGTGGACCAGTATTTCCTTTACGGAAAGAGAAGGAATAGGGGCACTGTGGCCTTGTGTCCACACAGCAGACTCCAGCAAGGTAAAGAGATATGAGGGTGTAGATGCAGGGGGAAGAGTAGCATTTCCTAAGGAAACTGTAGCATTACCATTGCAATGTTCCAAATAGTGTCTGAAATAACAGATGTAGACAGAATCAAAAATTCTTAGAAATGGGAGTGGCAATTAATTGCTTTTCATTATATATATTCTAAATGGCATTTTCATTTTATAAACAGTGCTTTCCTCTCTGAATCTTCCCAAATTATAACAAGCTGTTTAAATAAATAAATAAAAGAATATACACTTTTTTTTTTCTAATTATGTATAAGCTTCCTTATTTTAATAACACTCTAGGACACTTCATTTTTTGTTTAAGAATTAATATTGTCTAAGAGAAAACATTGCCCTCTCCTCTAGCATGCCTAAACTTGTCTTTGTAATGATGGAGACAGGCAGTAGTAGAGGATAAAAGGCTTGTCTAAAAGGAGTTGCTGAAAAATGTCAAAACTATTGGCTATTCACAAGAAGGATGAATGTGCTAGGGGGGAAAAAAAAAAAGTGTTCATATGTTATGCAAAGATTAATCTATTTCTAACCAAATAACTAGGTATCCTGAACATAAAATATGGCAGCTTGTGATCTGGAAGAACAAGTTAATCCTTTCACCTATCTCAGAGAAGGAATTTGGAATAAGACAGATTTTTGGAAGGAAAAAATAGACACTTTTACCTTGCTTAGGACAATGAATTGTCTTTGATTTTGGAATTTAACAATCCAATAAATAATACTGTATTGCTCCATAACTAGAACAGGATTACACCAAAATACTAAGCAACATAACTACACATTTTCTTTAAGAAACATTCCTTATTATCTAATAAACTCTGCTACTTAAATGTATTAAGAGCAATATATGTTTACGTTTAGGATACACCAAAATAATTCAGTAGGATTTATTTCCCTTGTACAAAAAGCCTTTGGAGAAAAGACAAGACAATGTAAGTGAAGAAAGCTGTCCAAGACAGTCATGAGCATCTGTATTCATGTATCTAAAAAAAAAAATCAATTATAAAAACCTCATTACAATACAGAGAAAGCTAAAACTTATGAAGGGCTTGAAACTGACAATCAACCAATAACTGGCTATTTATGTACCCGTTCAAAATACTAAAAAACTTCAGCTATCTGCCCTGAACTTTGTTGGAATTGAAAACTCACATTATACTAGAGTAGTCATGTTACCGGTTCGCAAATCCAGTTCTCTCTCAATTTTGACACTTACTGAAATATAAGTGCACCAAAACCATTTGCCATATGGAGCCTCTGACTTGATTGTTCTAACAAGTACTTAATGGCTTTTGCATGATATTATTTATCAAATTTACAAATTTAACTTTGAAGTCTATTCCTATGATGAATTGTTTTCACTTCCTAGAAAGGAAGGAAGGAAAGCGCTTATCTTTAGAAACTAATATAATCTCTGCTTCCAAGGTTTACTCCTTAAGACTGTTCAAACTAAAAAAAGATAAAAAAATAATCAAAATAGTTGAGATTTTAATCACTGTGGTGAGGATATCTTAATCCACTGAGAGGAAAAACGTTGCTAAATATAATCTAGAGAATCCTTCTTTTCCTGCTGCTTCTAAAATTGAAAAATGCCTTTTTTTAGTCATGTTGGAAAATGTGTAAATGTTCTAGACTTCAAACACAAATATTTTACTAAAAGTTATATGATTAATACTAACACATTTCAAGCAGGTGTGATACCACCTGTGTCCAAATTAATAAGGTAGTAACAAAAACTGATACATAAAAAACAAGCAATAATTTTTGTTGTTAGTAATAGTTCTGCCTATTGTAAACCTAACATCACGCTACCACTCCTATCATGGACAAATAAATCCAACTCATATTCCCAACTATACCTTGAAGTAACTGAACCGTATCACAGGGAAAGTACTTGGAACATTTTAACAATCAAGTATCTATCAAGTTCCATATAACACACATCAGCAGGGAAGACCAAGTGAAGCGACTATCCAATACTTCTCAACAATCTATGATAGGAGATAGATAAATGCAGTGAGGATACCTAAAGAATTCCATCTTTTTTTTTTCTTTTGCATTACTGAGTCAGATTCAAATATATACATGTACACACAAAAACAACAAACTGAACTAGTGCTTCATTGTTAAAGGATACACAAAATATTTATCCCTAACACAACGTCAACTGTGAGACTAAAACCACTTCCTTATGATGACAAGATAATATTGCATATGCTCTGTAATTTTCTCTTCATGTTGTTGAATGCAATCTTGTTCCAAGACTGCACCCAAAAAGGTAAAATATGATTGCAACAGCAAATATGTAGCTATTTTAATAAAGCTCGTTCTTCAGACTATCAATTTTCTTCATGCTAGAAATATTTCCTTAAAAAAACAAATACAGCTTGAGTAGCAGCTATATTTTATTGAATATGCATAATTAAAGCTGGCCAACGTATAAACACCCTAACGCAGAGAGGCATTAATTAGCTCAGCTGCTGAACACATCCCAGACTGCTATTGCTTCTGATGGTTGGGTGCTGTGATCCTCTTCTGTGGCTTTCATGGAGTCCTAATTAGTGATTTCTTAATCCCATTTAAAAAAAAAAAAAACAAAAAAACAACAAAAAAAACCCACCAAAAAACCAAAAACAAAACCAAGAAAAAACAAAAAGCAAAACACCCACACCACCAAAAAACAACACAACCACAAAAAACAACACAAAACCAACCTGAAGTTAGACTACGCCATTGCATAAACATGTGGCCATTTATACTAGGTCAAACCAAGAGAGCCCATAAAAGCATCTCTACTCAATCACTGTGAAATAAAAGTGAAGAAAAATCCTGCTTGCTTAATCTTTCTTGTTTCCAGACAGTGAAAATGTAGAGTCCCTGCATTACAGACCTGCTGATGTCCTGCACGTTAACACACTAACAAGAAGTGCTGAATAGATGAGCTGAATGGCTGTTGAAATGTACAGTTTCCAAGAGAAACCATGTAAAGATTTTGATCCCCTAGTCAGGTTCCAATTCAGAAAGAAACTCCAATTTACTTTTCATATTTTCCCCCAGAATTTTTGCTTACTTATTTAATACTTTTAAGTGTATATACCCAGAAGCCAGTTTTATTAATCTCTGGAACTGAGCCACAGCCATGAAAACTGAGAAGCTTTACACGCAATCTTTCAGGAGTGTGTGCACACTAGCACACCTTGTGACACTTTTCACAACCAAATTGTGGAAACATTGTTTCCTTTAGTTTAATTCACCCCCAGATACAAACAGGCCTCTACTATTCTGACTTGGTCTGTAATGACATAGTAAACAAAGTTTAGCAGGAAAGAGCCCTGTCTGACACCTGCCCTAAAATTGGGTATTAGCCCTCAGACTGCCAAGTAATTTCACTGGGTACAAGTATTAGCAAAATTGCAGTATTAACACTGACAATATTTAACCTAACTTCTTAAATAGAATGGCTTTTGATCCTACCTTATCCCCAAGGGCATTACTTCATTTAAAAAAAGAAAATAACTTGGTATGTAACTTAAGAGTAAAATAATAATTTTCTACACTACAATATACGTAAAAGCATAATTTTGCTTAACAGTTGCCAGGGAGCTATGCACATTCCAAAACATACCAGATACATTATATAACCTCTGACTTAAAAAAAATTATTTTAGAGACATACCTTAACATGTTCAAAGAAAAGTTAACTCAAGCTGTAATTAAAATAAATCCCTATAAGCAGGGCAGGCAAACAAGATGTCTGGATAGACTGTTTAAAGAAAAAAACAAAAACAAAAAAAACAACCCCCAAAAAACCCAACCCCAAAACACCTAAGGAAAGCATTAAATGAGCGAGCAATCACGCAACCAACCAAATCAAACCAAGACATTTTCTATTGCGTCCTCCTACAGCTCTGCCAACGCTAGGGAATCACCACCCAGGAAGGAAGGGACTGCTGGGGAAGCCCTGCATACAAGGCTTATTTCTGAATAATTAGCAGAGATCACATGTTGCTGAGGACCTATAGGTCTCTAAACCCTCCATCTCCATCACCCTTACTACCATGCTTGCTGTGTTTAACACTGCTTCTCAAATGCTAACTTACAAGCACCTTCAAATCCCCACTGACCTGGACCTAGAAAATTAGCTCCTAATCAGCAGGCACGCAGCTTGGGGCAGACCTTCGGACCACTGATGCTACTGTCCAGCTGACGTACAGAAGGCAAGAGGATTCCCATGCTGTGAAGGCAACAACGAACAAAATGCTGGAGTATGCCCGCTCACCACAGACAAATGTTATGAAGACCTGACTTATCTCTGCTTGCAACCCTTGAGAATTTAAGAGGAGAAACCAAGCTTAGGTTACCCTAAACTCAAAACCATATATGAACCTCAGTTTTCTTACATGTACAAAGCACATTACAGATCTGGTGAAAAGAAATATTAAGGAATCTTTCTTTGTATTTGGCTATGTCTTCCTTTACATCCCCTGAAGTCGTACAACTGGCAGGTGAAACATCTGATGATTCAAAGATCCTCTTATGAGTCTCAGCTAGAAATGGCAACTAGTCTTACACAGTCAACCAGGATGCAACCTTGCCTTCAGCCTAGGACTGTCAACCACTCAAAAAAAAAAAAAAAAAAAAAAAAAAACTTGATAACATTTGGAAATATTCAGGACATATTCCAGGCTAAACATTTCATTTTGAATTACTGTGGATGCGGGAAAAGAACAAAGGTCCATATACCCTTGGTCTGAGACAAGGGTCTCCATACTCTGCATACAGTAATTCTTTGGCTTCACTGCACTTGTTCTTCCCTGGTTATTTTTTAATGTTTAAAAAGTGAAGCATCACCTTATTCCTGTAGTTATTTAATCACAAACATAGGAAAAAACATGTTAAAGAGTACACACGTGCTACATAGTTGCACCTAGTATAAATACAGAGTCATTGGTATGCAGAACAACTCTCTTAAGAAACATGAATACATCTGTTTAACAGGAGGAACCGAAGCACCAGGCAGTAGAGTTGCAATTCAAGCTGAATAAAATAATTTTCTCCAGTCCTGCAAATGCTTAGAAAAACATTAAATCTCGATAACCAAGCCATCCCTTCAGTTGGAAGGGTCTAGTCTTGGAGACTCTAAGCAGCACTGAATTGTTAAGGCAGGGGAAGGAGGGAGGGAGAGAAGAGAGAGTCCATTGGCATTTTCCTTCCTCATTTACTGCATGTTCTTCCAATGTAAAAGTTTTTCCTTTTGTTTCACATCCTTTTTAAGTAGTACACAGTCCAGTACTAAAAGCATCTGACTCTTCTCTGAGACTTACAAACGGCATTACTTGATAACATTACATTAGAAGGCTAATGGCTTAGTTACTCTGGTGGTTTTCGAATTCACCGGCTTTGTCATCTAGCTTGCTAAAAGGGACGCAATCTTCAGCTGACCTGGTAAGACTACTATTTTTTGAAGGACCAAATTTAAAGTGTTACCACTCTTGCAGTCCTCTGTAACATATATTTTCATCTATAGGGACCAGGCCGATCCAAGACTGCCTTTGATTCTCTGAATGGCCGGAGCGTGCATCCTTGTGAGCCACGCCAAAGGCGTAACTAGCCTACATCCTGTTCCTTCTGCTACGCGAGTGTCAGGTAAGCACCAACTGTAACACAGCAAAGCAAGCTGTTTTGGGGTAAAACACCACGTTTATTTAATTTTCACTAGACATATCAAAATGCCTGAAACGCGTGATGCCTATTCTCTGAAAGGGGTAGGGTAAGCATTACCAGTCTCCACTAAAAGCAAGCTTCAGTCTCCTCCACCTGGAAGCTGCCCATTATGTCAGTCATGCTGAGTGACAACTGACGGTTTTGTGATCTCACTTATTCTCCAACTCAGCTCAGCTCACCCACTCATTTTATTAGTAAAGAGAGGATCTGGAATGAGAAGCTGAACTACCCATTACCCCTTTATTTCCAAAACAGCAACAGTTTACAAATGTTTTGTTTGTAAATAAAATTCTACTCACAACAAATACAATCAGGATGTAGGAATATTGACTTCTTCCTCAGAAGAGAGGGAGAAGAAAACAAATACAAAACACCTAACTGATTTGAACTTTTCTTGTGGGATAAGCACTTGCTTTTGAGTTTGCCAGCTGCTCATCTGCTTGGGCAGAGTAGATTAATGCTGGCTCACCAACTTCACTGGAACTACACTCCTTTACAACAGTTAAAGCTGATCTATATTAAAGCAGCATTTCACACCACGGAAGAGCTGCCTGAAGACAGCTGGAGCCAAGAACTGCAGTGTTTTTCTTCTGCATACTTAATCGTTATGCTGAACACCAGTCTTCCTCTTCTCCAAGGGCCTGCAGCCCTTCTTACGCTGCAGTGATAACAAAGTGGTGGTTTATACAACCAGCGATTTCTAACCAGCCAGCCCCAGCCAGCTCACAGCTGGTGGATGAGTAGACAAAGCCTGCAAAAGCCCGAGCAACTGCCCTTAAACTTCTGGGAAGGAGTGGTGCCTGTGCTTGCCAGACGAAGTTACAGAACTCCGTTTTCAATTGAATACTTATGGGTCTTGCCAGCCGTCCTTCTTTTAACAGTCAGAGACATGTTCTGTCTGGAGCTGGTGGTTCCTTCTGACTGGCAATGTACCGTAATGAAAGGAAGCTTGACACAAGAGTCAGAGATGAGGCAGGGAGAGAGAAAGAAAAACTGTGTAATTCAGAAGGGAA
Source organism: Egretta garzetta (assembly GCF_000687185.1). Lineage (NCBI taxonomy): Eukaryota > Metazoa > Chordata > Aves > Pelecaniformes > Ardeidae > Egretta > Egretta garzetta. Next base: position 1,973,812 of record NW_009260801.1, read on the forward strand.
AACTGTTAGGATACCTCCACACTTTCTTTTCTACCGTGCATAAATGTAGGTCAGAATACATAATCCAAACCACTAACGAAGGGAAAAGAAACAACCAAACCCCACAACCACTGGAACTAAATAAAGATTTAATATACTTGGGGAGATACCCAGCACCATTCAAGAGTGCAAGAAGGATAAGCGCATGAGCTCCACAGCAAAAGAAAAAAATATTCCATAGACGTAACTAGAAATAATCGTTCTAGGGAGTCTCATTTTGACCTGGAGGCAAAAACGAACTGCCTATCTGTGGATTTTAAGGAATAGGCTCTGGGAAAGCTACAGAGATGTCATTGTACAAAGTCTGACACCACAGAATCACTCAGTAGCAACAGGCATCCCCAAGCAAGCATAAATATAAGCCCATGCTTCCCACTTCTCTCTTCACTTTTCCACATTAAGTGGTTAAATGAGGATATAGAGGCTGCACTCGAATTTTGATATCAAATGAGTGCACTTTTTTTAATAAATTAGCTTAACCTTGTTAAATCAATTCTTACACTTACCAGGGCATGACATTGTTTACATAAGACTAAGTGCAAAACCCTGACCTCTGTATTTCCATCATGACCTCAGAGAATAGAGCCCACTCACCCTACCCCAGTTCTTACAACTTTAATTATGTTCGACAAGGCTGCTGTGTTTTAAAGGTATCATTTACCAAGACTAAAGCTGTTTATTTTTATTCCCATTAATCACTTCCATTTTGTTTCATTCCATTTATATGCCCTGGCTTTTGCTATCAGAATGGATCACTTCTTCAGACGCAGCTGAGCAGTTCCTATGCTAGTATACAGCCCTATAAAAATCCACACCATTTAGCTTTTATCTGATGTAAATGGAATTGATCACAGAAATTCAAAAAGCTTCCAAATTGCCTGGTTCTTTAAGAAATCTTTAAGTGGGGGGAGAAGGGTGTGGCACACAGACAGGCGACAAGGACAGGTCCTACCTGTCTCATTACTTACAATTTTAATATCATGAATGAGGCCGGTATCTTTGAAAGAAATTCCAGCCTTTCTGTATAACTTCTCTGTCACTCAAAACCCACTCATTCTCTTCCCACATACTGTTGAACTTCAATATTCAGGAATACAGTAAGTCAGCGAACTGAGTGAAAAGCCAAGTTACCAATGCAACTTTAGAACTATCTAGAAGGAAAGCTAAAACACACTAGGGGAGTTTTATTAAGGTTTTACCACAACAGGTTCTTCAAATTACTTAATAGCATATGAGCAAATCTACAAAAATACATGAATGTTAAAAGTTAAGCTATAATAGTCTAAAGCCATTATCATTTAGTTTATCATTATCACTTAGTTTAAAGCCATTATCCTTTCACTTTACATTTAGAAAATGAACAGCCTAAGTAAAAGTTGTATTAGATTCAGTTTATCTAATGGGACTTCTAAATTGAAATAAAAAGTATGTAGTTTGAACTTTATGGCAAGCTGCACAATCTTCACATTTTCTTTTCTGTACCACATGAGCTACTTGCTCACTAGACATAAATGGGTAGAAAACAAGAGTTTCTTTGTTTGCGTACATTAACTTAAAGCTGTAAAACTCATTCAGCCAAACTTTCACCTTTAAACCTTAACCTGACTTGTAACAACATTTGTAGCCTCTAAAATTACACTGCATGCACCCAGACGGAGTTAATCACCCTTCACTTTTGATGCGTAGAATAATGATCTACCACTTAAACTTGAGCCTTTAAAAGCCTGAAGAAAAATATGTACGTATCTGTCTCTTAAATCAGTAGCAAAATAACAAAACTCTACCTAGCATTGCCCAGTTGAAAAGGAAAACAAAACAAAACATACAACTTGTACCTCATGAAAGTTGAAAATAAGTGCATTTAAAGTCTCCTCAGAGATGAAATTCGTGCTTCCCAGCACATGCGATTGATCAGACACCTGGTACTTTTAGGAAAAAAGACTAGTCACAGAGGAAAGCCTGGATTTATTTTTTTCTGTAATTTAAAACTTGGGAGGGAAGGAGGGGGGCAGAAATTAAGTCGAGATTTGGAAATAGCAAGTTCTAAAAGCTGATGAGCTTGTTATCATTTTAAATGGCTGGCACCATTCTTTCTTTAAACAAGTGATCTGTGCTTAACACTTTGTTTATAATACATTATGGCTCCCTTCAAACATTCTGCTAGTAGGAACCAGACTGTATTCATTTTCAAACCTGAGCAGCAGCAATACTTGAGCATTTTTGCTATCTAAAAAAATCAGAACTATGTGAAACACTTAGATTTATGTATTACACTTCTCTCTCAATCCCAGCTGAACACAACAGAAAAAAAGGATATTGTACAGCACAGGGAAATTCAAAGCCAAAAATGCTTTGAAAAAGCTATTAGACATGCAAACAAACAAAATCAAACAAAGCAGATAAAAATGAGAAGCTAAACAAAAAACCGTTTGGCTCTTGAAGAAGCAGGGGAATGACTGACTACACAGGAAAGACACCAACAGCACCAACACAACACACAATAAACCCAACCTTGCAATCAATGACAAAAACTGATCCTAAATTACAGAATTTGATTAGTCTGAAATTTTCCTCACTTTTTAAGTTTAGAAGTGTCATTATTAATCATCTCTTTTTCCCCTGCTATTAAGTTTTTCTATGTAATATCACGTAGTGGAAAAGTGACACACAACTTGAGCCTTTGTAAGACAAGATAAAAATTTACATCAGTAGTTAAACTTCCTTTGACTTTAAGGGGCTGAGAATTCATCCGAGTTTTATTTTTCTTCCTTAGGCCACAAAAGGAATGGGTTGCTGTTTCTCTTCCATTTATGCTAATAAAGAACAGGGAGCTATTTTTATTTTTCCTTTATTACTGCTTTTAGAAAAAAAGGAATCCTCATTTTAAAACAAGTTTTAACAAGTATGTTACAGTCTGCACACATAATGAGTTGGGTGGAGTAAAAGCCCTCAGAAACACAGTGCACAGAGCCAGTAATGGACTTGTCGCCAACACCCTGTGATTTCATGACTGTTAGAACAAAAACAAATGCCACGTTCAGTTCACTGCAAAGAAAAGGATTCATTAACTTGATGTGGCTTTTTACTTGACCTGCGTAAGGTGAGTAAAATAAGGTTTCTTTTTATGAGATTCAAAATGATCAGCTGCAAGCTTACAGGAATTGTGATGAAATGACCAAGTTAAATTACTAACTCTGTTTAATTCTATTTATTACTGGACTGTAGGTCACCATGAACTTTTAGCTATGAGGTTGTTGCTTACCTTCCTGCAACAAGGTAATAGGCAAACAAAATGTAAATGTCTTTCTGTAAATTGATATAAAATAAAATGTAAATTCCTGTTAAAGACAGAAATACCAGTCCTGAAGACACAATAGTCTGAGTGCAGACATTAAGCCAATCTTTCTGGAATAATAACAATTGACTTCATTGACATTTAAATAGTATTTCCCCCCTCCCCCCAAAAAAATCATAGTTATCAGCCAAAATCAAATGTCCACAGTATCAATAATCCTTATAGTCAGAGGGAAAAAAAAACAAAACAAAAAAACCCACAAACCCACAACACCCAAAGCCGCCTGTATAAATAACATTCACTCCTTCTGGTCGCAACGTTAAAGCACTGGGTCAACCTAGATCTGCCAAACATCCTAGCTTGGCTGTCCCAGAAAAGTCAGGGGAAAAAAAAATCCCATCTGACATGTGCTACCCGGGGGGGGTCAGTGGGAAGGAAGTAAATAGTCTCATCTCACATTATGGTAATGGCTACCATATAAATGTATAGATGGGAAAGAAGCAATCATTTAGCTTTAAAAAGTCTTACTTCCTTGCTTTCTGCTGGACACCCCTCCCCCCACCAAAAAAAAAAAAAAAATAAAAAGGAAAAGAAAAAACTAAAAAACCACAACCAAGACAGACATTTAACAAGTGGGAAAACTGGCAATCCAGAAGCCAAAAATGTGAGCAGAGATTTTTCAGCACTGCAGTTTAGGGAACCTCAGACCCTAGCTGCTAGAGATTAAAGCTGAATTCTATTTTAGTATTTGCAGCAATAAGCCCCAGAGGGATAATATCTTATTCTAGAAGGGCCTAGCTCCCTTTTATTTTCTACCCCTATGAATTTGCTGCAGAAAGGTCAACCACTTTAAGCAACAGCATCATCAGTGATCCCACTGTTTGTTTCTTTTTACAGTTCTAAAAAAAATTAGCACTCGAAAACACACTTCACTGGTTTCTCTGTTCCCTCCACTAAAAACTTGTAAGTAAACAGAAGTGTATTTCTATCAGTACTATAATCCTCCTACGGAATGACAGCCTTTGAACATTATTCCTGATATGATACCAAGCCACATTACCATTCAGCTCAGTAACTGCCAGAATCATGCTCGAGAAAAGTTAAAATAACTACTCTGTAATGTCTCTAATCTTGTT
>NW_009260801.1:1978340-1987272 GCF_000687185.1 Egretta garzetta
AACAAAAATAATTATTTTCTGAAGTTCTCTAAGAAGCAAAGCACTCACCAGCAGCAAAATTCCATCCTGCATACTCCTTCCCACATGAAGGCTCCGATTGCTGCATACACATTTAAAAAGTCACAAAATGTTCCTCAGAACAATTGTTCAAAAGTTGATTTCCTAGTTTCTAAACAAAACAGCGGCACTTAACAGATTTCTCCTTGTATCAAAAGGTAGGGAACACTTTCTTCCACCTTCTGTATCCAAGAGGTAAATAGTAGCAATGGTTTCTTCCTTCTGCTTTGCATCTAGTTTTAAATTATTCCTTTTAATTTTTAAGGGCTGCATAACCTAAGCAATGAGTCTCATTAATCACTACTGAATGATTTAACCCAGACATTCAGTTTCAGAGGCCACTCAGCGCTAGAGATATGCTAATTCCTTCCCAGCTTTACCTCCTTTTGCAGTTGAAACCATAATTTTCCACGTTGGTGGAGACAGGATTTTACTCCTTGCATGGGGCCTCCTGCCAATCACTTTTATGCCTGAGCAGTGGCACAGCACAAGTTCCATTCCACAGTTACATCAGACACCCTTTTGTTAAACCTGTTTGTTATATACATCCTCTCCTACATTCTGCTGCTACAGCATCACAGTCTTGAATTCTACCCTCTGCAGTGACAACTCCTGGTTTGGGTAGCAAAAAATAAAATAATTTGTTACTACCCTTATCTTGTTTTCTTTTCTCCTTGTTTCCTCACACTACTTTCTTTTATTTTTTTTTTCCTTTATCACCTCCTACCATTGAACACTTTGATTGTGAAGTATCTGTCAAATGCTGTACCTAGGGCATCAGCTACATTCCAAAACCAGAAAGCTACACTGACAGAGTTGTTTTGTGAGTGGGAGATGAGGGGGGAAACATTCAGAATTTGCAAATCCCAGTTCTAAACCTGCCTAGCATCCAAGAGATCTCCCAGCACAAAGCTAGAGCAAGCACCAAGTTTCATACCAGGTGCCAAGAGGTTTTGATAGAAGAGAAGAAAAAGAATAGTGACATTGCTGAACATTTGATCCAAAATCTGCATCTTATGACCCTATATTATGCATTCACCACATAAATACAGGCACAACCTATTTTTGTATTTGGTGGCTGCTATCCTTATCTTAGGCTTACGTACTTGGGCTTATTGGGCCAACAGCAGATGTCCAGGTTGAAAAGTCTGCTTTTGACTGATGTTAGTAAAACACACTACAAAAGTGACAAGCTGAGAAGATTCTAAAAGAATACATACTCAAACACATTTTTGATTGGCTTCTCACCCTACACAGAGCTATAGGTGCACATGCAAATTCAAAGGTATACAGCTTTTTTCCACTTAATTGGCTCTTAAAGAAACGTTCACCACAATCTCAATTTTCAGATCGGCAAAGTACCCATAATGATCCATAATGTACACAACTGAAGATAAAGTCAACCACTTTATGCAATTTAAACACTAGAATCAAGAGTTTCAAAATGCTCCCAATTTAGGCTGTAGATTCCCAACATCAACAACTTACAATGTCTTGGGTTACAAAAATCTGAGTTGCAGTTTCTTGAAAATCAAGCCACTCCTTAAAGCACATCTATCTGGTCACTATCAAAACACCATTTCTTTCCCCATTTACCCACCTGCAAAAGAAAGGGAAGTTCATCCTGTGCACATCTTTAGGCCTAGATTATATCCTTGGCCATGCATTATATCCTAACTTCTAAAATGAGCAACTGTTAACATCTATTATGCTACTGTAGAAGCAAATAGTAAAATTAAAGTCTTCTATATATGAATTTAAAACCACGAGCTGCTTTATATGTCTAATCTTCAATGTAAAGGCAGTTAAGCAATTAGATAAGAGGCAATATAACTAACCCAGAAAGTAAAATAAATATCTTGCCTGGGGATATGCAAATTTCAGAACACGCAAAAATGCCAGCCAAGCAAGTTTTAAGGCAATACTAGCATGAAACAGTTTAACAGTACTAAAGAAATCACAATTCTGATTTATGTACAAGGCAGTTAAAGGAGTAGAAGACAAAGACTACAAAACTGAGTAACATGAAAGGCACATAGACTATACCGTTCTCTTACATGGCTGTCATGGATGACTTCAGATTTTCATTGGTTGGCAACTGACCCTTGCTATACCCTGCACATCTGAGAAGGTAGGCTGTTCCAAAATTGAGCTTATCCAACTGCTAATTCACTATGCAAGATGAAGAAAATAAAATATTAAGTTTAAGATTTTAAATCCAGCGCTCAGCACAGGCTTGTCAACTTTACAGACCTTTAATCTACAGTAAGGGGTATTCATATTATTTTAATCATTCACTATATTAGCATTGGACTTAAGCAACACCATATTGAGCAAATACTTGCCAACTGAAAAGGGCAGCTTGACTAGTTTTGCCTATCCAGCTAATGCATTTCTTCAAAAAAAGTATATGTATTTCAGGACGGTAGCAGTCCAGAGAATATACTTGTTTTCTGATTAAAAAAACATTCATACCATTTCAATAATACTATATTCAACTAGCCATTTTGGTCCCAGCTTAATTTATAGTAAGTTATTTTAAAATAAAATGCTCTATTTATTTAACTTAGTGATTTACTTAAATGTAAATAAATATAAACATTTAACATAGCATGGAAAGCTCCTCTAAAGGTGTAAAGTCTGGCAGCAGAAAACAAGAAGTGAATGGGAATACACTGCGGAATTTACCTCTACCACCAGCCAGCAAACCCATAGAGGTACTCTCCTCTTGTTTAGATATGGAATCCAATTGTTTGTTATGGAATTTCTTTGAAAGCCAAGTAAGAAAGAAATCTTCAGCAACATATTTACTATTTTGTGAAAGTACATATGCTAATACAGTCATTCCATGTCAGCATTCTGACTGAAAAGATGAATACCTAAGATGACTTTATAAAAAGCCTGATGTTTTTATACACTAGCTGTATAGAGTTTATTTAAAAAAAAAAAAAAATCCCTTAAGATAAAAGCCAAATGTGTTAAAAATGAGGTTGAAGATGACATAAAAAAAACCTGTTATTGCTGTTATCAAAAGCCACATACTGAACATCTACATCAGACGTGCATGTTCAAGTTACACCAGCAGGACCTTCACTCCTCCTGCAGCAACACGTCGATGTCATTTCACTAAAAGCTAGATGGAAAAGTGCTGAAATGCTGTGTAGTTCTTTGGATAGTGGCGCTGAAAGCAACTATGATTGAGCTTGAGGACATGTAATACAGTTTTCACAAAGACGTAAAGCTGCTTTTTAAATTTTTAAAACATGCTGATCCTTTACTTAGATCTGCAAGTGCATTCTCTGCTGATTAGCAGTAGATCCTCCTTCCTAATTTTCCAAGTTTCTATTTCTGGAAAACACAATTAACATTACTTCCTACTAAAAGAAGGGAAGGCGAAAGGTTTTCTATTCCCCTTCTCAGCACAGAGGTCATCTCCTTTTGGTAAGGCCTCCTTAAGGATGTACCATTCAATAAACCATTCTGTCCCCAGCAAAGCAGAAACAACTCCTCTGTTCACAGGTGTGAACAGAGCATTCGGCATCTTCCCCTTAACTGCAGCTGCTCAGGTGACAAGTAGGCTCTAAATTAAAAGGCCGGCCTGCCATCATTCGCAAATCACCTCACTGTCAATTTATCTGTTTTGTTTTAATCAGTCATATGCAGACACACATCAGTCTTGGTCAGAAACTTTCCTAAGCTTCAGAACAAGACAGGCATGGAAAAATACCAACAAGTCTCAGACAACCCTAGAATAGTTCTCAATATCTGACAGTATTTAACTTCATTAGGTGTTCATATACTCCTTAACTTCCCCACTAAAACCAGTTTCCTCACTCTATTTTCAAAAGACATGGACAGAAATAGAATAAGCTTTCCTTAAGCCTCTATTCAGTGTTTATTGAAGCATAGGACATTCCCCCTACTACTCATACCTGAAATGGATACTCCAGGAAAATTAAATGAGAATACTTGCCTACCTCTCTCTCTGGTTGACTCTGTGCTGTTGTTTTAACACCAATTAAAACATACACATTCCTGGTCTGAGAAGCCTACCCTCGTGTCTCTTAACAAAAGTTCCAGAACCGTATCTTACCATTTTTGTGGGTAAATCTGGGTAAACACACAGTTTGTCTAATGAAATCACCGTGTCAACTAACAAAGAAATTCTGGCATCCAGAATTCAATTCACCATCATCTAATTTCAAAAAAGCTTACCATCATCTTCAGGGAAAGGTAACTTCCAGTGCCTGGCCTAAGTCTTTCAGTATCCTGACTGTTAACTTAGCTCTTAAAAAAAAAACAAAAACCAAACAGACAAACTAACAAACCAACCCTCAACGTGTTACACCAGAATAACAGAACTCTGAACATCTGACTGAAAACTGAAGTCCTTATCAGCTTCTCGGCTGCTCCTCTTTTTCACTTGTTGAGATCCTTAACAGTACCAAGTCTCAACTGTGCGAGTTCAACGTAGCTGGCTGCCACCTATGGCCCATGTCGGCGGGCCAAAACATTTGTTTTCATAAGACATTTTCTTTCTTCACATAAATCTACCCACACCAGTTCAGCGTGGACTTAAGGCTGATGCAATACTCAGCCAAGAGGCATCATCGTACATGTGAAACATGCTACTATAATCAAACAGCGGTATTAGGACCTATGTAGGCAATCCTAAAGAAGGTATGAAGAGAAGGTATAAAGTAGTAAATTAGCTGCCCTTATAAGCACCTCTAACTTTTAAGTATCTTAAGAAGATCATGTCTTTGTAGCCGTACTCTCACCTCTTGGTCAAGCTTCTAATCACTAACAGGAAAATACTCTTACTTCCCCTGTTTACACAATTTATTGGACTTAAAATACACCTCAGTCACTACTTCACTTATTTCACTATTTGCTTTACAATTTTATGAAGAGGCACTCAGGTGAAAAGTTAAGGAAGGTTATCACCACCAAATGAGATTATATAGCAGAACACACAGATAAAATGTGTCAGGACCTCAGCATATAAAATTCTTAAGTGCCCTTTAGTTTGCTTGGAAAGAGCAAGGTCCCTACTAACTTCCTGACCGCAAAATAACCTCAAAATATTAACAACTATTGACAACAAAAAGACTCATTCCTAACCATTCAAGTACACAAAACCCCCAACAAATTCGCAACAATAACTTACATTTTGACAAGGCTGATCTTCACTATGAAAGAGAAATATTTTGAAGAAGAATCTAAACCAGCTACCATGACACCAAGCCAAGTGACCGTTATTTGCACAACACATTTAATGATGACAAAAATAATAAACTGTAGAAGCTGAGCAAGTGACTGGACTTGCTAGCCCCAGCATATTATTAAATTAATTAGACAAAGCTATCCCCTAATGAGACATAATATTACACTTGTTTAGTATTGCGAAACAAAACTCTTCCAGTTATTTAGGAAAATTAAGTGCCAAACCAAAAACAATATTATTTGAGAGCGAGGGAACAGGTTCTCAGATTCTTAAGCACAGCAGTAGATTTCTCTGTCTTGAATGTCGAAATATTCTCTCTACTTCTTACGAAAACAAGCTTGGTTTTGATTCCCCCATTGGACCTTTTTGGCCATCGCTTCCAGAGCATTTTATATTACAACATCATGCGAATATCACATGTTAAATATTTAACATTCAACAACATTGTTACCCAAGTGTCACTAGTTTCTGATAATAGTTGTAATGGTCCATCTATCTTTGTAGATCCAGTCAGAACCTGTAGACTTTGGGAAAGAGATGCGGGAGTATCCTTCACAAAAATTCATGTTTACTGATAAAAATCTCATGGACAGTATACAGTAATCCTCCAAAATTCAGTACCTTGAACTTTACAGATGATCCCTGCTAAAGAAAATACTGTGTTGCTTCAGGACAATGGTATGGGTCTACATGACATAGAAACAAGGAAACATTTGAAAAGCAAGAGTCAGCTTCAGTGTTCTTCTGTTTTAAACAGGTATCCAAATTAATTGCTAAGCTAAAGGAAAAAGTGTCGCTTTCTGGTTGAAAAGCAACAAAAACCACACTAATACAAATTGAAAAAAACAAGTTTGATCTCCACAGATGCTACCAGTACTCACAAGGATAAGTGGGTTTGAATCAGCTGAACACCTGGATACTTGGAAAATATTCCATCACAAGTAAAGGATTACCAATTTCATAGCATGTGGTTATTTGTTCTCTAGTTTGAAGTTCTCAAACACAATGCAAGCGTAGCCAGCTTCTTCAACTGTAAGCAGCTGACTCAATCTTTCTTAAACATTCTTACAGTAAAATTACTTACAGCAGCACACAATGCATTAGCGGTAGGTGAAAAACATGGGGGTTTTATGTTTTCTTGGGCGACTTACTTGCTTTACAGATTATGCACTTTGACATTCATAATCCTTTGAATTACTGCGTAGTATCTTTTAAATCTTTTCTTACTGTTAATCAGAGAATATGGAAAAAGAGCAGAAACATTTCCTGAAATACTCTACCACTTCATGAAGGGAAGCTTCCCTCTTTAAGTACAAACTTACGAGACAAACAAAAGGTACCAAAGAAATGGCTGATTTATTTACTCCAATAGGTAGGCCAGCCAGCTGGAAAGGACTTCAGGGACACTCCATGGACACCCTTAAACTATTAAGCGTCAGAAGATAACTCTCCCATGAAGGAATACAAGAGACAATTTTGCCCTCCACTGGCTGGAACTATCACTGGAAACCATGCCTGCCTCGCTGCTGTCAGAGCTGCCTATTTCATAGAGCACAAAAAGCCCTCTTGAGCAAATGTACCAATCCCATCTGAAGTACAGCAATTAGTACGGGAGATCACAGACAGGAAAGAGGGGAAAACATGTTGAGCAGGTGGGAAGCAGCTATGCAGTGAAATACCTTGTATAAATATAAAGATTTCTGTGGAAGGATCAGAAAAATCAAACAGTAACATATTTAGCCTTGAGAATCGCTAGAACAGAGAACACACGTGTGGAAAACCAGAACCTTGACACTCTTACTCCCAGCAAAAGCGTTCTGCACGTTACTCTCCAGCCAACTGAAAGGCTTTTATTTTCCGAACATATTAATTTGATGCTGCTGTTTCTTGGGGGGTGGAGAGATGAGAACTCTATGGATTATGAAGGAAAGACTGCCTCAAAATGGAGGAAAAAGGGCAGAATGCAGGTATATCCCCAGGAAAACAAAGCTACCAGAGAAGTACCCCTTAAAGCAATTTTTATTCTCATCTTTATGCAAATAAGCATTGAAATTACACTGGGAGAATAAGGGAGGAAAGCTGCTATATTCCAATGTACAAAATTATTCAAATTTTAATTTATTCAACATTTATTAACCACAGGCTTAGATGAAAGAAGCTACTTCACAGGACTGCACAGTGGCAACACCAGAGTAAAAAAATTAGGGTTTTTAAGTTCTAAGTGGTTTACCAATTACTGTTTTAAAAAACACTAACCGACTTACCTTTCTATTATTAAAATTTTCCTCCTCCCCATCCCCCAATTATTTCCCACCTCTCAGCAGAAGTTTCTAACATCCCTTTTAGAGTGTGGCCACACAAACCGTTGATTCAGTATTGGGTGTAAGTGAGGGGAAGTGAAAACCTTCAGTGGAAAAGGGAGGAAAGGATCAATCAACTTGCAAGTGGATCAGCTGTCAGTAGAACTCAAAGGATTTCAGTGTGGAAACTGCTGTAGATGACTCCTGTCCCTCCTTCTGCTCTGCAGCCATCTGCCCTCAGACTTCATCCTGCCAAAGGTTTCTGGCATCTCCATTGTTCTAGGCACAAGACCGGCTATTTGACCGCACTCTAGCTGAGGGGAAAGAGAAACCCCTCTGGTGAGGGAGTTGGAACAAAGTTACTCTCTGGTATTTGTCTCTATCTTTGTTATTGACTTTGCTTACAAGGCAAAACTAAAAGCCTCCATAAAAATTCATGGCTTTTTTTCTGTCCAACAACTCTGGTGGAAACTACATTATTAAAGAGAAGATCCCCATCCTGAGGGGGGGAAAAAAAAAAAAGAAAAAAAAAAAAACACCACACAAACCTTACATCCATCTTACTCTACTGAGCATTTGCACAAGAAATGGACGAGGAAAAAAAAAAAAACAACACACCACAAAACACCAAACTCTTTCTTAGCTTGGAGTTAAAGATGCCCCAGTACAAAACTGAGTTGGAGAGTGCATAATCTATGAAGTCAACTTTTCCACAGTGGGGGTGACTGGCGTGAAAGATTTACAAAGAGCAAACTGGTGAAAAGGCTCTTCCCCATTCTGATTGTTTCTTCCATTAGATAAAGAGGGCAATACGGAGAAAAACAAAATCAAGACGGCACAACTGACACAGTCAAAAGTGAACAGGGTTCGAGTTACTCTCTTTTATAAGAGAACTGCGAAGCTTTCCATATTCAAAGCCACAGAAGCAAACCTAATACCTAGCAGCAAAAAATGTAATAGTGAAATTTATGATATAATCTGGAAACAGACATAAGTTATTGCATTTGGTGACATAATTAAGACTTAAAGCTTCAGGCAGTGTACTTAAGTCTTTCAAAAACTTCATTCATTCATTTACTGACCAGGTGTCTCACGCTACCATAACTTTAATGACTCAAAGGGGTCCTCAGCAAACTTATAAAAATCAATTAAGGCAGAAAAAGTCAGCGCCTTAACTGTAGCACAAGGTTTTACTGCCTTTACCCGTAGCTCGAGTGCACGACAAAAGGCGTTGCTGAGAACGGGAACACTGCGGGCAGACAAACCCGGCCTGCCACGGGCGGCAGGGAGCCCAGGCAGGAACCAAACCCAAAACCCCCAGGCACCGTTCGCCACCGCTCCGGTCCGC
>NW_009260801.1:1989674-2011114 GCF_000687185.1 Egretta garzetta
GCGGCGAGCCCGTGGGGTACGGCGCTGCCCGGCCTTCCCGGTGGCACCGCGGACGGGTACGGCGCTGCCCGGCCTTCCCGGTGGCGGCAGGAGGATGCGGTGTGCAGATGGATCCCTAGCGCCTGCGGCCTGGCCGTGCTCCAGGAGCGGACCACAGTTCTGGGGCAAGCGTCCTCACATCGTCCCACCTGCAGCTGGGCAGACGGACAAACGCTTTGCGGAGGTGTGCGAGCAGCTCTTGACCGTCGACTCCACGTGGTCGCGGTGGCTTTACCTGGTGCCACGAGAGACAGCGGTAGGGCGTGGGGGCTTAGCGCCGTAGAAGAGGGCAGGTGTACCTGCTGGAGAGAGCGCTGCCCAACAAGTCGGATGCACGGCAGCGCTACCGCCTCCCTGCATAGCTCCAGCCCTTCCTAGGTTTGATTCATTAGGTTATGAGGACTGAGTGAGCTGTAAGAAGAAATTTCATTTCCAAGAAGCGTGTTGAATATACTAACCCCATTGCAAGCGAGCTTTTTCTTGCCGTGGGATAGTAAAACGCCAGAGAACCTTCCTTTACTTCCTGGCACATGATTTATATGCGCCACGCATGGTTATCGGCCAAACAGGTTTGGACGCTCCCAGCCACCATCAATCCAACCGCGCTCATGCTGGCATGCCAATCACTGCCTTTACTCCATTTTGCCTCCCGCAGGGCGGCGTAGGGCAAACTCTGACTAAAAGTCCAACAACAGAAAGGTCCTGAGGGTTGCACTGGGTCTATTTTAATCCACTTTTATGGGAGATCTGTAAAGACAATTTTTCAATAATGTAAAGCAAAACTGGTTTACATTGGAAAAGGAAGATCCTGGTTATATATGTCCAGTGTATACGTATCAGCAGCAACCAAATTGGCAAGTTTTTCCACTAAAACTGATGAGAATAGACCAAACATTAGAACACTCAAAAGTTAGAAAAACAATCTCATGTTTTAACAGTAATTGGACATCATTCATTTTCAGCAAGAAAGAGGAATTAGTGTCCTACTGCAAACACATCTAGAAAACAAGCACAACTGTGGAATCAATAACAGTGAATACTTTTGAGTATGACCAGATTTCTGTAGGCTGTACCAACACTTTCTGTTCAGTGACCTCATGCCACCATTCTGCACTTCATGAAAGAAAAATGTATTAGCACGGTATGACCAGATTTCTGTAGGCTGTACCTAGCCAACACTTTCTGTTCAGTGACCTCATGCCACCGTTCTGCACTTCATGAAAGAAAAATGTATTAGCACCTCCAGAATTAAAACACGCTGCGAAAATGGTGAAGCGGTCCTAGATAATCCTTGAACCCTAGTGAGAAGTTTCAGACTTCAATAAATTAGGTCTGGGGTTGATCTTTCTTAATTAAATAAACTGGAGTCACATGCAGGGCTGAAAATGAGCCTCTAGAGTTTGTGTATTCCACCTCCCTGTTCTGAGGCAGGGTCAAATATAAGCAGACTCCCACCAGAAAGTATTTTTTAATCCTATTACTATACATTTCTAATGACTGGAATTTCATATTCTCTTTAGGTAACCTGTTCCAGTTACTATCAAGTAAGATTTATTTATTTATTTTAGAGTCTAGACTAGTTTCCAGGAAGAAAACACACCACCACCACCAGCAATAACATTTTGAAGGAGTGTTTTTTATTCCTTCTAGAGTATCAATACTTGACAGTCTCACTTAGGTTGTACCAAATAGCACATTTGAAGTGATTGCTTCTGTTAAAAAAGCAAACCCACAAATCTACGGGTAGGTCACTCTACAGGGAATAAATGGGTTTACATATTCTGTGAATGTACATACACATGCATATTTTATATATACATTATTTACTCGTAAAGTGTCATTTTTATGTATCCCTGCTTCTATAGGAATCTGTCAATATTCCCTGTAATCTTTAATTGTAAAAACCTCATTTTAATGCATTTCTATGACATATGTATTATCTAGCAACATAAATTAATCCATTTACTTTGTAACTCGCAACAAGTATGTACGATGTGGAGAGAAGGTAAATAAAGCATTTAGCTAACTCCCAGGGTGTTTTCTCTACGCAAGATAAACCTGTTTCCTGTACAATAGTGAAATACCAGGTTTCTAGCTTCACACACACTTTTCGTCTAGGTCATTCAAAAAACGGGCCAGTGAAGTTTTATGCTGTGTTGAAGTCTTATGTATCCTGGATGTTAATTCTCTCATTTCACATTTCAGATACAGAGAACTTCTAAATACAGCAGTGGATTAAAGGTCTGAAGCTTCAATGGCCTTACTGTGTGATCATGAGGTGAGCGTAAGTAAAACAGTTTAAAGCTTTTGTGCTGCAGTTACCCCATCTTTAACAGGCATCTAAGGCTGTTTCTATCACTGTAAAGAAATCTTTATCCACTGAGAAGTACAGATTCATTCTACTTTAGGTACCTCTCGTGAAAGTACACTAGAGCTTCCAAGACTTGTTCCATTTGTACTGTCTCAGATACTTTATAACATAATGTTTAGCCGTCAGTGTTTTCTTACTTCAGAAAAATTACTAGGAGTGGATATATACCGCTCTAATTACCTTTTTTAAAATTCATTTAGATTGTACTAATATATAACAGCTGCACAGCTGAGTGAATCTCTTCAAATTGTAAGCCTACAGAAATGCATCAGAATATCTTGTAAGTAACTGACATCATCTTTAATTCTGCAGATGTTCTTACAAAATGTGTGCTATTCAAGCATCTTTATTGTCCTTGATACTGAGACATATATACATATATATGACACACGCATACATATATATATATGTATATATATGTCAGAAAATGTTTCTAGGAAAAGAAATATGGCTTTAGCCTCTTCAGATCTGGGGAACACTTCTTCTGTGTGTCTTAAAATGCAGATCTGAGAAATAATCGGATAAGATAAAGTAAATATGGTGGCATCTGAAAAGGAAAAGGCAAAAATGTCATAAAATCATATTCCACTCTAAATTATATCAACGGATAATTTTGATTCCAAAAAGCATAGAAAAAATAGCCCATTTCCAGTGACATAAAGTCATGTATTTAAGTGAATTTTAAAAGTACAGAAAATACAGTAATGTATGCATTTGATTGTACAATAACATAGAGCTACTGCATTCATCAAAGAGAAATATTAGCTCTAATTCCCAGCATTTATATTTTTATTTAAATTTCATACAGTACTGAATGCATAGCAGTTGAAGGACTGGATTTTTAATCTTGTATTTAACTTCTTCTAAATCTCACACACACACACCCGCCCCCAGCCATTTTTAAGGCTTACACAAACATGTAATTTCTGAGAGAATAGGACTACTCCTATGCACAAAATTACACATGATGCCTGCGTTTGAGGCACAGGACTCTGGCTGGGAAACCTCCAAGAAAAAGAAAAGGTTCTGCAGAACTGATAGTTGTGATTCAGCAGATGGCACTCTTCCCTCGAAGTGACTGAAATCAGCGCTGCCTCTGACACAAGGGACAACATGCTTTTAGAGATTATTTATTTCACAATACCCAGAAGAACCTGAATTTCTCTAAGTACTAAAGATCCTAGGGTACTTCTCTCTAAAGGCAGAGATATGCACATGATGTCTTGGATGTGTTATGGGGGCAACCACACTCTCTCTCTACAAACCTTTTTGAATTTCAAATGACTCTTGCCTTCCTGACGTTAATACTGTGTAGCCTGTGTAGCCTTTCGGTTATCTCTGGGAGCTTGCTGACAGAAGTACCTATGTGCATGCATGTATATTATATGGATCACACATGCACGTGGCTGTGTATGCACACGGAGTTTTATCTTTCTGAGCGTCCTGAGGCTGGCAAGGAGGATGACTGAATCTGTACCATTCTATACGCTACAGTTAAGCTTCCAGTGACATCACAGAGACTAGTTCAGATAAGAGTGTACTGCTAGTGTTACGAATTAGACTATTATGAAGATGTCTGTACAATTTATTCAAACTAGAACTATTTTCACAGATTTCTGTCAAGACGTGCATGACATCACTCCCAGGCTTGGGTCTGCTTTCATATGATCCACCATATAGATTCAAGAATCCCACAAAAACAGCCAGTGCACGTGCACATTCACCAATAGTAAATCATGTGATTCCATGTGTCCTGTCCTTTGTCTTTTGGGATTTTTTTTTCCCCCAGTTAATCTCTTAATCACTTTAATGTTAGTTATTTACCTCCTATAGTCTAAAATATGTTTAAATTACTGTATCACATTATGTTACTCTCAGAATGTAATACTCATTTAAAAAAGGCAGCCACTTAAATAGTCCGCCATGTTCCTGCCATTGTTCTATCAGATATAACTAAGTTTCAAAAACTCTTTCTTCTGAGACTGTTTAGGATACCACAGAAGTGATCTGTTGGTTTATTTAGTAAACTGTCTTAAAAAAAAAACCCCTTTAAAACACTTTTTTTTTTTTCTAAGTGAAAGCATTAATAAGCTGAAATGAAAAGGAAAAATACAAGGAATTATACATCTCTGAATATTTGTTTCTAAGTGTATTATGGGCCTGACTCATGGTAGGAATCCTGACTGACATCAGTAAACATACATGACAACAGAAGAGTTTATAATTTCAGTAGTTTTTTGCAGGTTTCAGTACTAAAAAAAGAATGATCTCTACATTAGAACTAAACAGGCAGAGAGGTTACTAGAAGAAGGAGCACTGTAAAGTGTAGCTGAATATAAAAAGTGCATGCATAGCAAAAGCTTGAAAACCTATGGTTGCTATATAATTAATTGGGATAATTATTATGAGTAAACAAGAAATGTTAAGATTTCCATGCCCACATAAGTCCATTTCTGTCTCTTTCTTGACCTGGCTGGTTACTGTTTTGACATGCTATTCAAAGAAATTACTTTCTTCTGTTTGATTGTTAGGGCCTTAACATGGTTTTGATTTTATTTACATTCATTTGGGGATGTTACTCTTAATTACACCACTAGTGAATTCAGACTTCCAGTGTCTTTCACTATGTACAACATTTAGAATAGTACTCATAGTCATTGCAGGTTAAGGAATACTAGCAATAAAATAGATTTTATTTGCTATGTTGAATTCATAGATAGAGACCCTAAACAAGCTCAAGCCTCATTATGCTAGGTGTATAAAAACAACATGACAAAAGATCCTTTCTTCAAAGGATTTATAAAGCATCCTTATCAACATAAAGAACCACAAGAAAAATTCACCACTGGCATAAACATGCAAAATTCCATTGAAGTTTATCCTTTAATACTCCTTTATATTAGGGCTGAATCCAGCTTTTCATTTCTGTTTCAAAGATGCTATAGTGAATCCCCACTGGAAAAAAAAAAAAAAAAAAATCACCGAAGCTATACTCCTTCTGTTCCCTCAGTAAAAAATGCTAAGGGCATATATTCTATTCAGTCTACTCAGCAGACTTAGCTCCAATGCTTTTTAAAAATTATTGTCATTATAGGAAATATTGCGTACAGCTTCTGCTCTGTGGTTTTGTGCTTGTTAATGACAAAATGCTAATCTGCTTAATATGTAATTTATATACAAACACCACAGTATTTACTACAAAACCAGTGTTATCTGTGATATTACTAAACAAAGAGAGACCTGTCCCTGAAATCTCAGTATTTGCTTTAAATGTTTAACAAATGAGCCATTCAGTGCTATCTCCTTGTTTCTATACAGAGTATAGGAAGAGTATGAGGGTGTCACCTAGTGGATTGTTCAGACTGCCTACGAGAGAGCTAACAAGCAAAAACATCCAAATGGCGTTGAATGAACTAACAAAATGAAAGAGAAAGGATTCTTTTTTATTTATTTAATTACTCCAGGAATGGTGAAGGCTTCAACAGAGCACTATTGTTCTGTAATATCTGCCTTTGGGTTCCCATTCATGTCACAGAATCTATTGGCACCGAAAAGGGCTTTAAGAATGATGCATCCAAAATTTTGAAGAGAAAATTACCTATGTTCCTGGCTCAGAGGAAAGGTTTAATATTACCACAGATGATCATTTTAAATGAGTTGCACACAACTTTTGTTTAAGATTACAAATAAGTGGAAGAAATTATATACAGTGCCTGTAGGTTCCATCAATTATATTTTAAAAGAAGGAACTATTCCATGGTTTTCAACAGGCCATCAAAAAAAGGTTTTTTACATGTATTAGTTCGAGATTGCTGTGTGCATTTATAATTCATGAATAGTTAAGGTTAACCTTAGCAATCTGGAGATGAAAAGGATTACATAAACTATCCATCTTATTTCTTTGATTGAATTACTGCACATATTTAAAGCAGACTCCACTTAAGAACTGAATACCTGCAGTGAATTAACTCAGTCAAATGCAAAGCAGATACCCAAGCCAGCTCACCCAGTACAATTTCAATTGCATGTTGAAATTTAAAATAACCAGCATACAATTTATAATTGCATGATGAAAGCCTATCTGATCCCATATATTTAACCTCTCTTAATTAAAAAAAATGCTTACTATAGTTTTAATATTACATTCTGCCCTTGAGTGGAGGAAGGGAAAAAAGTAAGGGTGGAACTACAAATGATAGACACATCCTGTTTTGGTGCTTAGAGCATACATTGTATTACACCCCCTGAATTTTTCAGTGTGTGCTGTGTGACCAGCATGGGAAGAGGAGAAAGTCTTTGCCCCATGATGGTATGCTTATTTGCTGGTGTCGGAACTAGGTACTACCTGTCAGCAGACACAGTATGCTACTGGAAGCAGCAGCAGAAATCTTACACTAGGAGTATGCTTTGCTGGCCCTGCTGTTGGTACCCTGCTTGAAGTGGTAATAGCTCTGTTTTAATGAACAAGTGGAACTGCCTTCCTCTGTGCATAAGGGCTAGCCCAGCCTTAGCCTTTTCTGCATATGCAGAATACATACAGACAATCTAAAAGTCCTTGCAAAATACTCTAGGTGAAAAGGTATAAAGGCCCCAGCAATCCTTATCCGTATTAAAAGCTCTCAAAACCACACTTCAAGAGAACTGTGAAAATGCGTATTATTAGTTTAATTACCAAACCAGAAATTTGTATAAATGTATTTCAAGTGTTTGATTAAAACCAAACTACCCCTACTTTTTGAGATAGGAAATAGAGGAAAAAAGGAAAAAAAGATTAGTTAAATCTCTCACCCTCAAACCAGAGTTCTGTTGATCAGAAGCATCTTATTCTGCTAGATAGTAAATGTTCTGGCCCTTAGAAGCATTTCTCGTCTCTTTAGGGCATGTAGTTATTTTTGAGTTTTCTTTTTACTTACACACACACACACACACACACACACCCCAAACTGTTGGTCTAGGTCCTGATGGATTCTGGTGAGAAGTACCCATGTGATGTATACTGTGAAGTTTGGCAGGAGACACTGATAAAGTACAAAATCTGCAGGGCAAGTAAAGATTGCTGCTGAGGGAGAGGATGCTGTCAAGGAGTATTGTATACCCATTCATATAGCAGGCTATTTCATTTTAAAATAGTTCCTTCCAGATTTGTGCAGGAAACGGCAGTACCAGGCTCCCATACTGCATACATCTCCTTTCTCACAGAAGGTCATGCTGCCTTCAGAATAAAAAAACCCAAAACACACGACCAAAAAACAAACTAGAGGGAAGGCCTTGGGCCCCAGCTAAATATTTCATTAAAAAGAAAACTGGTCTTGCATGTGTTCTCCTTAAAACCTCCCAAAGGACAAATCTGTCAGGGTATGTCTACATAGTTAGGAGCATCCAGTAACACAACTATTCCTCCCACTCTCTGAGACGGCCTGACACGAGCCAGCTCCAATCCAGAAGCTGAGTAAATATGCTCTCATAGTGCCAAGCCTGAGCTAACACAGGTTGTGTCTCAACAGGCCTTATTAGCTCAGGCTCATTACTATAATAACATGGCTATATGGCTGCTGCACTGCAGCTGGCTCTGTGTGCCTGGCTGGCCGCGTGCGAGGAGCAGGCACTTAAGTATCTGCTCCTGACTGTGTAGACATGCCGTCAGCGTGTTCCTCCTCTTCTTCCCGGAGATTTTGTCATGTAATTTAAAGCCAGCAGCTGCTCCTCTCAAAAAACTGTACTGGCATAAAAGAAGAACATTTAAAAAAATAGTATGTTTGTGAAAGGTTGTGGAGTGCTGACTGCCACCAGCAGGTTAGAGGATCACTCCTGTTACACTGTGGTGGCGTTTTCTCAAGTAGAAAGCACGACCTTAAGCAAGGATCACACAGGTACACAACTTCCAGTTTCCTCTCCTATCGCCTCTTAACAGAGAAGATGTGAGAGTAAATTACATACTGAGCACTGGAGGAGGCCTAAAAAACGCAGCAATCTGCTTTCAAATAAGAAGCGAAAAACTCACCCTTCTCTTTGATATAAATGGACAAGTTTTGTATTTCTCCAGTTATTGCTGAGTAGACACAGTTTATCTGCATTTATCTTCAACTATACTGCTGGACAAACATCCTATTTTCAGCTGGAGAGCACAGTCAGAGCTGCATGGCCAACCTCAAAGAATGTAACAAGAACAGAAAAATTGCTCTTTAAATCTTAATGCTGGAAGAAGACAGCACCAGCATGGTAATATCAGACTAAATAAATACTCAGGCCAAAGAAAGTCTCAGGCAAACTGCTTAGAGACCACATTAGGGGAAGATATTACCTGGGATCTACCCCTTCCACATATGATCCTTGTAGTTGTAATTCTTAGGTGGATAAGTAGAAAAGCAGCAGAAAGACACAAACATTCTGTGCCAAATACCTAATTCTAAACATACACCTACACACACACAAAGAAAAAGATTCCCAATTGTTTTGCATTATTTATTTAATAAATTATTTTTTTTATTTTAGCTTTAACTGACATTTTTAAACGTTGCTTCCTAACGCTGGAGCTGGGAAGCTGTCACTTTTGTGTATTCAAAATTGATAGTCTCACACAGAGATAACAACCTCAGGCCAGGGGAGACTGCCTTGTCATTGAGAGGATCTGCAGTGCTGAAACTTCACATATTGCTGTGAAAATGTGGCACTAACAAGGAACCTTTTCTTAACTGGTAGGGGAAAATGTTCACCTGAGTAGAAGTTGGAGAGATTTTGTTCAGATGTATTCAGTTGGTTTTCTTTACAAACAGCTTTATTTTTAGCTGTAAAATTTTAAATTTGCTTCCCAACTTTTAAGAAAATACACATGCTTACTTTTTGTGGCACATTTTGGTATGCAATACTACTTGTGTTGCAACATTTGCATTTTGATTTAAAGAAGCAAATGAGGTCTTAAAAACCTGATTTGTATGATTATGATGGGGAAAGCCTCTCAGTTCAATGTGATCATTAGAGAGTCTACGTGTCTTTCAGTAAAGTTCTTATCAAACCTCCAAGGTACTTTGTCTGTTCTTATCTGGATTGTTTCCAAAAAGTAAGTTTTTAGTTTTTAGTGAACTATGCTGTAATGCCCTCTGCTGGTATGAAGCTGGCAAAAGCACTTTAGATTTCCATTTTAGGTGATTTAAAGAGGTATAAAAATGGTTTAAAGACTGAGGGCTCAAACCACTATGAACTTCTACCAGTGCCCTAGGTTGATGAGACTCTGTAAGAAGCTTTTAAGTAAAAACAGCCAAATTGATCTTAAACAATACCACATTTGATATAAACTTTTTACAAAGTTGTCAAGACCTTTCAAGGTTCCTCAAGAAGTAGTATTTGCTAAATTCTCAAAATTCTGAGAAAAATTCCAGGGCTAAAGGAAGAAACTATTCAGAGCATCAACTGATGTCCATTTAACTTCAAGAAGTTATTTCTGCGTTAGCGAATCAAGACTGAAAATCTTATCAGAATGGTCATCTTAGATTTCAGTCTTCCAAATGTTGTTTCAAAGCCCTTGACTTACATTTTACCTAGCCAACCCATGACAATAACCGTAGACTGAAGCCACTGTTCAAGCAAGGAACTGAATATATGCACTAGGACTTAACATGATACTCTTAGTCAGTATTTTGAACAGCTTTTAAGAAAATGGGAATGACAATTTAGACAGTTAAGTGTAAATGTACTGTAGAATGCTGCTTCAATGCTTTTATGACATGAATACACAGAAAGAAGGAAATATTGAAAATCAGCTTTTTTCCTTCCCAACTTGTTACTGTCTTACAGAAAGCTTAGTGAGATGCTACCCATTCCCAAGGAGCTAATTCTTTCTGTGAATAAATATCAAACACACGAACATCTCCTGTGCAGCAGCAAGATTAATCAAGTAATGGTTTTTAAAGTTCCGTGTCATTTGAAGTATGTATTTCATAGTAGCTTAGTTAAAATTGCCTTAATTAGATAGGGTACTGCTAAAAATAGGGTCTGGGATGTCCTTGGTTTTGTCTTTCAGTTCTCTCTGAGTACAGAGTGAAAAATATAAACCTGGCCCAAATTTGGCATCTTGGAAACGTGAGTGAGAGTTTCAAAAGCACTGTGCAGAGGGGGATGTTCAACTGCCATTGAACGAACTCCCCTCGGTATTCTTGAAAATCCCACCCTTAGACCTTTATTAAGAATCCCTTGAAAGAGATTTTTGCTTGAAGCCACAAATCTTCCCATCAGATATGCAGGGCAAATCACCAATTAACAGGAGACATGAAGGATTTTCTTGATTACAGTTTGGACATGCATTTCTCTGGAGAGCTGCTTTTGTTCAAAACCAGCCTGTCTCCTCCACGTTTGAGCACAGAGTGTGTTTCACAATCGAAAACTGGACAATTTTAGTGCAACAGAAATGTGGGTTTGAATAGTCTCAAATGTTTTCAACAATTGTTGACAAATTGTTATATAATTGGTGACATATTATTGTTTTGACACAACATCATTTCAGATGGCAAAAGCATTCTACTTCTGTGTGACACAATGGCATTGGATCCATATGATGGATACATGTAGAAGCGGTAATGAACATGTTAAAGGCAAACATTAGCACTCAAGACTATTTTGTAGATTTAGGTAAAATCCTTAGAGGATTTTAGGTTCTTGGATCTGCCACATCCTAAGCTGGCAGTAGCTTGAGGTGACAACCCACTGCCTGAGAGCAGGTGTGGGAGGCATGCCTGCCACTTTTCAGATATGTATGAAAAGCTGGAGTCCATCTGTTTTCTTCCCCAACACTTTAATGATTTGCCATATCTCTGATTATCCATGTCACTTAAGCCACAGTGAAGAAAAAAGTGGAGACAAATTTTAAGTAGCATAATGTAGTTATCTTTGAAATCTGCTTTGTTGTGATGAGGACTGTAGTCGGGTTTGTTTTGCTTGTTTGGGTTTAGGTTTTAAACTTAACATACTGACTACAGGAAACAGTTTGATCTGTGATCAGAGTTTATATCAGTGAAGTAACGTGATGCCTGGCCTTTGTGAAATTTGCTTTATTGCTTTGTTGGAATACATTGCCCAAAGTAGTCTACAAAAGTAACATTCTTGAATCCTCTCTTATCTCTACTCTGTTAAACAATGTATTACAGGTAATGTTAGTCCCAATCACATGTAACCATTTCTTACTAAAGAGGTTAGTATTGTGTCCAGTGGCTAAAACAAGACATCTTGAAGAAATAGCATTTTCTTTTATTACTCGCTGGATTCAGAGTAACCTACCGGTCTGGCGCTGATTTCTTACTTGAATAATGGAGAGACTGTAGTAAGTACACATTGGAAAAACCCATCTTACAGAGAGGAGAGGACTTATTTCTAGAATCTTGGTATACAAACACACATAGATTGCTGCAGCACTTTAACAATGTAATTAAAGTGTAGCAAGCATGTAATATCCTTGCCCGAATGCTCCCATGTTTGCCATGACACTTCACATAGAGCATAGGTCTCAGTTCTGAAAAGAAAAAGCTGTCTTGGTAAAGAGTAAACTTAAGCTCTTTCCGAGGATGGCAGCCGTTTCCGTGGCACAGCAACCTTCCCTGCGTCTCCCAGTCAGGCACACACTAACAGCAGCAGGCAGAAAGGCAAACTGAAAGGCCTTGCCCCTTCAATGCTCTATTGCTGCGCAGCTGACAACCCCTTAAGTCTGACTGAGATTCCATAACCATAAAGTTGGATCCAGGTCCATACACAAAATAACAGCAAAATACTTCTGTCCACTCATTCTTCAAACATTTGCTGTCTGAAACACTGCCATGTCCAAATAAGAGCACAACAATTCTACCTCATGAGGCTTGAGGTCATGACTTCTGGAGTAACGTGAAAGTCTTATTTCTGTCATATCCTGGAAAAATTAGGAACATTGTATTTGTACCCACAGGAAAAAAAATAACAGATAAATAGCTTTTTGGGTGCATTTATGCCAAACTGTTAACAAGTTTAGTAAGACTTATGAAATAGATCTGTACTTTTGAAATCATATACCAGCTTCTGGAAACAATATTTACAAAAAAATATTATTATTACAAACTACCTGTAACAACATGGTACTGTAGAGTTAAGGGAAGAAGTAGAATCTTCATTTCTTGATCCCTGAAACTTAAGACAAGGTGCTTTTCTGGAAGCCTGAAGCAAATACAGGCATGCCTTATGGAGCACACTATAGGGGTTAAATGGGTAAAATTTAAATGGCTTTTGTAAGATTATTCTTGTTAATAGAGTGGTCTTTTCTATCTTAAATGCTACAAATCGTGCAACTGATACTAAACAACATATCTAGGAGATGAACATCAGTATTTTAAAGATTTTATATACTACAGCTAATTTAAAAGGTTTTATTTATGTCTGCAACTATAACCATGGCACAGCTTGCAGAAGATTCTTTTCTATTCTATTGACAAAAATAAACATAGATCCAAAAGATGATAGTCTATACCCACAAAATGGGAATGAGTTACTGCTTTCATACCTCTTCAGTTTGTGGTTTATAGACTACAACACAAGTTGATGATGCTTATGTTCCTAATTATAAAAGTTAAGGGAATTTTCATATCTTTCAATGAAGTAATGTCTTCAGTTGATTACAAGTAAGATTGGAAAACAAATCCTTTAATGAAATATGTGACACGCTTGTACTAAATACAATCACACATTGCTCAGCAAAGCTGCCAGTAAAGTGACACAAATACAACTCCTCAAATGTTTCCATGAAATAAGTAATTAAAGGTTTTCTAGTATGCAGCTTCATGAAGTACAAAGAATAAATCACATAAAATAAAGGCAAGACACTAACAACCCAATTTCATGCAGAATTCCAACTCCTGAAAGGTCTGAAGCCTCAGGCACTTAGAATTTACTGTTCTCATTCAGAGAAATGATTTGCAGACCTAAATGAATATTTTAGGTTTTTTTCTTTGAGTCAAATGATCCATCTGTTTACTAAAACAATCCACTGCAAAGCCAAAGAGGTCATTTCAGGGTAAAGCCTCCGTCTTAGCAAAGGGTAAACCAAACAGGGTGTCAAGTTGAACTATTTGAAGTATAAAGTGACATCAGATAATGTTTGATGATGGTCAGATTGTATGATCTTTCTGCTGCAGCATTTTTAAGACTGGGATACAAAGATTCGTTTTCTTGGAAGAAACCTTTTCAACAAAGGTTTGCATTTCTACGTCATTGTCCTAGTTTTGTGCTGGTAAGTAGTGTTGATAACAAACTTCATATGTAAAAATGCATATACTTTGCAACTTACTAAACAACTTAGAGCCACACCCATCAGACAAAGAAGTGTTTGTCAGTAGGCTATGAATTTGTAAGTTAAATCAAGGCAATAGGCATATGCCAGAGAATGTTTCTCATCTTCTCCCATTTTAGAATGAGAGATTCCATTTATTTCAAATTGCTAATTTGCAGAAAAGTTGGAATGCTTTGATGTGGGACTTGGTGGCAAGGGGAAAAGAGTAAAACCAGGATAGAATATGATTTTGTGGAATCAGCACACTGAGTGGGAAAATGCTTGTCTGAAATGAAACTATACCAGATCACCTAAATCTAACATTACCAAAAACTTCAGTGTTGTTAGGTTTACCATACAGCTTCTACTAAAATCAAGGGAAAACTCCCTTTAAATGGATTATATTCTCAAAATTAGAATCTATTTTTGCTTCCTAAAATAGAAAAAGAATAGAGAAGTTGCCACAATTCTTCAAATGCCATCACTGTTCCCAAGAATCAGCAGAATTTATAGAGAATAAGAGCTGTCCTCAGTGAGGTGATTATCCCCACTTGTTTTGTGGGTTTTTTTTGTTTTTTTTTCTATTCCATGCATTGGAAACAGGCAGGTGGAATTGCTGTGCTAGTGACTCTGCAGATACTACAGTCTAGTGGAGGGAACTGACTTAAACAAAAAAACTGTATCGACAGCATTGTGCATACTCTTCCAACTCACAACCTTATCCAGTAAAAGTACAGCAGTGGGTCCCAATCAGAGTTCATTGATACATTTGCAACATCACATACAGTATGGCTCTGTGGAGCCCAGGGTTTAAAAGATAGCCTTTTCTGTTGAACCCAGATTTCCTTTCCTTGAACATAAATATCAGTCATTACCTCCATCAGAAAATTCCAAGATAATTTGTTTTACTCAATATGCTTGTCAAGAGTTTATCGTAAAGCCAGAGTGGAAATTCGTAGAGCATTTTCTTTTCTGCACTAATGACCTCTGCGTACCTGATTTGGAGCGGTGTTTCATAGAAGGTCAGCTGTCTAAAAGCTAGTTCTGTCTCTATTCCATCTACAGCCAACACAGAGAAATGGACAATTCCAGAGGCTTTTAAATGGATGGATCTTAACACCTATCTTAGAATTGATCAATCATCTTCTGGAAGTGCCTGTTTCTGGCCTCTTACCACAGAGAGGCATGCATGATTGGCTTAGACTTGGCCTAATGACTTTTCATACACCTGGCAAGATAAATCCAAACTTTACATGTAATACTAGAGGTCCGCTTGAGTGAAGGAACTTGTTTTACTTGGAAAAGATGTTCAAAGAAAGGCATCTTCAATATCTAGCTTTAGATATATTTAACACAAGTCTTTGAGTTAGGAGTTTGCTATAAACAAAGTCTGTGAAGAGGTAGTGAAACTTCTGAGCTCTGAATCTGAGCGGTTTGTCTGAATCATCAGTCATCTGGCTGAATGATCTGAATCAAGCAGTTTCCTTGATTATTTCTGCAGAGATTTCTAAATCAGCTGTTTGCATACATAAATTAATTAAAAACTGAAGTGGCTATAAGAAAGGGATAGACTAATTACTCTGCAGTTTCTTTTAACAACATTACATTTCTCCTACTAGTGTGCAAGGCCAAGCAGACAAACATATTTCCCTGGCCAGCAGTTTTGCAGTACAAGAGGAAATTGCTGAAACCGTAGTAAAGGACTTCTATTGAGTCTTACATGTACACAATGTGTGTGCTTCTCTCTTTGTCCCCTTTGTCATTTACCCATTCTTGTATTTCGGAAGGAAACCATAATGAACTCTCTGTGCAGTTAAGATCTTGTCCTAATGTCTGTATTAGAGGTCTTGACTGCCTTTGAACAAAATGCTTAATTAAACTTGCTTTAAGGTGGCTGGCTCCTTGATGTCGAATGTCATAATAATCTATCAACAGAAAAAATCTTTTCATGTTTTTCTATAAACCTGCATCACTTCTTGGCTTATAGAAATTATATTGTTAATGTGCAAAAGTTACATCAACTGTCTTATAAAGAACACACCACATGAAGGTACTATTCATTGTCTTGGTAAAAACTGATGACCCTAGAATTGCAGGAGATCCTTTGTCAGGGGCAATGTTGCTGCTTCTTGTGCCCTGTTTTGGAAGATGCATTTTCCTTTGAAATTTGTGAAGATGACAGAGAAATTGTAGTGAATCTATGTAAAATATCAGCGTCAAAATCAAGTCTTATTCTCCAAACATGCTACACATAGACACTAAGCAGGTGAAGAAAATAATGATAAATCTGGCTATTCTCAGTGGAAACCAGAAGAGTTCCCTGTCTTCTGCCATGTTCTGTACACTACTGATGAAGTGTGATGATGATGTCAAGAAGTTGCCTCTTGCTTTACTCTGTTTTCACATATCTCCTGAGTTTTAACACGCAAGTGTTTAATGCTTACTGCTTGTTTTCAAAGCCATGGATAAATTCTTCCAAAGTTCTTCAGATAAATGGTGAAAATGCTGTTATGAAAACATATGTTTTGCTGTCTTTCTCTTTCTTCTTTTAAATCCATTCTTTTATACACTTCTTTTACACTACTTTTGAGATCATTAGACACACAGGCTACAGGTAAAATACTGATATTACATAGATTTAATCTCAAAACAAAACAGATGCCATCTTTAAAATGATTTAAAGAGTACAGGTGCTTTATATTAATCAAATTCTTCTTTTGCTTTGAGTATAACTGTCAATTGAGGTGCTTATCTGTTCATGTTCTGTTCAGATAAATTACTGCTAATCATGTTTGAGGGCATGTTCAAGGGTTTTTAGACTGGTTATAGATATTATACCATTTCAAAACTATCATAAGCTATCATAAATATTATACTCTAACAGCTATAGTGCATCTGGATAACATTTAACCTGATTCATAATCATTGCCACCTACTGTGCTACAGTAACCAAGCATAAAAGAATGTTGTTATTAGTCCGTGCAGACTACATTCAAACTATTCAGTAAATGTTTCTGAGGTGAGTATCACAGCCTTCCCCCCTGCTTGACTATCACTGTGTATTCACGTATTCCAACTGTCAAGAATTTATTGCAAGACTGTAGCCCATGCTGTGTATTCAAACTTATTCCACTTTCTTATGGGAGTTGGCTGTTAGCAGAAGAAGCAGAAGAACTAAAGGTGTTATTTTCATTACTCATTGGGAAAGATAGTTTTAAACTGGGGGAGGACAACAGGAAACAAACTGATTCAGATAAAATGGAACCCACTTTGACTCAAAACATAGAGCTTCAGGTGAGATACACTTCCAGTGAGTTGTAAGCCTGTTATTTTTCAGTACCACCAACAAAACTAATTGCAGAATATAAAGAGAATCCAGTGACAAAGAACACGTTGGAAAAGATAAGGTGCGACTTGGCTGATGTTGCAAGGTGTAGCCATACAAAGAGCTCACTGAGAGAAGGGAGTAGGAGTGGGCAAAAGGAATCAGAAAAATTGGCCATGAATTTCACATGATCATATTATGATAACAGAAGGAGATAAGAGGAAAATTGAGGGAGGGAAAATGGGGGAAGTAATACCGAAGACAGATCGGATGGAATATATTGAAGGAAACCAGGGAACAGGCAGATGCAGAAGCTGTGAAAAAGTGACAGCAATGCTCTAATGAGAACTGGAAAGGATTAGAATAGCTTCAGCAAGTCTAGTAGCACAGCACAACCCTGAGAAACCTAATGACATTTGGGAACTTAAACAAGGCCTCATATCTAGTCTGGATGCTATCAAGGTGAATGAAAACCTTTAGCAACAGCACCACTTGAGTTCTTATTCCAGGGTTATGACAGTTACTCGCTCTTCATCAAAAGACTGCACTGTTGAGAGGGGGACTGGGTTATGCATTAAATATCCGAGTAGAAAAAAAAACTCATCCTCCGAGCATAGGAGTTCCTACCCCTTTCTGAAGGATACTTCCCTCCTTATTTTCTTTGACAGGAGTCAAAATGTTCAGCGTTTGACAGGGACTGGGCCTTAAGAATCGTCTCAAATCATCACTGTCTTTATGTTTTCCTCCCTGCTGCCTATCTTGTAAAATATGATTTCCCAAACCCAGTGCCAGCCACCACTCTTCTTCCATCAAATTCTTCCTAGAGACTCACAAGTGTCACATCAACCAATCCAGCACCTCATTATAAAACAGGGGGTGAAACATTGGGAAAAGAAAGCAAACAGAAAAGAAAAATGTAAATAGCATCACTTCTTGGTTACCAGGTGCATCTTATCTTATCTCTCTCTGTCTCCCAGGCTGTAAATTCCTCGGGGGTAAGGGCTGTCTTAACAAGTGCTTTGTAGAGTGTTTATCACAGCATCATGCATGTGTTCTAGCACAGTGACAAATATGTCATGGAGCTACTTTTCAGCTATTGTCTGTTAGCTTATGCAATACTACTTTGGGATTAATATATGTCACATGATTTGGGTTTTGCAATAGCAAAACAAAAATTGAGATATTTGGATGTCATTGTCACCTTTCTAGGACAAAACGCCAGAAATTAGTGCCAAACCCAACTTCTAATTGGACTGCAACACAAGGAGATGCATGACTAAAATGAGTATTTAATTTGTTCACTCTCAGTTTCTTTATGCTCAGACTTGCTGCTGCTTTGTTGAATTTCAACATGCTGGTCAGATTACATGAAACTTGACAGACTGAACTGTCTTTATACCAAATTGCAAAGCGGATTGCTAAAAACTGTCCTGAAGTCAGGACTGGCCATAGATCCCTACATTCTGAGCAACACTATTCACCTATTAGCTGACACCAGGCATTCAAAACGTGTACTTTTATACATGGCCATCCAATTTCTGTTTGGCTGTATTCCAGCATAAGGTTTTCACTTTAAGTATGCTGATTTCAGTTAACGTCAATGTAATTTAATGCCGAAGTCATAGGATATTGGCCATTTTTAACCTACCCCTTTCAAAGATTTTCCCTTGAAGCAGAGGCATGGGGGTGTGCACTTTCTTTGCATTTTCTGTAGTGTGTTTGCATTTTTCCCTCCACCCAACAAGACATGATACTAAAAGAGGAATCAGTCATTTTTCTCTCTTCTGGTGCACTGATCTTTTATACTTTCTATTCATATTCCAAAATTACAGTGGTAATACTTCTCATTCACTTCATTCTTTTCTGCAGTTTCCTAATCTGCTTTTCTAACAATCTCAGTGAAGCAGGTAGGTTGCATGAGTAGAAAGATTTTTGCCCATTGGCTTAATACATTGTGTCAAATAATAAAAAAGGATAATATTAGGGCTGAGATTAGGCCTAAGAGATCACAGTTTACCTTCTTAAACTCCAATGAAGTTTTACATCATCATCTACATATATAAAGTTGATTACAATTTGCATACAAGCTTAATAGTCCACTTAGAAAACTACATGCTTAATACATGTTTTATTCCTTCAGGTAAACCAAGGCATGTTCATATTAGGACCACATGACAGTAGGTCTTATGGCTTATATTCCAACAACGAACGAGAGCAGTATTTTACATTTGAGCTAACAAGACATGGGAAAGCTATTCAACAACTCTCAGCCTCTTACTTCTTGTGTATGTGCACTGCGGTCGTCACGGACTTAGTAGTAGCTAATATTAAGAACAGAGCTAAAACCAAAGTTTCAGTTAGCTAACAAGCAATGCCACCCTTGTCACTCTCCTTCCTTGTAAAAGAAGTGGGTCTGCAGTTGCATAACTTCTCTCCACTTCCATGTGGAACAGAATTACACTCACTCGCTATTTGTACCACCATTTTGTGGTGAGTCCTGGGAAGAAAATATACACCCTTTCAATAGTGCTAGAACATGTCAATCACTTTAAAGTGATAAAAAGCAGCAGAAAAATTGGAGCTACGTACATTTTTGCTTCCTAAACCTCAGGGTTTAGAGTATTGGTTCTTCTAAAGCTACTTTAAATGAAAAGTGCCACTGCTAAGTCCTACTGCTAGCCAAAAATAGGAGGCCTGAAATTATCAATTACTTAAAAGAACTACTTTGGTACCAGCTGCAAGCTACTGAGAAATAGTACACATGCAACAAATGGCTTATTTTGTTAGAGTTTGGTTGGAGTTATTTTCTTAGATGCTGCGCATGAAAGATTTAGGCAGCTGTAAGGAGGGAACTGAGATTACCTCTCATCTGGTGTGGGGGAACCCAGCCAGGGAGTTAGTATGGGGTGAAACAGGCTCTCCAGTCAAGTTTTCTCCAGTAATTGCCACAGGGAAGTAAAGACACAGTAGAACATACTTTTTGCTGTACATCCCCAGTGCGGAAGGGGTAAAGCAAAGGTAACACTTATTTAACGAGAATCCATGCCTATGAATAATACTTTCAGCCTCTGACTGAATTCCAAGTCTCAAAGTATGTGACAGAAATATATCCATTTACTACAAGATGAAACATTACACCTAACCTATAATCACTGGAAGCCTTATTTTTTAAAACTATTCATTCAGTATTGAAATAATGACTTTTTCCCTTTAAAATGAAAGAAGAGAGTAAAGACATCATGCTGATGAAATTATGCAAATCAAACAGAGTCCATGCAAACCAATTAGTTTCAAGATCAGAGGTGACATACTTTCTAACTAATACCAGTTTAAGCTTTTATTTATGAGCCAATAAATAAATATTTCCTCACAGGAACGCATACAAAAGAGGAGTATCTCCAGAAGAGGACCAGATTAATTTTCCATACCACTAATATGTTGCATTAATAAACAATAACCTCTGAAGAACAGTTGATTTGTAAATTACAGAATTCCTATGATTGTCCTGTAGTCAGGAGTTTACACAGGATTTACAGACTAAAAATTTGCTAAGACCCTGGACATAATGGCTAGATGCCTGGGGAGTCTTATAACAGACCCTTTGATTCAAAATATACTAGAGCAAGCATTCATTTGGTGGTTTTCCTTGTGTCCACAATAACACCACCTGCCTTAAAATGGCTGCTTTGAGTCAGCTCCCCCCCAGAGCAGACAGTCAGCCAGTGCTCTCCAGTGCACTGCATGCTTTTAATAGCAATGTACTATTTTTTCCCAAATACCACGGCATCTATTCATTTGGGAATCTCCAGCAAGCTGGACCGAGGCCAGAGTGTAGTCCCCCTACTCTGACTTGATTCTGGCAGAATCACCATCCGCAAACCTGCTGCTTGGAGCAGAATTTACTAGAGGTGCGTGGAAATTGTACTCGTGGCTTCATAAGGAACTTCGAGACTCTGGGTTTTTTTCCTATTTGGGAACCAAATAAAAAGAATATACAGAGCCTGAAGTATTTGGTTGCTGAAGAGGACATTCTCTAATTTTGTCTTTACTACTGAAGCACATAATAAGTTCTATGAGAAGCGTTTAAAAAAGGAAAATTTAAATGTCCCACTCAATCCTTATCTTATTAAACCACTATTTTTTATTTTCTTTTTAACTGATTTTTTTCATTCATCTGAAAGGTTTCGATTTTGATAAACCACCATTTCAAGGGAAAAATTGTTTTGCTAAACATTAACTCCCATTTCACTCATTGAATTTCTTGCAAAGGAATTACATTTTAAGTTTGATTTTGCACCAGCTACCCCTATTGGAAGGCTGTGCCAGAATTTTACTCCTGTGATACATAGGTGCCATTTTCTAATTTATAAGTTTATTTATAGCCTCTTTATGCCTTTTTAGCATTATGCCAACATCATCTTTATGTT
>NW_009260801.1:2011138-2088995 GCF_000687185.1 Egretta garzetta
CAGACCTTCTCCCTTAACTTTGTTTCTGCATCACTGTTTACCAGTTGTCATATTGTGATTGATGTGTACACTCAGGTGTTTTTCCTTTATCATTTCACAATCAGGAATTCTCAAATTTGCGGTAGATAATCTAAGTCCCCTAGTTTATGACCTTGTTCTTCACATACTCAGTCCCACTTCAGTTTTTCTAGCCTTTATGGTCAACATAGCTTTTCCTAAATGATGTTCTGATATTCTTCTGTATTTATGATATCTCCGAATCTTACCATACTTTATGTTCTCATACAAGGATGGTTAGGAAAATTAGTTATCCAGGGCAGAGAAAAGACACATATTTGAAAGACTGCACTGTAACTTTACTTCAGCTTTAATATTTCTATAGTTCTTCCTTCAGCATCACCCTTTTGAGTTACTTACTCAATTTACTGATCTTACACGAGTTTCAGTCTTCTGCAGTGTACTTTAATTTTTGCTTATGCAGAACAGAAAAGATATGTACCCACTGCTTTCCTCTCATCTCAAGGAGTCAGTCATCAAAGAAAAATATGAGATCTCATCGTTTATCTTCACAGTCATCAAGTATAGAAAATCTTTCTTTTTCCCCCCACCCTTTCTCAGTCATAAATGTGAATCTCATTTAACACCACTGTGATCACAGTGTTTTTCACAGTAAAAATCAATGTGCCTGTCAACACCCAGTCTTTTTCCATCCACCATACTCTAAACACAAACCATGCAAACCCACATTTCTCTCCAGTTCAGACCTAATACTACCAACGCACAGCCGTGAACATGTCAAGCAATTGTGGGTAACTGAAGAGCAGGGCATCTCACACCTTGGGTTTTTAACATTGACTTCCAGCTTCCTACCAAACCTTTCCGCACTGTCCCTGGTGTTCTACCACCACCTCCTTTCTACTGTATTTTCCACCTCTCTTGGAGAACTCCAAGACAATGTCCATTCCCTCCTGCTTCATCAGCACATCTACTGCACACACGCTCCACACCTTCTGGATTTCTCTACCTTGGCTCCTCTTTCTGTACCCTCAGCTGCTGGTGGAGCTTCTCAGAATGGCTGAGGGGCAAACAGAAAAGCAGTTGTGGAAAGGGGGAAGCTTGTGCCCCTCGCCAGAACTTACTCTGCTTCTAAACATGCTTTTGCCTGGAATGAGCCTCTTCTGTTTTCCAGACATCAATGCTAACACTTGTAGGGTCTGGAAAAAAAAAATCTGGTAAGTCTGTTTGGAATAGAAAGCAAGCTGAAAATGAAATATAAGCTTGAACTGAAGTATTCTTTCCGAATCTGGTATTTCCTGGAAGGCTGCTTCTCTCATACCAGGTCCTCTTTAAGTCTTCAGTCAATAACAGCATATCATAAAGAATGGGCCTTAGCATGAGATTCAATCTTTTTACTGTTCTTTATTCAAATTAACTAAAAATAATTTTGAAAAATTTTAGCACAGAAGCAAATGGAAATAAACAGGGTAGATAATGAATCCTTCTAATGGCTGCTATAAGTGGAACAGCAGCACTTTAATACTGCACCATTTTTTTTCCCCCAACAGTTTGTTTTAAGTATCCCCCCAAAACTCTAGAAGTATTCCAAGATACTTTGTGGTCTTTGTGATCGTAGCTTCTGTAGCACAGTAGAACAGTTAAAAGTTCTGAAAAAGCCTGATGCTTTGGGAAACAAATAATCCATGTTTGCTTTCCCTGCCTGAATTTGTATTCTTGTGAAAGATGAGGCTCCAAGAAAACTCCAAAGTAACCCCCCCACACACCAAGCACACACACTAAAACACTGCCACTGGCGTCTGCTTAAGGACTGATAGAATAGGCCAATGATTTGGGGGGCATCACGTCCTTTAAAAAAGTTCCCACACTCAGATGGCTGTCAATGGTGGTGCCAGTGAACCGTTACGCAAAGTCCCCCAAACACTTTGTAAACTAGGATCCGGGAGGACAATAGTAAAGTTCAGTGCTGGAAAGAGATAGTGTACTGAATGCACAATGCCAAGCTTTGTCCGCGGGGGCTTCTGTCGAGGGAGAGGGCTACTTAATCTCCCCACTTGCCCTGGGGATTCTAGCTGTTTTAATGTGTCCTTTTTGAGAGCCTGTGAACTGTAGAATATAGGCTGGTAACAACTTTCTTTAGGACTGCCTCAGCAGAACCAAAAGCTGCCAACACAGAATACCGGCACAGTGGTGCTAATGAGCACAAAGAAGACCTTTAACTGTTTTTACAGCTACCGTGGCTAGGGTTTCATGTCATTCCTTGGTGAAGGAACTAATTCTTTGGCTTGTTTTATATGAGCCTAGCTTCTATCACGCTGTAGAGGATGGCCTCTTCACCCATTTTTCTTTTTTTTTTCTGCTCTTTTTTGAATAATAATAAAGCCTGATGCATCTTTAATGAACTGTGGGGCTTTCAGAGCTTTTTTCCCCCCTTCTTACTATACGGTGTACATACACAGTGCATATGTACTGACTGATACAAAAAAATATTAAAATTATTATTGATTTGTCTAAGGATGAGTAGCAAAGTAAAATCAAAAATTGCTGACTTATTTATTAATATTCAGGGATGAATTCCTGAAGTCAGTGAAATTCCAGAAGTAAGAATAGAATAAACCACTAATCTTTACTTCAGGAATGTTCTAGTTTTTTTTTTTTCTATTATTAGAAAATGTTAATCTTTTATTTTATGTAATTTGGGCCTTTGGCTGTTTATTAGATATTACAAATGAAACTGTGTTATAACTGAGAAAAACAGAAGTATAAAAATGATACTATATATTAAAATGGCTGCACAGTGCAAGCACAAAGACTTAGACCCTAAAACAATAGAACAAAATCAGAGATACCTTTTAGAGGAATGAATAACTTGAAGTAATTAAAGAAGCCCTACATATAAACATATGAACTCAGGCGCTTTCCACTGTCCAACCAAAAATGTTTTCTTTATTAGCTACATACCACATTATCTACATGTGGACATAAAAAGTATAAATCATTTTCAGTTTAGGCTTTGCGAATGTTTGTATCAATCCGATGACTGCGCTTGTCAATGCACTCACGACAAGCTATATGAACATTTGTATTTGACTGTTTTCTCCTTCCCTCTAGGTATCTAGATACCATATAAAATCTGCATGTGTATATATCCATATTGGATCTGAATATCCTTTCGTTTTCTTTTTAGCCTTCTTCACTTTCCCTCTCCTTTTGTACTTAATTCTGAATTTTTGCATTAAAAATTAAAAAGATACAGTGCAACTAAGGTTGAAGTGTTAATGAGATACTCAGGGCAAAGGACATGTTCAAAAGCTGCACTTAGTTGCTTTTTGCTGCAGTAGCGTAGGACAAAGCAGCACAGATGTTCTTTGTATGTATATTAGTACTTCATATCAAATAATAAATGGTCCATAAGTAACAGACTCTTGCACAAGCGAGCCCAAAATGCAGCTGCATGTTTCAAAGCACACTAGCATGCTGTTGTCTCTTTGTGAATGAATGTACTTCATGGTCTCATGAGAAATCACAGATATTTACTCATATAACCAAATCAAAACCAGGCTGATCAGATTGAATCCATGAGAAATGCACATGGTAGTTAATCTGGAAGCATTAAATTAACTCTACTTTTAGTACTTGGGGGCTTTCTCTATCTAGAATCATTTGTGCACCACTTTTTACATGGAAAGCTCTGCTGTGAAGCAAACCTGTTTTAAAAGATACTGATGCCTCCTGAGATTAGCCAGCAAGATGAGAACTCATGCTGGAACACTAGCTTTACACATATATGTCATGAGCCTAATTCATGACCCATTTTATTAAATTGTTGCTCACTTTGTATATGATGGCACAAGATGGTCAATGGAGTCAATTAAATAACATGGTTTAAGGAGGAAAAAAATCAGGAATAAACAGCTATAATGTTTCATTCTAAGCTATACTAGAATCATGGGACACAGATTTAGGTATTCGGCAAAAAGATAAACTACGCATGACATTTTACAGGGTTTTGCTTAGCAACAAACATTTGCTGAGAACCAAACATTCACACAAAACCAGTAACTCAGTCCTGCTCTTGAAAATCAAATAAACAATTTTGCTTAAGAATTTCTAGGGAATTAAACCAAATTCTACAGGATCAATATTCAAGGATTTCTTTAAGCAGACAGGCTAGTGGATTAGATATTCCCTGGAAACTGTGGCTTCAGTTCAAGCCCAAAGCCAATTACTCTCATTTTTTTCCCCATGGTATTTTAAGCCAAACCTGTTCTTATGGAATGTAACTTACTTTCAAGGATGACTTCAAAATATATAGCTAAGATAGCAATGGTGTTAGTCATGCCAGCATTTAATTAACCACAACCTCAAACAAAGCAGAGCAAACCAAAGCAGAACAAAACAAAACAGAGATTTGGAGCCTGATGGTGTTTGAAGAAAAGAGGAAACATGCAAACATGATCTAATGCAATAAACTAATGAAAAATAGGAAATTTGTTCCAAAATTTTGCAGGCAAGTGTAGGTTATTCAATCGATGCAAAAGCTGCAGAATGAACCTGCAGAACAGGTGGGAAACACCTATTATTTAGCTGCCATGTGGGATAAAAAGTCTTGAAGAACTACAAACCCAGTCAAATTTGCTTTGAAGTACTCCTGTGGCACCACGTTGGCTTATATCTATCTGGAGCAAACGGACACCAGAAGATGTGATAGGTTTAGAAATCAAGTGACGTGATGTTTCTAAGGGCAGGGTTTATGTCACTTGTACTTGCAGGCCTTGGTGTAGTGGAGCAGAAGTAAATACTTGGTGAAAGGAGAATGAATTTGGCTGGAGCAAGGTCATGTTCATTGGCTGCCAGAACATGCCCCTTGAGAGATGGCAGCTTGGCATACATTAGAGTTATCCTGGGATTCCTCTGGTTGCACAAGGATATAGACAGCTCCAGTACAAAAGGGTATAGCTAGATTTTGTTGGTGGTTTGACATATGACATAACGTTTAGTTACCTTGTGGAGGAGAGACTGCTTTGGATAGGAAAGGCAATGGAAAAATCTATTTTCCTGGTTTCAACAGAGAAAATTAATCTTTATATTAGCAGTATAATTTCTGACCTAAAAACAAAAGTTAGTTGGCCACAAGAGACTGGTTTTGGATTCTCATGAATCAAGCGAAAGAAGTGAAGAGGCAGAGAAAGGGAAATTAATTATATGAAAGCTACATCCACATTTCCCTTACTGAAGCTGAAGTCTGAACAGAAAAGCTTCCGTGGCTTTGCCGAGCGTGGAGCCAATGCCCATGGCTCATTGTGGATACAGGGAGCCCCTAGGTGACTATAAATTGCAGATCCCTGCACCAATACAAATATAGCTACATTCACACATCTGTGTTTTATTAGGTCAGTATTGGTTGCCAAAATAAGTATTATCATTTCCACTAATAAATAAATAGTATTCTTAGGACTAGTCAAATAGAAACTTAATTTTACTGCCACAGGCAACCCTGCTTCTATGGAAAAAAAGCTAGGATCTTGTACTTTAGGCACGTTATTTTTGTGTACAGAGCATCAGTTATTTGATGGTGGAATAATACAGTTTCCAGAAATTATCTTGTATAGCTGCAGCAAAATCTTACTAATTCATCCTAATAAACAACAGTCCCATTTGTGAGTTATATCTTGTCTATATGAGGAAATGAATGCACTGTGAACTAGCATGTGAATTAAAAGTATACTTGCTACTCAACACCAATTCCTTGTATGGTTGTGCTAGATCTAGATTCAACCACCTAATTTTGGGCATATAAGTGAAGAATCCAAGTTAGGAGTGCAAGCGTCCTGTGGTTTTTCTATCTCCAGTGAAGAATCCATTTGAGATTTCACTTGCACTCTAGAAGAATCTCTCGTTAGCTTAGGGTAAGTAAATAGGGTACCTCAAATGAAACACCAAAAGTTAGGTGCGATGTGTCCTGGTGCAAGGGTGCTCTGAAACAGTGAGCCAAATGTATGCAAGAAGGCATCTTGCATAGGTGTTGGCCTGGCTCTGTAATTGTTCCTGTTGTCCCCAGATCAGCAGTGAACAGGGGTTTGGTACCGTGACTGCTTATGTTATCTTGGCTTTCTCTATAAAAAGCAGAGTTCCGTCTTCAGGGCTGTCAAATCAATACTTTTTTACAAGCTTTAAAAGTTCACAGTTTTCTAGTGGAAAGGAAATAGTATAAATAAAGAAAATACAATCCTCAGGCCCTTTGCCTCTCTCACTCCCACCCCAAAGGACATTAGTATGTTCTGTCTGGTCTCTTTCAGCTTTAACATTTCCTGCTACACTCAGTGAAATTTAAACAAAATCACTTTTACCAACATTTAAATGGAAAAGTATGGAGTTTTGTCATTTCCCTCCTTGTGTAGCACTAATTAACAAAGCCTTTTTGTGAAAGCAAAAAGCTTTCCTTTTTTAGAGCTGGCATGTTCCTCCTTACTGATTCCCAACTGTGGTGGCACAATCCAGTATTTCTGAACAATGATGAGAACAGAAATAGATGGAATTCAATAGAAGCATGAATAACGGCAACGAGAAACGGAGTGGTGACATAATCTGTCTTCTAAACTGCCTTGAGATATAGTCAAGAAAACATCATGTTGTAACTTGTATGTTGTGATCGCCTCTGATAGGTATCGCCAAATAATTTTCAGGACAGATTTATCCACTCCGGTTAGCCATTTAAACACTTTTTAATGAAATCTATGCTCACATACTTATGTCATGTATGCCTTCAGCTCCCACATCCTAATGATTTTCAGCTGGTTATTTTCCCCTCTTGTGTTCGAAATGTGGAGGTTCTACAGCGTTTCCCATATGGTGGTTTCTGAAAACACACTTGGGAAGGATATGCCATGGGAAAAATGTATTGAACAAACACGTTCAAGGGGGAAAACAGAGACATAATGCTCTGTGAGCACAAAGATGCATGAAGATGCAGAGAAATACAAGGGAACATCCTGAACGTGGTGTGAGGCTGTTAAGATTTCAAAATTGAAGGAGGTGGATGAATTCATATTCAATAGAACTAGCCCTATTGCCAGCTGATGCTTTGTTTTGTTTCCAACACCAAGATGTAAGCAAGTTTTGTCAATACTATATTAGGGTATCAGAAAGACAAATACATTTTTAAAAGTCGTATGGTTTTGCAGGTTTTTTTTTTTAATTAAAAAAAAAAAATTAATTCATTACTAGTAAAACAATCTAGCACAGTGAAGATGCAACGTATTCCAATACTGATTGAATTTACGGTCCTCAGAGGGATATGACCCATTACAATTTGCCTATTATTATAGCTTTTGGGGGAACAAGAGATGCATGGCTGTTAAAGCTGTGCCACGATTTATCACAGTCTTCTGTTTTCATTTGTTTGTGACTTTCTGAAAGAGTCTTTTTTTGGGCTGAGACCTCTATAATTGGTCTCAGCACAATGGAACTCCTCCTCACTCATCCCTCTTCCCTCCCCACCCCCCTGCCTTCAATCTGTTCAGCATTTTTGTGTTAGTGGTGAGTGGAAAAAATAGCACTTATTAGAGACTTTTTTTTTTTTTTTTTTTTTTTTGGCTTCACCATGATTCAAAAGCTGTCCAAAAGGAAACCAAGAGAATTTTTATTTGGCACAGTGAACAGCACAAGCTGCCCAGTTTAAAGGTGCAGTCAAAGTGGTGCTTTTAAAGGATGCTGGCAAAGTGCCTAGGAGGCATTTTAGTTATCTTTGCCACAGGCAGGTAAAATCCTTCCAGTTCCTTCCTGCTCGCTGGCATAACACCATGCCCACAGCTCTCTAGAACGCTTCCCGTTGCAACTGCTAAAAAGTAACTGCTGAAAGCACACAGAAGTCAATACAAGAGCAAGATCAGATGGAGCCCAGTGGAAGGAAACGTGGGTTTGGGGCTACTGCAATGGTTTGTAAGCTGTTTAAGTAAAGACCTCTCTCCCGTCTTTCAGACAGATCTGTGCATGATTTTCATCTCCGTTTCCTTTACATGCAGCAACAAGCGCTGCAGTGGATCTATCTTCTTCCATCTCTTTTCCTCCTTCCCATCGTTTCTTTCTGATCTTTCTTCTCCCTTTTCCTCTACCCCGTTGTGAGATTTGCTACTTGGAGTTTAGTCTTTTTCACTCACAAAGCCATTCCATTTGTTTTTGTTCCACTGCTAGTGTCAGTTCACTGGGGTTACATGCAGCTAGTAGTAACACACCCTCCGAGAACTGTGAGGCTCCATTGTATTGACAAAAAAGGCAACTGTGAAAGAGACCTCAGACCCCTGCCAAAGCGAGAGTTACAGTCCAGCCATACAGATCTAGCACAGGACAGAGGGCTGCCTATGGGCAGTCTGTGTCCAGATCGATCGGTAACTTTTTTTGCACCTGTGAGCATTCCCTAAACTTTGGCTGCAATAACTGGAAACTCTGGAATGGTTCCTCAGTATATCCAAGTGCAAGGTTTAGGACAAGAGGACGCTGTTTTTAGTTGGGATCCATAGATATGAGTTCATTGCCTCTAATTAATCACTGTAACGTTTGTTGTGGGTGCAAACATTCAGACTTGCTCCTCTTTTTCCTTCTCTTGAGTTCTGAGAAGTCATCTGGACAAAGCTGGGCCCTGTAGTCTCCCTGCATGCCAGGTTCGCATCAGTGGAATGCCCCTGATTTCACTCACATTCCTCCTCACTTAGATGAGGTCAAGGGGAGAAATAATCACAACCAACCAGTGCTGTGTTGCTTGCACCTGATTAAATACACTGACACTATCATTAATCAAAGTTATGTTTTAATGGTATATTCACAGTGAAATATATGATTAATGCTATTGATATCAGAAGAACAACCTTCTGTTATCTTGCAACTACTTTGTCTTCTTTAAAATCATTGGCAATTTGCGTTTGAGGGTATAC
Organism: Egretta garzetta; assembly: GCF_000687185.1. Taxonomy (NCBI): domain Eukaryota; kingdom Metazoa; phylum Chordata; class Aves; order Pelecaniformes; family Ardeidae; genus Egretta; species Egretta garzetta. The sequence continues at coordinate 2,020,084 of NW_009260801.1, forward strand.
ATGAGTGAATGTGTCTTTATTCCTGGCTTTTATGTATTTATCCACAGTATACGTAATACAGATTTGCTTCTCTGTGTATAAGGATGCCACATGTAATATGTGCACCAGTAATTTTGTTATTAGCGTATGTGAATCACCAGCACATGCTTTTAGAGCAGCTTGTCATGCCATCCGCTGCCACCCAAGGAAAGCCTGGGGCAGCTGAGTAACAGTGCTCCACAAGCAGGAGCTGGAAGACATCCTGCGTTCAAGAGCTCCACTTGTCTGAAGGGAAAAAAAAAAAAGGGAAAGAGCATATTTGACATGACATTGATTTATGGGGTGCAACGTACTCCTTCTGCATACCAAACACAGAGCACAGGCTGGGGTGGAGATTAGAGGAGGTGAGGCCATACTTTATTTCCTATCCCCTTGAGAGCCTGCTCAGCCCATAAGGACGAGGGATAAAGAAGTCTCTGTAAGGGCTGGGGTGGAGATTAGAGGAGGTGAGGCTATACTTTATTTCCTATCCCCTTGAGAGCCTCCTAACCCCATAAGGACGAGGGATAAAGAAGTCTCTGTAAACACCTGCTTCTCTATTCTTCCTTTCTCCTTCTGCACTGTTGTCATATCTAGGAAGAATCTAGCCCATATATTAAACCAATGTCTTTAAAAAATTAAAAATTTGGGTTTAGCAAGGAATGGGTTTAGCAAGCAAACAAATTACATTCCTAGCCATGCTCTAATGGGCCTTTGAGTTTCAAGGCTTTGTAATTCCAGTCTCTGTGTGTACTACATATACTGCTTTTCCCTAAAGGAACTGACAGAATTTTTCTTGATTACTGAAAACAGATGTTTGTAGCATATGCATCATGTGTTGTAGCTATGTTGCATGAAAAACTGTGGCGAGAAAATTAGTTTCATCGCATGCAGACTTACAGGTCTCCACTAGAGGGAGATCAGTAGAAAGCAGAAAAAACCATTCTGTATCCAAAAAGGATGATAGCAGCACGATCCTATTTTTCCCTAAACCGGAATTTTTAGGTATGTTGCTGTTTAGGCATTCTTAAGTAACCAGAATCCACCTATACATGCTTTTCAAGGTATTTGCGTATTTATACTAGAATTTGTGGATTTCAGTTACTTCAAAATTGTCTTCTGTGTGAAACATGAAATTTCAACATTGGAGTTGGTGATCTTATTAAGACCTCATGTTTAGCTTTTTATTTTGAAGTTTTTGTTTTATATGTGTCTTATAACTGAAAAATTATACATAAATACTCAAGAAATACAGCTACACGTTCATACTGATGTTTCGCTTTTGTCTGACCACTCTAAATTTTATCGCATATACTAGAATTTGATATTTCAGGAAGTACGTAAGCACGTAAAATACTCTGTATTTATGGATTTTTTATTATCTCCCTCAAGAAAAGAAGATAGTTCTCTGAAGGAGAAGAAAGCAGTTCAATAATTTTAGCATTTAGAACATAAACACAGCAACAAAAATTTGAAATTATGTCATAATATCTTAGTATTTTACAGTTGATAAAAATAAACCAACACAATACAGAGAGAGTGTTAGAAACCGGAGAATACCATATAATGCTGTGTCCTGGAATTTACAATTTTTGCTCCTTGTTACTATTCAGTTATAACCATGTTGTTGGTACACTGCCTTTTAGGAGCAGAATGTCTCCCTAGACTCTCTGTGTATTTACATGTTTTTCTAATGTTCATGCAAGAATAATCTCCACTCCTAAAAGTGGTGGTACTGGCCTTACTATGATAACTCTGTTGGTTCATGGTGTTATAACAACTCTGATTGTTCTATGTCTAGGAACTGGAAACTGAGAGTGAAACACTAACGATATAGAGCTGGGGTATTTAGCCAACCTAGACAAAATGGGCAAGAACATTACAATATTAGCCTAACATGTATATTACACATTAGCATGGAGAAGAGGAGGCTGAGGGGAGACCTTACCACTCTCTATAACTGCCTGAAAGAAGGTTGTAATGAGGTGGGGATTGGTCTCTTCTCCCGAGTAACAAGTGTTAGGATGAGAGGAAATGGCCTCAAGTCACGCCAGGGGAGGTTTAGTTGGATATTAGGAAAAATTTCTTCATTGAAAGGATTGTCAAGCATTGGAATGGGCTGCCCAGGGGAAGTGGTCGAGTCCCCATCCCTGGAGGGATTTAAAAAGATGTGTAGATCTGGCGCTTAGGGACATGGTTTAGTGGTGGGATGGCAGTGTTAGGTTAACAGTTGGACTTGATGATCTTAGAGGTCTTTTCCAACCTAAATGATTCTATGACTCACTTCCATGCACTGTGCACTACACCTCTCCCAACATCTCCAAATCTTTTTTACCCTCCTTCCAAGATTCTTAGTAGAGGCACCATTCTTCTTCTAGTAATATAGTACTGAGAAAAAAAAAAAAAAAAAAGAAAAAGAAAAAAAGAAAAAAAAAAGACTTTGTTATGTGAGGATGTAAAGTTGTAAACTTGACAGGTACGCTGCCTCATAATACTGTCAATCAGGTGATTAATGGCACCTTGTGTCTGTGGCAATATCATCTTCCCCCTCCAAATGACTTTGGAACCCAGTGGCTGGCCTTCCTCCTCAGGGGTACAAGAGCTGTACTTGTTCCTCTGCAAGGCCTGTCCTAGGCATCAAACGTTAATGCCACTAATGACATGAGGGCACTAATGATGCCACATTCAGAGGGTTCACCCCTCCTCCCTGTGCCTCAGAGCAGCTATAGCTGTGTGAAGGGCAATGCACTTTATAACTGAGTTAACTAGAGAAAATTCACAATTTATACTGTAGTGTACTGGAGTTCGATCACCAGGGGCAATGCATTCTGGAAGGCAAATGTCCAAAAGTTTTGTTAGACAAAACTATGTGATATCAAATGGGTTCACTTACTAGTAAACAGATGTATTTTTCAAAAGTTGACATCTGTGGCTGTCTTTCCTTGTCTCAATTAAGCAATAATATACATTTGGCTAGCAGTATATTTTATTACTATTTATGCTACCTAGCTCTGAGATAGTTGCTATTCAAGTGGTATTCTAGATGTTGATTTCTAAAAGTATAAGCTCTAGTTTCTTAATAGCTCATTTAAAAAATCTGTTTTGAAATAGTTTTTGTATTTTCAGTTGCAGCTTTTATCAATCAGAATTAGAAACCTCTTAGAATTTCCCTTATATATTCAGAAAGACTAAACTGGCTGTAAGTTCAAACAGAAAGTAAATCTTAAAGACAATTTCTTGTATCATATGAAATACCGTTTTCCAGTGAATTTTTATCAGGGTACAAAAGGCAAGCCTTAAAAGAATGCCAAGGAGAGAAATTAAATCAGTAATCCATCTAAAAGGTGACAGTTGTAGCCTGGAAAAATTAGCATGCATATATGCAATGCAAATTCATTTTTACATCTATTTACGTTCACACGCATTTACATTTTCATTCAGATAGCTGATTCATCACACATTTTTCATTCTGCCAAGTATGCTGGGAAAGTTGGGATGAAAATAACCAAAGTACAGCTGAAAAAAAGTGTAGATTTTGTGCTATCTGGCTGTCATGGTGCACGGATATTTTTTTCTGTCCCTTGGGAACTGCTGTCTTTAGAAGCATGGAATGCTCATGTTCTCCACTCAGTTGAATCCTGAACATACATATTCATAAATATGGTGTAGTGACATTACTGTACACTCACAGAGGTGTCTCATTGTTTTGGATTATTGTGTATGGTTCTAATATTGTAGCTTACATCAGAGAACACAAAGTATCTACAGCGGGACACTGCACAATATAGGAGGGTAAAGTAAAATTTTCAATAATATGCTTTAGCGAGGGTAGTAAGTTAGGTTAACTTCCATAGTGGTTTTCCTCTAGCGTGTACTAATGCTTATTCACAAATCTTCCTTCAGCTGAAACTGCATCAGCTGAAAAAGATTTATCCACGAGTCACTGCCTAACACCGCCCCGCTGGAAGTCAGGTTCCTATACAGGTGCTCTCTAACCTGTTCAGTGAAAATGAGTGATGTGAGCTGAAGCAGTGACTTGCACCTCTCTGTCACTCTGATTGATTAGGGATCATTCATGGGAGCAGCTGAGCCAGCAGCAAACTGGAGGCCACGCTCTCCATACCCTCCAGCAAGGTGAAGCAAGGAAAAGAGAGGGAGGACCAAAGGTAGTAACTTCTTCAGCTAGCTAGCTGACGAAGATGTATGAGCAGGTCCAGCCAGTTCAGGTAGATTCAGTTGTCACCACCAGCAGACTACGAAGCTGACAGAAAGGTTTAGGGATAGGTACCTCAGTGACTATCCCTGCCTCTTCAGCAGTATGTCTGCATGGTGTTCTGCAGGAGAGTACGAGCCAGGTGTACGCTGGCCGTGGAACATCCTGGCACAGTCTAGGTCAGTAAAACTTAACCAGAGCACAGGAACAATGTCTAGATTTTAAGCCTGAGGAGGACCATGAAATCATCTAAGTTAATTAAAGTAAACCAGCCATATAATTTTATGCTTTTTTCTGCAACCTGTACTTAATAAACTGCATCACTGAATGAACTGCACTGTCATGGCCTCGTGTTTCAAGCATTTGAAGACAGAAAGATGAAGAATTCAGTGCTTCCTTGGCTCTTATGTTAAAATGTCTTGCTTCTTTCTCAATCAAATGTCTGGTTTTAACTGGCATTCACTGTTCTTCTATATGCTGCCACCTTCCACTCCAAAAGCCATTTAGTGAGGATGGTAACACACTGTAATCAAATTTGTCCTTGATCTTATTTTTAATAGTTAGGCTAAACAAACTGAGCTTATTAGTAGTCTTTCAGAGAGAAACACAGAACAGCCTGTTTGACACTCTCCCTCATCCATTTTTTCAATATCTTGTGATATAACAAACATTAAAAAAGCAAAATGCAGGACTCCTTCCATCCTATAAGTTTGCATATAAAATCCCAATCTACAGAAAATATATCACAGGCAGAGTGAGTGGCCACAAAAGCACAGTTTATCAGGCTTTCTATCTGTTTCAGATTCTGAAATAAGCTTTTAAACTGGAGATATTTTTTCCACTTGTCTACCTTCTAAAGCTGCAACTGGGGGACTGGGTCATATGTAAGCTATAGTGATACATATCTTATGGTTGTATAATTATATTGTTTAATATAAAGTTATAATAATCTAGCATATGGGGTGGGTCGTTCTACAGTTCAAACCCAGAAGTGCCATTTAGAATGAAGACTGAGATCCTAGGCTCATCAAAATCTACGGAAAAGTCCTGTTGACCTCAGTGGCCTGAATCCTTAGCATTCCTAATTTCCAATAGAAGGGTTAACAGCAAAATAATTAAGTTTTTCACATATTTGGTTTTTTTTTTTGTCCTTATTGTGCTACATAAGAGTGTAAGAAGTCCACAGATTTGTCAAAAAAGGTAGACATTGAATGCTGATGAAGGTAACTCATCATATATGTACGAACCCCTATCATTTTACCTGCAGACCTTTAGTAGACAATTTGAAATGACAGGCATTACTAATACAGAATACTGGTTTTGGCACAAAGGTGCTAGATAGGCTGCAGCACTGGGAATCTTCTGTGGTTTATCTTGTTACGACCTCTTCTTTTACCAATGGCAAAATTAATTCAGCACAGCATTTCTCTTCTTACCTCTTTAAAATGGAGACTATCATTCCTACCAGATTATCCCATATAAAGTGATTTGATAACAGGTACTAATTTCCAAAATGAATTAGCTGAGCCATAAAGGCTGTTTATAATTAAGTTGTTGCCATTTGATTCTGAACCAAGCTCTGGAAATAGAATAGATTCTTTTTCCAGTAGGTCAATTTTTATCTCATAAGCCAATTGACCCAAATATTTTCTTCTATTTTAATAAAGGTGCAGTCCTGTTTTAATCATTTCATACGGAGCTGTGAAAATTCTAGACCATTAATAAAACGATGTGCCTCTTTTCCCCACAACAACAAGAAAAAAGAGCACCAGTATGACTTTCAAGCCACAACACTGAATCATTTGGCAAGAGATCAAACAGAACAGCATTGTTTTCAATTGCTATTCATTTACGTGCTGCCAAAACATATTATACTGCTTTTAAAAAGCATCATGTTTACCGTTTCCAAAGAAGATTGCATTTCTACAGGTGATGAGCTCTGCTTCATCGCCTCTGTCAAAAATGAACATTTGCATTGTTAATACTCTCTCATAGGTTCTGAAACACTTAAAGGGGCTTATGAAGTTTGTCAAAAATTTGACTGATATTATTTAAGTGCTAGTTTTTGTTGGTATAAGATCTGGTAAGCTTAATCTAAATAGAATGTAGGCAGGTGTCGGTGATGTCATTTTCTAGTTTTCTAAAAGATTATGGGTCTGAGACAACTGACATCAACAGAAGATTTATCCCTGCATTTTCAGTCAAGCCCAGAAAACTTTTTCCAAAAGAGCAAGATAGTTATGCATGTGAATGGATCCATTTTATTTGTGTGATTGAAGGTTGGTGAACTGGGCCTTGAGCTGTCAAATTTTCTGACTAGTCAAATGTTCAGAACTTCAGCACAAAGTCCATTTACCTATACGTAAATCAAGATTATTCAGGCATTCACAGATATGCACCTACATAACTTGCAATTACAGCACACCTATGATTTTTGGACTTGTTAGGGTGGAGTTTGCCCATCACCCTCCCAAATTACAGGGCATCTGCCTCTTGACTAAAGGCTTAATGTTAAGAAGTGTCAATTGAATAAAATTAAAATACAGCACTTCAACACTAATTTATACATTGTAGCTGTAAGTCATTTTCATGAGTAGAGTTAAGTGAATCTTACTATAAAGCAGGTGTAGCTTTCATGGCTTTTAGGTCAAAGTGAAGACTATGTCAGCGAACAAATTGCTTTGACATACAGAGTACCAGGAAGGATTTGTGATAAAGCATAAAATTAGTTAAAAAATTCAGTAATTGAGGCTTTCCATCTAAAAACACTTTATGCAAAATAGACAATACTGTGAAACAATGAGATCTGTCTTTTGAAAACAGACCTTCTTTTGTTTCCTTTTAAATAAAAAAAAAAACAACCCAAACTTACTTACAAAAATGCATTGCTTCCATGGACTTATGAAAGCCTTTTCTGAATGCACATTTTATAGTATGAAACAGGATAGAAAAAACCCATAATTTCTCAGTAGTCTGAAGTTATCCAAGATTGTTAGCAAGACTTTCAAAGTGTGAAGAGGACATTAGAAAATGGTGCCATAAGTGTAGTAAATGGTGCATAAAAAGCTGTCTTAGGTGTTTTACAAAATGAACAAAGCTATAATTCTTGCCCTACAGAGTTTCTAATCTTTGAGACAACTAAGTATGAATAGCAATGGGGGAAGAGAAAATGATGATTACAAAGAGAATTACCATGTGGTCTCTTTGCCACAATATGTTTCCAGCTGCCTGAACCACATTGTTGTAACATGTGAAAATCTATAATGCTTATATTTTTCAACAGGGTTTTGAATAAGAGCCAAAATTTGTATGTCATCACACAAAGGTGGTAAAGCAAAACAACTTAGCAGGGATTGATCAACTTGAAGTAATCTCATTTTATCCTACTATAGTTAGGTGGCTCTTGAATTTTAACAGAATCTCACTGCCATTTTTATAGGAATCAAAGTTCAGAACATAAGCAGGGACAAAGAAAACCCACACTAAAACACGTTAGAAAAATTCATGCAAATGCAAACCTTTGCACAGATGTTTTGAAACAGAAATGTGTTGGCCACTTGAACTGCTTTTTTTTTTGTTTGTTTTTTTATTTTTTGGTTTGTTTTTTTTTTCATAAAATGCTTGTTTTACCAGATTTCATCAACGGGGTGATGTTTAGTAAGCAGCATTGAACCTCCAGTTGTTGAAAAATGAGAAAAATTAATAATGAAAAGAAAACAAGTTTTTACATATGCCTTTTGTATGTATCTCTGCCTTCTTGCAACCCGCCATTACAGTTCAATTCCAACCGAAGCCTCAGGATCCCTAATCCTGAAGATATCCAAAATGAAAAGCAATAATGGATTATAGCCATTTCTAAGAAGCAGATTACAAATTCAACTTCAAGTTCTTGTGATTACTTTGATTAGTCTACAGTTCTTCTGTAGATATTAGTTACTATCCATCACTTCTGCCAACAGCTTTAGTCACACCAAATAATTTGTAAACTTCTTTATGAAGTTTCTTGGTCAATAGTTACAGTTCTCAGAATCATTCTTCATTTAGCATTATAGACTTGCAACAAATCACTGAATTAAAATAAAAAAATGTGATGGTGAAATACTGTGCTCACTAAAATCAATGACAGACTTCAGCCGCTTAGAATTTTATTCAGAATATTTGCATTAGATATGCAGATTATTTAGTAGGTTCTTTTATCTCTTTATTGTACTAGTGTAATTCTAAATTTTGTGGTTTTGTAAATACATTCATGAAAACACATTTCCATTTGTGTACATGGTTAAACTGCATACTTAGACCTGATTTGCTCATATCATTCCAACATAAAAACAAATCAAAACTACATATACTAGGGTATCACTGAAAATTAGCTACACAGTCAAAATACATTTTTTGACTAAGTTTTTCATGTTTTCACTAAGAAGTCAACTATTTCTTCAAGAGACAGATATTTTCTATCAAAAGCAGCTGGAAATACAATCTTGTTTAAAGCAATATTGCAAGAAAATTCAGCCAGACAGAATAATGGCATAATTGTACTCACCAAAAATAGATACGCATAAATGAAAGCAGAGTATGTCCATTCAAGAAAATAATATGGTTTTGGACAAATCTAACAACCAAAGTTTAACAAATGTTTTTCAGAAATTTAAGGTTATCTATTAAATTCTATAGCAAGTTCACTTACACTGAAACACTCAGATCAGTACAACCGGACTATTTATCCCACACATGTAATTAATGGTTTGGGGGAAACTACTTTTTATTAACTGTTATAAGCCAAAATCAGGATCATAGCCACAGTATGGGGGTTCAGATCTCTGATTTCCCTAAACCACAGTGTGCATCTAGATGTACTCATCAGAAATGTTAAATGTTAGAGCCTGCCCTAAGGATTTTTCTTCTGGGACCTATCCAAATGCGGACACAGACTCTTCTCCTGATCAGTTTTGGGCAGGTGTTTCCACAGAGTTTCAGACTAAGGTAAAAGAAAATTCAAAGGCATAGACAGCCTCGTGAGTTTCCACTCCTTAGGGTAGAAGCCTACTAAGAGCAGTTTATAGTATTTCCCAGCTGTCAAAGTCATAATGAAAGCCTTGCATTGACTAATTTAATATAATACAAACAAGCACCTCCAGACTCCACTGACTTGGCCAACATCAAGTTTGCATTTAAAGATCTTCCAAAAAAACAAAATCTAGGTTTATTTTCCAAAAATCTACATGTGCAATGATTCTACAAAATATACACTTTACAGAAAACATTTCACATTTCTTTCCAGAATGCATCTGTTTTAATTAGCTGAATGTGATAATGGAGCTGTGTCAGTTTTCAGGTTCCTAGCATTTAAACCAAATATTTTAGTTCACAAGGATGGAAGCTGCTCTGTGGGATATTTCTGTGGCAGGTGGCAGCCTGCTTTCTTTCAACACACACCATGCATGCATTCATTTAAAAAAAAAAAAGAGAGAGAGAGAGAGAGAAAGCAAGCACTGAATAAATTCCAATTTGGCATGATTATGTGATGTGTGGCCTTGTATGCATGGAAACTCTCACCTATTGGCACTTGCAATTTTAGTATCATGTAATTAAATTGATTTTTTTGTCAAGTCAGTTTTAAACTATGTCTTTGAGGTAAAAGGCCAGTGCATTAATCCACTATGGTATTTATTATTTAAATACTAATCAAGAGGTCAATTAATGTTTTCATTGCTTTTGTAAATGAGTAATGGAGTACTGCTCAGAGCTCTTGGGGGAGTCTACTGTTAAAATAGGAATCTGATTCATTCTTTTTTTCAAATGGCCCTAAATGTATTTATTATGCAGCTCTTACCTTCTAGACATTTTGCAGTTCATGTGAGTGGAGTGTCTCACTTGAACTCTAATCCCTATACTGCACATCCAAAAGCCCAAGCTTCTCAAATACGCTAGGATGCTAGTTCCATTCTTCAAGTCCAGATCAATTTTGCAGTAAAATGGTTTGATGAATATATAGCTGATTCAACTGTGAGAATTAAAGTCTTCCCATGTGCCAAATGCAAACTAGGAAGTTTCTATTTGACTTCCTATTATCTGCAATATTGAATGGAAGGGAAATCAAGTCAGCAAAGGATGATTTAGCCACTTTGCTAAAATTGATTCATGTGTATGGAAAAAACAGCTTTTAATATATAGATTCCTGAGTTTACTAAACACCTATACAAGCTCTATTTGGCCCACTCATTAGAGATAACATTATTTAATGCATTTTGTGTTAAAGCCAGACTTCCAGTTCCTTTATCTTATGGGAATCAGATTTGAACAGCTACTTCATCATATAATGAAATTCCAGACTGCTCTAAAGTGATCATGGTGTAACGTACTTCTCATGGTTATCTATTTCATTAGAATTCTCCTAAAATTCTCCTGACCCAGAAGCGTGCTGGCTGTGTCAGCTAGGAGCAGAGATGCCAGATGTCAGCATAGGAAAGGACATCCTAGCACAGTCTTGCTCAATGTCTCTCTGGCATCTGTTACTTTTCGCTGTATTTCCTTTGGTCTTTTGTGCAAAGTAGAAAAATGAGATACATGGGGAGAGACACACTGTTATATCAGTTTCTGTGAAGAATATATAGAACTGGTTTTAAAAGCGATATTAATTTCTTCCTGCTGTTGCATTTGGGAACAAGGTTGATTGGCCAGCTAAAATCTGATTTTATTACTCCTAATGTTATACAAGCAAGGAAGAGCTATATAGACATAACCTAGAACCTCTTATGTTGTTCAAATGCATTCTTCAAGTTAGGTCTCTAGTATTATGTGGAGCAATTGGGCAGTTAAGAGTGGATTTTTTTTTTTTATTTTTTTTTTATTTAAAAGAATAACAGTAAGTAATGGCAAGCAAAATATGTTCACTGTGACATCTTAGTGATCAAAACTATTTTTTAAAATGCCATAGAATACAGTTTAGAAGCCATCACTACTATACTGATGAATAATACAAAATGAGAAATACATACCTACAAGAGAGAGTTTGGGAAAAAAATTAAAAATTTTAGACCCTCAGAATATAAACTTTACCCCGACAAAGAGGAGAGCAGGACCCAGGCATGACCATTAAAAAAGAAATGGAAAAAACCATGAACACTGAAGAACAGGGAACATGTACTTATACTGGGAGAAGATAGAAAATTTCCTTCATGTACTTTGTGTAAAACAAGCCCTTTCACTTAAGTCAAGTTGCAGACTGTCTGCCTCTTCTTTGACCTTGCTCATCTTGTCCTCATCTCTGATGTATGAAGTGAGAAGCGAGGTGCTGAAATGCAAATAAGGCTACAAATGAGGATCACGTAAGTGCGTGTGATGCTGGGACCTTCAAAGAGGCTCTAAAAGCAAATCTACCACAGAAATCCAGCATTACTGCTGCTCATCAAGATAGGCATGCACTCAAGGCAATCAAGTAGGTTGTCTGTCACTTAGCAGAGGTAGTTAAATGACAATTCTCCACATCCATTTGAAGAAGGGTGCTTAATAATAGGATTTTCTGTCTTTGTATAAGGGATGCAGATTCTTCACTGTGCAACTGACTTTTTTTTCTCTTTTTTGCATTTGACTTTTATCTGGAACTGAAGCTTTGAAGTCTAGGGTCCTGCTGTCAGGGCTTATTTCCTTTATTGGCTCTTGCGCCCTCTGAGACTAAGGCAATATAAAAATTGAAACTGACAATTTTTCATTACTAATATATTTTTCATAGGTTTTGAACTTCATATTCAAAGGTTTCTTCTCACAGGAAAAGAAAATCACATGTTTAGTTTATATTACAGTAACACCCAAAAGCTTATTTTGAGCCAACTGCAATACGATGCTCTTAAAAGGGCAATTTCTGCTTCAGAGGCCCTACAATTTTATATTATTTCTAACAGTTCTATTTCTGAGTATGCGGAGTGCTTAGCCAAGATGCAATCTGATGAATGAGGTTCAGAATATGACTACCGCTAATTAGCGGCTGTTAACAACTGAGAAGATGCATGTGGTACCAATGCTTCAATGCCAACAGAGAGAAGGGCTTCCTACATGATGAGAGGTTATTCACAGGGTTGCACTGGTTCCCGAAGCAAGTCTATTGTTGTTGGCACCCATACTGTAGGGACAAAGATCTTATCGGCTGCGCGCAGGCACTAGGCCATCCTGACAGATGGTTTCTGTTGTGGGTAGAGCATGTGTGTTGTATGCAATATGTTAAGGTAATGATGCCTACTTAGGACAAGCGAAGCATCTGCCTTACCTTGATTTTTCACACTGCCATTACTGACTCAGTTCTGAAGACACCGCCTTTTAAAAATCTGTTCATACAGAGATTTTCAGTATTCCTGGACTTTGCAGGGAGCTTGAGAGGTAAGAGGGGTAACAGTAATGACAATCCCATCACCACCTCTCATCCTCCAGCTAGAATAAGCCAGTGGAATGAGCCAAAAATGTTTTGCTAGGCCTGCCAAGATTTGTAAATATGTCAACAAGGGGAGGAAACTCTGCAATGGTCCCTGTGCTTGAATGAAAAGCACGTGTGCGGACAATTGGATCTCTAGGGCTTTCAAGTGAGAGAGCTTTCTACGTAACTGCTGCTGTACTGTGGTAGTTTTATTTACTGGAGGTATTTCAGCTAGATGTACTTACTTCCCAATGAGAAACAGTACTTTGAGCATTTCTCAAATGACAACGAACCAACTTTTTTATCATGAGGTCAATTCTTGATATTTTGTCTATTTACCTGCTTAACAGCATAGTGCTCCTGGGGAAAAAAAGAAAATATTTTTAAGTCCATAAAAATGAGAATGGGAAAGTTATTTTCCTTCGAACGATGACAATTTTAGCTTTCTTCCAAATTACACAGCAATTGTGCAGTGTCATCTGCAATGAATAATATATGCCTAGTACGGCACATGGGGTGAGAAGAAATGGTTTCCTGCACAGCAGATCAATGAAGCCCGGTTTCCTAAGGATTCCTTTCTTGCCTCTTCTCCCAGCACTGACGTTGCCACAATTTGGTGCTTGCTCTTCTCATGATCTCTACATTGTCCACGGTGTAATGCACGGCATCATCAGTTCTCCCGCAGTCTTCCTTGCACACCGCAATATCGCAGCTCTCTCCTGTGTCTTCTGTTTACCTTTTTGGAGATGTTGGCTGGCAAGGAGTCAGCCCATCCAGTAGGCAGTCTGCAGCTATATATCTCTTAATTTGTCGAGCAGTCCAAACAGAATGGGACCTGACCTCTGGAGTAATAATAAGATCTTTCTCTTCTCTGTCAAATTTAGTTGACAATCAAATGTGAAAAGCAGAGCTGATCACAGACGTTTTGTTCACTTCGAAGTGCAGACAAATAAAGACTGCTTTTGCCCTTAAATCTAAAATATCCATGCTATTTTAATGTATTTTCCTACCTTTGAAACAAGTACTGCATTCAATTTTTTTTTCTTTCCTACTTAACAAGTCATGTTAACATATTATTGACTCAAAAATGTCTGATTATGGTTTATGTTCTGTACAGAAGAACCCCCTGGCCCTCTTCCCTTGCTTTTCAACAGAGATTTACTAGTAAAGGCTGAAGTGCATAACAATGTTAAGGAGGCCTCACAATTTCCAGTATATCATGCTTCTGAGCATTTATTCTGTTTTCATTACTTAACTGTACTTTCTAAAATAACTGCCTGTCATTTATCAAAATGTAATGCACCTTTAATAAATATTATCCTTTCATTTTGATTATATTTACTCTCCAACATGCAATATTTGCAACCATCATTTAAAGTAGGGTTTTCCTTCAGGAGTAAGAATATGAGAGACTCTTTCCTATTCAGTTGGAACTATATAGATCATAAATTCAAGAAAAAATGGAAACAACTGTGATCAAATTAAATGGTAAAATGCATCCTTCTTATGAGCCCTGGTAGTTCATTGCTCGGGGAGCTCAGTCTTCTATAACTAGAACCCAAGAGACTGGATTCTAGAGACCAAATGAAAAGCTTCTTACTGTATACCTTGCTGTGGAACATGATATTGCGTGAAACATAACGTCGTTAGATTGCTGGTAGCTTGTTGAAATCAATAAGAACAGAAGATGTTTTCTGATATTTGTTTCACTCGAGAAACTTATTCTTGGTTTGTACTGATTCATTCTGATGTATGGTAGCAATATCTTGAAGCTTCGTAGCCTCTGAGTTCCAAACAAAGGTTATTTGGGAAACTTCATGTATTTGTCTTATCACTTTATGTGATTATCTATGAAACGCATGCCTCACTTTTAATACAGATAGCCAGATCTTTTCTATCCACTGTAGCAGTTTCAATGCTGAAAGAAGATGTAAATCCATTCACTCTGACATATGAAGAAACAATATTTCTTTCATCATTGATTTCTGTTTATGTTTACAGTTCATCAGTAGAAAAGTATTTCTGTAATGCTGTGAAGTAATTCTGTAATCTGTGAAATTCAACGTTTTAACACACAACTTCACTTCTTTGGTGTTTTGGACCAATAATGTGTGTACCTGTCTTGTAATGAAGAGGATGTGTGAAAATTAACTACTCTAAAACCTTATTTGCCTTACATAGAGGTTATTTATCTAGGTATTTATAATTTGCCTTACATATTTTTATTCTTTTTCCTAACAAAAGCAGGTATTTCAGGAGGGAGAAACCTTATTTAATCAGTTAAAGAGATTGCTGGGCATTCAGTCCTCTCTACTCTTAGAGGTTGTTAGAAGTGTAGAGAACTGGTAGCTGCAGAGTAAATGAGATGTTAACTGCTTGAATCAGACAATCTAGTTAGTCTTACATTTGCACTCTATCTCCGTAGAATGCCTACTGATTTAAATCCAACCACACCCATTTCCACTAGTTTCCCTATAGAATACATTTGAAGAAGACGGGTGGAGTTAGGCGGAGGTCAGATCCACAGGTAGATGGAATTCTAGGCATGGATCCAGATAAGTCTTTATAACTCTTAATCCTTTCTTTTCACAGTACTGAGTAAAAGACTAGTAATCAAAAGAAATACCCCCTGAGTTGCTGGCCACTGTGAACTGAACCACATCTTCATAAACAATGGTGAATTCATTTGTAACTCTAGAGCTTACAATAATCAATACAAATGGGACCACGGCATTTAGTAATGTGCATGCAATATTCTAGTATAGACTAATTCAAGACAGCACTTGGCAAAGATCAACAGGCCCAATCTAACTAAGTTTACCCATGCCAAAGGGGGTCTTTAATGAGATTTGGATCCTGTGTAATTAACTTTTGCCAAAATAATGCTTCATCTGCTGGCATTTCATACAACTCATAATGACTTCCCAAAGATGTAAAAAATTATATCCCTGTATTCAGCATTCTAGTTTTTCAACTGCTTGAAAAAGAAAAGAAAGCCCCAAGAATTTTCTTGAGAAAACCTTGTATTCTTATTTTTAAGTGGTAGCTAATAATACAATCCCTTCGATACTCCACTTACTTGAACACAATGAAAATCTCTAGGGAGATCATTTAAGAAAATGAATGATATAGAGCTACCACATAAAATTCAGAATATCCTGAATGGTTTTTTTGAAAGAGCTTTTTGATATATATCAGGCGTTACAGTAAAATCTCTTTAGTGAATTAGAATTTTCCATCATATCATATTGAGAGCCATACAATGCGGAACAAAAAAAGTATTATGCTTGATTTGGTAGTCAAGAGGAATTTCTATCTATAAATCAGAAACTGACTGAATGCAACACGTATACCAAGCACCTTTGGGGAACATAAAGCTGTGAAATGTAGTTAGAATGTAGTGGTACAGTTAATTTCTGCTATTTTAGTATTATATTCCCAGGCTTTCATTAGATGATCATTCTTTAAAGGAAATTTAAGTGTTTCAAATCCCTTCAGATTCTTGCCTGTATGTGAAAGGACACATTGCAAATAAAAACAATTTCAGAATGGCACAAAGTCTGTGCGGGAAGCTCCTGCTTACTGCTTTTATTCCATGGTGGTTTTTTGGCTTCTTATTTAAATATTGTATATTTAACTGTTTAGTTTCTCTGCCATTTCTTTCTTATGCCAGAGGAGGTTGAATTAGAGCACATTTTAAAATGGTCCTTGTGTTGAACACAGGTACTTTAAATTAGAACACATATAGGAAATAATTTGCTGTTTATATAAGTATTGAAGGCATGCTGGCCGAATCTTTTTAAATCTTTAGGTTTTCCCGAAAGAACTTCCAGTGCTAAAGCACTGAAGGATCAGCTTCCGTGGGACTATTTTAAGTAACACTTATTTGGTAGGTCCGTTTATGGCATTTAAAATGAAGACCAATAAATACTTAATGTGTAAATATATCATTTACTAAGTTATATTTACATATTTAATGTTGATCAATCTACATTTTTATATTTTGGTAAGTAGTATTTATTCACATAACAGCCTTGATAATGAAATGTAAAAAAATGTTATCATCTTAACATCATAGATAGTATACTTTACCCAGTCTTTACTCAGAATATTCTCTGAAAGCTCTTAATCAAGGAATTCATTGTTTTGGAAAAGAAAATAAGGTATGTTATTGTTTTCATTTAGTAGCTAGTATTGATATGAGAGATTAATAGATTCCATTTTAAAGAAGAAGTATCAGCTGTGGATAATTTTTTGTTTTTCATCAACGACCCAGGAAAGTAGTGTTTGCTGTGCTAATGGTAGCATGTTTTAGGTGTGTCTACTAATCTAATTTCCTTGCCAGAATAAAGAAGAAAGATTGTAAAGGAATAAAAAGGAGGAAAGGGTCTACTACTATGATAAAAACATCAGAGTAAGAATTCATTTCCCAAAAGAAGGTAATCTTTTCTACTTCTCTGAAAAACTATTTAAATGAGGTCTCATTAGCCTCAGTGGTTGGTGCTCAAGGTGTGCTGCTATGTTTGCTAACCTTTTGATTAAATCCCCAGAGGTCTCTGACCTAGTTCTTCTGTGCTGACCATCTAAAATATGTTCTGATGCATACTGTTGTTAAGGTAGTCCCAGAACCAGTATAATTAGTGAGCCTTAAGCTATTTAGAGCTTGAAAAGACAAGAAACCATTCATATTGAAACTCACAGGCCTGGTGTCTCTTCAGATGGAATCAACAGTCAGTGCAACCCTGGGAGCCTTTAATATACTTTAGAAGACTACTTTCCTATGTAACTCTGTTGCAGGTTTGCTTAAATAATATTGACGTTTATCAATAAAAGAAGTTGTGAAAACAAGAATCGGGGCAGGGTTGGACGCTACTAATAATGGTGCAAAGGAAGGACACGAGAAGTTGTAATTGTCAGTGATTTTTCAAATGTAGTTATTTAACTCTGTTGGGAACAGAAGATGCTCGCATACTATCAGAGCATTTGAGTTTTGTAGGTTTTCCGTATACTGTAAAGTAATCTCTGACTAAATAAAAAGAAAGTTCCTCTGGGCTTTGTTTTGAGCAGTTGCTGTGGTTTAACCCCAGCTGACAACCAAGCACCACGCAGCTGCTCGCTCACTCTCCTCACCCTGCCCTGATGGGATGGGGGAAAGAATCAGGAAAAAAAAAAATAAAACCCAGGGGTTGAGATAAAGACAGTTTAATAAAACAGCAGAGGAACAGAATAATAATGATTATGATGATAATACCAACATAATGATAAAAAAATACACAAATCAAGTGATGCATGATGCAATTGCTTACCACCCACTGACCGGTGCCCAGCCCGTCCCTGAGCAGCGATTGCCACCCCCTGGCCAACTCCCCCCAGTTTCTATACTGAGCATGACGTCCTATGGTCTGGAATAGCCCTTTGGCCAGTGGGGGTCAGCTGTCCTGGCTGTGCCCCCTCCCAGCTTCTTGTGCACCCAGCAGAGCAGGGGAAGCTGAAAAGTCCTTGGCTGGTGTAAGCCCTGCTCAGCAACAACTAAACCATCAGGGTGTTAGCAACATTCTTCTAGCGCTAAATCTAAACCACAGCACTATGCCAGTTACTAGGAAGAAAAGCACCCGTCCCAGCCAAAACCAGGACAGCAGTGTGCACTGAGCCTTACAAATCATGCGGGTCACGCTGTGGCTTGTCCATCAGTCTGATTTATGGAATCATAGAATCATTAGGGTTGGAAGGGACCTTAAAGATCATCTTGTTTCAACTAGACCAGCCTGCTCAAAGCCTCATCCAGCCTGGTCTCGAACACTTCCAGGGATGGGGCATCCGCAACTCTGGGCAACCTGTTTGTTATAGGGCAGCACGTTCTTAATACTGACCTAAGAGCCCAGGAAAGAGGTAGTGACTCTGGCAGCAAGTGTCTGGGAGCTCTCACTTCAGCTGAGACCAGCTACCTCCTTCACTTGCTGGAGTATATTTTCTGCATGTCATTTTCTCCTCTCTGTTGTATCTGCTACCAACAGAGCTGCTTCTGGATCTGGGTTTGATGAGTACAGCCAGGAAAAGTGCAAAAGGAAAAAGAGAGGGATGAGGGCTGGTGAGGACCTTGGGGGAAGGCCAGAAGAGGCAGGTGCCATACAGCCCAACAGCAAGAAAAGCAAGACTGTAATTCTGCGGCATGCCAGCCCTCCCCCATTACCTTACACCGGACAAAGACCCTTGATTGAGAGCAAGAGTACAGGCCCAGGACTTACGCACTTATCTGCAGCATTTCTGGGGCTCCACCCCAAAATGCAGACTCTCTGAGCTTACAGCTGCTGGTGTGGCGATGCATGTGTGTTAGCAGGTGCTTGAGAAGGAGAAGGAAACAACCCCAGTGCTTTATCACCTTATCACTCCTTCCCACCTCTCCTGCTCTATGTAAACGGGGACACGTAGAGAAGAACTTTTCTATGACCAGAGTAGTACATATGGTAAGGAGGCAGAGGAGAATACAAAAACTGATTATGCCCCTTTATGCCTCAGGATGGAAGTTGACAACAGGCATTAATCTAGCCTATTGGTTAGGAAATACTTTAACCAAGAAATCTGCAGTGTTCTTTTTAAAGAAACACATATCAATACCTGTAAATCAGAAGACCACATACAATATGTGTCATGTCATGACTCTTAGTAGCCTATAGCCAACTCTCTAACTGGACTTCTGCTTGAATACAGAAAAGTACAGGAAACATTCAAACTGTTCCAGTCCTTCCCATTTTCATCCCCAAACTCTCATTTGTCTTCTATCCATACTATTTTCTTCCTTGCCTGCTTGTAGTGGCACTAAGAAGCCAAGCTCACTGACTCAGTGGGAAACACTGACTAAATTGTTTATAAGGAGCCCTTTTGCAGGGAAAAGGCAGGCTAATCACTTTGGCTCTCGTAACTCTCCACTGTTGCTCTATTACAGTAGAAGAGGCAAGGGGCCAGTGGGTATTTGCAGTGCTTCACCCACTGATTTCTATGTAACTTATCTAAAAATATTCCACTTATATGGAATATTCCACTTTATTCCAAGCTATGGGTTATTTCACAAGAGAGGCTTATTATAATCCAAGTCCCACACCTGACTATGTACTCTGTGTGCATATGTAGGAATCAGGTGTTTTCAGAAGAATCCAGAATAAATTTTTATTCCATTGGCCTCATCTAGTAAAAGGATAAACAAACCCCACTGACTCTGAGACACTGAAAAGAGGCTTTTACCTATTTATTCAAAAAACTTCTTGCAAGAGAAAGACCTCAAATTTAACTTTAGCCATACTGATAAATGACAGATTTAAAATCCACTTGTTCTATTATTTGAGTGGCCTAACATAGTCTTGAAAGTGTGTTCTTTACTCCTACTGGAAAAGACAAACGAATAAGCAAGCAAAAGAATATAATTAAGAAATGCTCCATACCTTGCAGGACTGGACTCTCCACCACCTCGGTAGAAAAAAAGAAGGAAACTACATTTCAAAAGCTGCTATAGAACTAGGATCCTATGTTGTTCCAGTTGGACTTGTGCCCTTAACTCAGTTTTTAGTAATTTTTTTTAAATCTTCCCATGAATAGTATTTATTGGATCCATTGCTTGCTGAAGTAAATGGACTGTAGTTGGATGGGCATTGCATCAGTCTTACTGTGAACAGATGTGTTATGGCTAGAGGGAAATTAATATAGGCAGCAAAAGATTGTAGAGAATCATAATTTCTCGCTATATTCAGTTCAAGCTGTGTCCTGATGGATGCACAACACTTTCTAACACTGTGCTACCCTGCCAGCACCACTGCAGAGCCTATCACAGGGACACGGTTTTAGGAATGCTAACTCAGCCATTTCAAACTGCATCACTTTGATACACTTGTCTGCCTAAATGCAGACGTCCCACTTTGATCAGGCTGCCAAAATAAATGTGTCACGATGCTTTTTCTTTATCTCAGTTCAGCTTCTGGACAGCAGGTTTTAAGAGCATCTGCAGCTACAAAAAGACCTTAACCTTAATACAAGGACATTTTCCAACCAAATAAGTAGAAAACTCATAAAGATGCCACCTGTGTATTACAAAAGAATTAATTAGTCCGATTTTAAAACTAGCTGCATCCACTCTTCAGAGGACTTTTATAGACCTATTAAGAAAGAGATCTTACCAAGTATATTCTTTCTAGGTATTATATTTAACATCACATGGGCTTAAAAAAACCCCCACAACTTATTCTCTCTATTCTGTTCTCCCCAGAGTCTCTGCTCTCTTGATAATATTTGTAGCTGTCTTGATTTGGATTGGTATTCAGTGTGTTGGCAAGCACAGAATCACAGAGACAAGCAAGCCTGACGCACTTGTGTGCATACACATGAATAAGCTTATAATTAGCTTATATTGAATATATATAAATTAATTAGTTAATAAAGCACCTAAACAATAGAAGTAAATTCTAACACACTTGTATGGCAAAAGCACATTACTGTTGGTAACGATAGGGCCCTACAACTCTAGGTTGAGCTCCTGGAAGAAAGAGCGAAGAACTCCCAATCTCAGTGGTGTTTTTTGTCTTTTTCTGGAAAGAGAAAGCCTCTGCATTCTGGAGTTTAAGGGCAACCAAATAAACTTGCTGTTCCGCACATCTTTTAAGTATTATTCTTTAAAGCAACATTTTTGGCCAAGAAAATAGTTAAATAGTTAGCTTCAGGTAGGTTAAGATCAACAAAGCTTTTTCTTTTTTTTTTTTGGTTTTTTTTTTTGTTTGTTTGTTTGTTTGTTAAAGTTCTTGTATTACGGAACCACAGAGTGGTTGAGGTTGGTAGGGACCTCTGGAGGTCATCTTGTCCAGTCCCCCTATTCAGGCAGGGCCACCTATATCTGGTTGCCCAGGACCACATCCAGACAGCTTTTGGATATCTCCAAGAATGGAGACTCCACAACCTACCTGGGTAACCTGTGCCAGTGCTTGGTCATCCTCACAGTGAAAAAGGGTTTTCTGATGTTCAGAGGGAACCGCCTGTGTTTCAGTTTGTGCCCATCGCCTCTCATCCTGTCACTGGGCACCACTGAAAAGAGCCTGGCTCCATCTTCTTTATAGCCTCTTTTAGGTATTTATACACATTGATGAGATCCCTGCCTGTTATTACAAACTTTAGTGAATTTTTATCTCACTATTGTCTATTCTTAATAAGCTAAAAATAGCTTGCTATGCTGATGTGCTAAAGTGAAACCTAGATTATGACTGCTCAGCTGTTGGCAATGTGTTACAAGTAATCCTGCTTGTTAGGAAAAATCCACACCTCCTTTACCTAAACAAACATTTCCTCTGAAAGTTCTTCACTTCATTATAAAGCCTTCCCTTTGGGATTATTATGCTGTTTACTTGGCTCATAAGCCCTTACAAGATCTTGAATTTTGAAGAATTTCCATCAGGGGCTATCTGGAATCAAAACATTGTGACTACGGAGAATTTTTTTTTTCCTCCAAATCTTCAATACATGCTTGCAAAGGCCCCAGAACGTGGGGGGGGGGAAATCAAATTTTGAGTGTGCTATCTGTATCAGCTCTATTTTTAAATTACAAGACAGGTTTTATTTAATTTCTTGTGGCATACTATCTGACTGCTTTATGTTATGGATATAATTTTATTAAGTAATTCTTAATAAACCCAGAAGTAGAAATATTTATGCTTATAAATTTTGCATAAAAATCCTATTATCCCATGGGTGATATTGTATGCTTGAGAACTGAAAATCATGTTGACAACAATTTGTGTGCACATTATGCAACAATATTGACACTATTCCCACAAATTCCTACAGTATCTTTTCCAAATAAGCTTTCCTTCTATTTTATCCATTTGATAATGGTCTGGAAGGTATAATTAAACAGCTATTATTTAGGAGGAAAAAATAACCCCCAAGCCATTTTCAGCCTCTTGTGATGTACTTAGTATTCATTAAAAATGGTCTCTAAACTCTATATAATACCTCAACACTGCACATTAGCTTCTTCCAGAGAAACAAGCATCTTCCTTCCCGACCAGACTTTCATGCTAAATTTGCCATTTGAGGTTTTGTAAGAAATCCAGAACACAAACTTTTTAATCACTTGAGCAGTAAGTTCGTGATTCTTTCACCTTCCTTTTCCTCTTGCGCTTCCTGTCAAAATTTACTATTTCCATTTATGTGAAGACTGCAATTTTATCCATTTGTTTCTAAGCAAAAAATCAAAAGAAAAATAATCTACATATGAAATGATGAAAGGCCTCATTACACATCAGAGTACAAGTAACCAATCCTACTGAAAATGAAGCAAATGATACTTTGCTATCCAGAAGTTTAAATCTACTGAAAAGCAATTCAGTTTCCCTTGGACAATACTTAGTCATGACAGAAAGAGCAAAATCTTATATTTGGCTTTGCACTAATCCAGAAACAAGACAGAGAAATCTGTTCTGCTAAAGATTAGACAGAAATAAATACAGAAAATAGTTTTTCAGTAGTTTTTGAGTGGGTAAGTTATGAGTGAGTGAGTGGGCGGGCTGGGGAGAAGGAGGGGGAGAGGAAACATCAGTGTGAAGCAACTGGGGTTTATTACCTCACAAGAACCATCTGATGGGAATATAAGGAAGAGTCTTAGAAGAGGCAGAGAATCTAGTCAAAAAGCTAGTACAGATATGGAAGAGATTATTTCATAATATTTGTAGTTTAAAAAAAATATAAAATTAGGGTTCTGCCTATATTTAGGAGTGCAAAATAATTTAGGATTTTCTGCAATAAAGAAAGCAGCAGCAAGTTTTAGTAGTAGTTTTTCACTGCCTTTTAGGAAATATCAGACAGAAACCCTACAAATAATATATTGTCCAGTAAATTGTAAATTGTACCGCAGAAAAACATCTCCTTTCTTATACAAGGGTCACTGAAAATCAATATAGTTCCTTCTAAAAAGCTCTCTACAATGTTTTAACGCTTGTAGGTGATGGTTCAACTTGTTATGGTTTGTGAATAAGTAACATACAAGGATCACACACACATACATACACACAAAGCACTGAAATAAATGTCTGGTAGTAGTTCCAGAAGGATCTGATAAAAATAACTCTGGATCTTCTCATAGATGTTGATTTATTTTTTTTTTATTCAGTGCTGATGTGTGAAGCTGTGATGCCGGCACAAGAGTTGCAATTATAAACATCACTAAAAAGAGAGATCAGTTTTGATAGGAAATCCTAATTTGATAGATTCTTTGGGTTTTTTAGACTTCCATGTATTGGGTTCAACTGTATCTCCCACAATATTCCTGTATCCAAGCAGGGACATGGTCTGGATGGGTGAACCACCAGATGAGTAAAAACTTGATGATTCATCATCTCAGAAGGTAATGGTTAATGGGTTGCAGCCTACCTGGAGGACAGTAACAAGAAGAGGGACCGCCAGGTCTGACCTGGGACCTGGCCTGCTTAAGATCTTTATCAGTGACCTGGAAGAGGTGTGGGAGGGCATGCTCACCATGTTTGCAGTCAAAACCAAACTGGGGGCACCAGTCCAACATGCCCAACAACAAGACTGTCACCTGGATGGAACCAGACTGGCTGGAGTAATGGGCCAACAGGAACCTAATGAGATTTAACAAGGACAAATGCAAAGTCCTGCTGTGGGAAGGAAGAACCCCCTGCATCCATAGAGGCTGGGGACTGCCGGGTTGGGGAGCAGCTCTGCTGGGAAGGCCCTGGGGCTCTGGGCCAGCAGCAAGCTGGGCATGACCCACCAGCCTGCCCTGGCAGCACAGTGGCCAGCAGCATCCTGGGCTGTATGAGTGCACAGGTGGCAGATCAAGGAAAAAGATTATTCCCCCCTACTCAGCACTCTTCTGGAGTACTGCATCCAGTTTTGGACTTCCCAGTATAATAAAGTTATTGATAAACTGGGACGAGTTCAACAGAGGGTCACCAGGACAGTCAGGGCTGGAGCACTTGCCTGGGAGGCTGAGGGACCAGGACTTGTTCATCCTGGGGAAGAAACAGTTATAGGGGGATCAAACAGCCACCTGCCCGTACCAACAGGGAGGTCACCAGGGAGATGGAGACACGCTCTTCATAGTGGTCCGTGGTAGGGTGAGAGACAACAGGCATAAGTCAAACCAAAAGAGGTTCAGACTGAATGTAGGGAGAAATTTTTTTCCCTATGAGGACAGGCAGGCAAAGAAGCAGGTTGCCCAGAGAGGCTGTGCCAGCCCTGCCTTCAGAAGTTTTCAAGACCTGACCGAACCAAGCCTGGTCTGACCCCATAGCTGACCCTGCTTGTGCAGGAGGCTGGACTAGAGATCTCCAAGGTTGCTTCCAACCCGTATTATCCTGTAAATCCATGATCCTATATAGTAATTAATATGAAAAATGACCAAGAATGCTAACATCTGAATTATAAGAAATTACCTTTCAACGTTTTTCTTTTCCTATAATACTCAAGAAAATGCATTATTTTAGACACAATAAATGGATGTTTTCATCCATACAGTGCATTTCACTGCTATGCATTTAATAAGGCCATGTGCGTTACTGACTTCCTACTTCTTTGAAGAAAACAAATTGCTGGGCTAAAACAAAAGACTAACTTGTATAACGCACCCTGATGAGGGTGGGGAGTGATCTCCTCTTACCTTTCTCATCCTGGGACAATTCATCCTCTTTTTTGACCAATGGGCCAAAATTTGCACTTCTGAGCATGTTCACAAACTGCTTTGCTTACTTAATTCACTGAACTGACAGCAGTATCTGAGGGTAATTTGCTCTGTCTTTACTCTTGCTAGGAGGGCCTCAGCAGAAAGCCTCTCATCGGCTCCAGCTGTTCCTGTCTGTGGCAGTCCAAATGGAAAAGAGAAAGTATAAGATGCTGTGGATGCCTTTTATTTTGATTTTACTTGTCTCATGATTAATTAGGAACACACGAACTCAAGATTAAAATACTTATCCTGGGAAATCAAATCTAGCATGCATAGCCTATCATAAATTTAAATCTCTGGAAGGGACATTTCAAACTCATGGCTGAAAACTGCTCTGGAATTTGCTGCTGTAAAACATCCTAATTTTCTATCCTAGATTAACTAGGGCCCATTTTATGCCTGCTTACTCTTTTGTCAAGTAGTAACATATGAGTAAAAGCTTAGAATCACCCATTATAAGAGCACACATTTTGAGCACTGTTTGAAGATAGGCTAATTACCAATAACTGGATTTCTTCAAGTTGTAGAGTCAATGTGCTCTGTAGCTAGGTTGGTTTGTTTTTTTTTAATGTGTTCCCTAAGAACATAAGGCTGGCAATAAATGCCAATCACATCCTCCTTTCATTAAGGCCTCTGTCAAAACAAGCTTTCTATTCCCTGATTATTTTAATAGCCCTTTCCTGCACCTTCTCTAGCTCAAATTCATCTTCCTGTTATATGGTTTTTTAGAACGAACCCTAGTGTCTCAGCTATATAGGGGCATATACCGCTACTAACATCTTTCTTAGACAAATTCTTCACAACAATGTTTTGCTTTCTTTTCTTTTGGGGGTGGGTGGGGGTGTAATTTTAAATTGCTCCAATGGCTACCAGAAAACTCACTTAACTGGTTGAGAAACATGGCACGTTACCATTGCTTCCTCTTTTAATCAAAGCCGTGCCTTGACGTATAACACAATAACTGGGGGAGGAGGTTTTCTATAAACTTTTTCATAAAAACTGGCCAGTGCAAGATTTATGTAACTGGGAGTATCTGTGCTCCAATATTGCTACTATATGTTTTAATTAAATTATTATTGCCTGAACAGCGCTATCATTGACAGGCAAGTCTATCGATTGGTGCTATATTTACATCTATATTTTAATAAATATTAAAAAAAAAAATCCTCAGTATCTGTGTCAGCAGAATGCTTGCAAAGAGAAGCACAAAACTGAAAAAACCTTTCTGGCCATTCAGATTGACAGGGGGAACAGAGAGATTGCTGACAGACAAGAGCAGGGTTTGGGGTTTTTTTTTCTTTCTTTCTTTCTCTTTTTTTGAATAAGCATAACAGTATCCATCTGTTCCTGGATTTAGAGTGCAGATGTACTCTAAGAAGTAACTTTGTAAAATTGGTATCATGGGGCTCTGTCTTCATTCTCTCGGTGAATCAAGAGCCCACTTGCTCAGTGGCAAGTTTTAAAAAAGAGAAAGACTACGAAAAAGGTCTTAACTGCTAGCTTTGCACATATCCCAAGATGTAAAAGTCAAGCAGAACTCTACTGCATTTTACTGCTAGCAATAAGGATTCTGTAACTGCAATTAAATTAATGTTGCTGCTATGTAATCTAGTGATTCATTCAGCTCTGTCAGATGTCTATTGGTTCTGCAGTGCAAACAAATATTTGTTTTTCTCTACAGGTTGTTGGACATGATAAACTCAGTGCAATACGAGACATGCCAATAGCTTACTTGGAATATTTGTATGGAAACAAATTTCGGACATCGCTACCTACCTGCTTCACATCTGAAATTACAGCCTCCTCCCAACCCCAAATATCCAAACTCTACAACCTACATCTTCATTCACCACTTTTTGCATCCCATTAGCCAAACTCATGCTTTTGTTCCATGTGCTTTTCCCAATATCACTCATTCTTTCCAACTAATCCTTAAACTAAAGATGGTAATTTGAAGGAATGTCAAATCAAATAGCAAGTATTTCTTTACAACATTCCTATTTGTCATCCTGCTGCATATCATAGCTTTTTTTTTTTCCTCTCAGCCACAAAATCAGTATGTGCATTTACTACCTCTACTAATCTGTTAGAAAAGTGGCTGAAAAATGCTCAATTTCTCTTAGTGTTACTGTAGATTCTCTCTAGTATTACTGTAGATTCCCACCTTTGATGTCAAAGAAGTCTTAGAAGTGTTTTATTGAATGTGTTTTTAGAATTACCAATTTTCAAAACAAGCACTCTATAATCCATAGGATAACCTATGTAAAATTACTGGAACAGAAGAAGTAATATTTCAGAAATGGCCATGCAATTAAAAGAGATTTCCTCTTCATTTCCTGAAATGCTCACCAAGGGCAATCTGTCCAATCTGACACGGGATGAGCGGTGATCCACTACAAACAATTCTCCTGACTGCATAACAACATAGTAGTAAAAAAGAAAGGCAATGTGAGAAAAGGGATGGGATCCCTTGTCATGGAAAAGAACACCACCACAATGACTTCACTATTAAAATCAGGGGAAAAAAATGGAAGGCTAACTTTGGGTCACAAGTGGGAACCACAGGATTTCTTTGCATACTGGAAGAGTCTTTTGAAAAAACTATGAATAAAAAAAGTTTATTTGGAAAGATTCCTTTAAAAAGCCATGAATCTATTTAATGAGGAGTGGTGATCCTTGTCTGCAAATGTTTGACTATATAGTGTTAATTTAACAAGCCATCATTCTGGTCTCTGTTACACAAGTGATACTCTGTGATCTGTTAAATGATCCCCAATATTTATGTCACAGTTGATTTAACAGGAAATGTGCTATTTCCTGGAATATAATGCATGCGCACACTTCAATAGCACAGCACAATGCAATCTTAGAGATGACTCTGCAGCCATTGATTATGTGGAAAATAACTGAGGCTCGTACTTGCTGCTTACTGCCCTTGCACTGTTTTGGGGAGGAAAAAAGAGGCCCATAAGCTAAGAGTGAACTGTTATTTTACTAATAAGGCTGGCAAACCACATGCAAAATCTGATGTGGAAATATTAATTCCTTTACTCTTTTCTTGAAAATCTGCTTAACAGCTAAATATTGAACAGAAAAGTATATTTAGTAGCTTTAGTCAAGAGTTTTATTCTATGCTCTTCTTCAGGTTTCCTCACTCCCTGCTGCAGGGTTGTGACTCTCAAAGCTCCTCGGGCACTAGGGGACATAATTCATCACATCATCTGCTCCATTTGACCACTAACCACAAACTCTTGGAAATCCTGACACAATTTAAAGCCTTTCCTTCTATGAACTTTTTTCCAAATTCTCCATCTCCTGAGTTCCTCCAGTATCTATTTAGGATGATTTTCCATATTTCTCCTCAGATATACAGTGGGAAATCTCCTAGATCTTTTCCTTGCTTCCCTTTCTTTTCTGTTTGTCCCTGTACTTATCTTCAGAACTTTAATGAAAAAATTAGCGATGGGTAACTTAAGGGTTTCTGTCGACTTTAAAATAACCGCTCAAACAATAGTCTTTGTCTGACATCTCCACAGACTAAACTTGACAAAAAACTGAATTCCTACTTGCATCTTCCATTCCCCTGCCTTCCTTTGGTGATTAGAAAAGATTTCATTATATTCTTTGGTGCACAGTCCTATCACCTGGTTCTCCTTTCAGAACTTCGAGCCAAACTAATGGAGAGGTGGGATTACTTGCAATCATTTTTAGGTATCTACATCACTGCTAGTCACCTAAAGCTCCCTTGAAGTCTGCAGAAAGAGAAACAGGCATAGTTATAGAGCATCTCAGAAAACTACTTCACTGTCTTCCTTAGGGCAAATTAAATACAACACGAAGTATCTAAATTGTATGCTTTTATCCTATTGAATGGCACTGTTATCTGGTCTGTTCTTTATGCATATTGTTAAAATAGCAATTTAGATTTTTACTATTACACATCTTAATGCTGCAATTATTTTCCAATCTGGCCTTGACAGAGTAGAATTGGTCTTTTGTGAAGATGTAGACAAGGAAATCTTCCTGGCTCATTTCTTTAAACTTACAGAATTATAGATAAAAGTTTTTGGTTTTAACAACCTACATCCTTTGCTGAATCAATCCAGATATGTCTAGCATCTTTAGTATGCTACCTATGTGTCACATCAGCTTTTAGATGTTTTTTTATGCTTAGCGTTTCTCTCACATCAAATATGCAAGAGAAAACTTTCCTTCAGTCTAACATCAGTGTCATGCATACGGATCAATCCTCAGTGACTAAACTTCCTTTCTTGATTTGTTATTTATTCATCCCCTATTTTTTTACATTGCAAATACTTTCCAGAAGTGGTCACCTTTAATATGGATGTGTATACAGACTCTCCATTTGGGTCAACAGTTAATAAGTAATAATAATTATTGTTATAATAAAAACCTGATGAAAGGCAACAATCTATTGGATACCACATTACTGTATTCATAGAATCACATAACGATAGAATCATTTAGTTTGGAAAAGACCTTTAAGATCATCAAGTCCAACTGTTAACCTAACATTGTCAAGTCACCACTAAACCATGTCCCTAAGCACCACATCTGCCTGTCTTTTAAACACCTCCAGGGATGGGGAATCAACCACTTCCCTGGGCAGCCCATTCCAATGCTTGACAACTCTTTCGGTGAAGAATTTTTTTCCTAATATCCAATCTAAACCTCCCCTGGCACAACTTGAGGCCATGTCCTCTTGTCCTATTGCTTGTTACTTGGGAGAAGAGGCCGACCCCCACCTCGTTACAGCCTCCTTTCAGGCAGTTGTAGAGGGTGATAAGGTCTCCCCTCAGCCTCCTCTTCTCCAGGCTAAACAACCTCAGCTCCCTTAGCTGCTCCTTTTAAGACTTGTGCTCCAGACCCCTCACCAGCTTCTCTGGACATGCTCCAGCACCTCAGTGTCCTCCTTGTAGTGAGGGGCCCAACACTGAACACAGTATTCGAGGATTGATTAGGGAAATTTAAAAAAAAAAAAAAAATCTAGAGTTTGGCCCTGTAACATATTAAGAATCATGAAAAGTCAAATGGAAGTTCATCATTTCCTCATAATAATGGTCTTGAAATTTATCAACAGCTTTAATCTTCATCTGAAATAGCTTGGGTTAGCAACTTCTCCCTCCCCTCTGAAACTGATGCGTTTCCTGTTTGGTATGAGGTTACTTCTCAAGGCAAGTGCTCACATTCACAGTGGAAACAACAGACCCTAGCGGGATAGCCAAAAATCTCCTGATTTAAAGCGAACTTTAGGAGAACACACTGAAACATTCTCTAGGAGTCATGTACCTCCAACTTAAGAACCATACGAAACAGCTGCCTATATTCATCCTGAAAAACATATATGGAAAGAAAAATATGTAGGAAAAAAATTAAAATCTGTATCCCTGAAAATTTCCATACTAGCGAATGCTTTGCTTATTTACCTGGCAGCTAAACTTAGATGGAACTGGAAGATGTGCCCTACAGATGTATCACTGCTCTTAGCATGAGTAAAAATTTATGATCCTGCTGTATGACAGCAGCTGTTAGCTTGTTTGGGTTTTGTCCATTCAGACACCACCTGAAGGTGGATTAAAAAATAAACTGCTACTTTTTTTGCCCATAGGTCCGGACATCCTGGACTTTATCTGAATGATTTTAGGAATGAGTCAGAGAATTTTCAGTACAAACAAGCCTCTGGAATGGTTTTCCTTTTGAAGAATGGAATTCTATAGCTAAGAGAGAACAAAAAATGATCTAAGAATACTGTAAAATCCAGGAACTCCATATTAGGCCCAAATAAATTAGCCCATAAATTAGAAAAAAAAATGTAACTTTACCTATAAGATTGTATTACAGTTAGTGTTATTTTTAAAAATCCTTACTGATTACTATAGAAACCTGTTGGACCAATTTTAATACCTACCTTAGGGCTTTTCCGTATAAACCAAGGTATATACACACAGTGCTACTGATTACTATTACATAGTGGAAAAAAAAAAATACTGGATCATTAAATCTTTAAAAAACTTGGTCTTGCCTTCATTCAGTGCTCATTCAAATACAGGCACAAAAACTCCAACTAAACAAAACCAGCCATCCTCTCGGTCTTCATTTTTGTTCAGCTTGTGCTTGCTTCCAACTCGATCCTGACTTTTGCGCTTGCTTGGAAAACGCCTATTAAAATACAGCTTAGAGTTAAGATCTGGAGCCTCTGGGGAACTGCTAGACCAGGGTTTGATTTTGTCAGTCCTCCCAAATGACCCCGCTAGTCTCTGAGGGGCAGGTTAAACAGCTGCAATGCCCCACAGAGGCCTGTCCTCGATACGGGTGAAGGATCCTTTGTGGGTGGACAGATGCAGAAGGGTCTGTGCTCTTCTCGGGAAGCCATCCCATGTCCCCACGCTCAGAGGGGAGCCTCTGTCTTAAATGGTGCCTTAAATGCCTTAAATACAGCCTGCAAGAGGGGGGACAAAGTCTCTGCTGCGGAGCAGCACCTCCTGCAGCCCTTGCACCCTTGGCTTGCCATCACCCGCCCGGTGCGCTTGCGGCGGTCCGGTGCCAAGCCTCCAGCCCCTCTCCAAAACACATCAGTGGGAAAAGGTGATGGTGTCTTCCCCTGAGTTCTTGCCCCTACTACTCCTGTGGCTAAGGGGGCTTGTGGAGGGCACATGCAGGGCCCCCTCTCCCACCTCCGTGGGCAGATGTGAGGCTGTCAGGTGTGGGAATCTGCCCCAGGTCAGGGAAGGGCAAGGGGGCTGGAGGGGAACCGATTCCTCCTCTCTAGGTAAAACTATTAATAAGGAAGTTTCTTAGTCTGACTCATGGTCCCAAGTAAGTTAGGGGCTGTTTAAACACAAGACCCAGGGATCACCATTCCCAGCCCTGCTTTCTGAAAGCGAAAATCTAACCTAAAGTAAGTTTAAACCAGCATTCTTTAAGCTATATTCATTTTCATTTTGTCCACATGATGACCCCGTATGCATTAGGGAGCAATAAACATGCCAAACTGGGAGGGGGTGGGGAATTTTATAAAAAAATAGGAATATTCAGAAGATAGAAAAGTCTAAATAATCCACATGCAGCAGGGTTCATGATATGTTTTTCTAAGAAGGCATCTATCTTCTTAACTGAGGAGAAATTTGTACTCCTTTGCTTTTTTACCTTTTTAGAAAAAAAGAGTACTTTAAACTGGAATAAAATTATGTGTCAAGGTTTTAAACCACATGCAGGGATGATTGCACGGGGGTAAGTGATGAAAGCTGTAATCACTGTAAGTGGCGTATAACAGACCTGAAGTTTTATGAATGGACAAGAAATTACTCCCTCTTTCTTCTGCCTGCCTATCCTCTTGTATCCTGTGAGACTGTCTTGGTTATATCTCATTCACACGCTTTTGTTAATAACTCGACTATATGCAATTTTACACAGTGTGAACAGTAGTAGCACTAGTAACCCACCAATAAAATATTTAAAGAGCATCTTCCAATTAAATGTCCAACTCATTCTCCCTCCTTCCCTTTCCAAAAGTTGCTGCCACCAGAAGAATTAATACTTACCTTCAGAACCTAAAAGTTATTTAGATCTAGAATCTGCCAACTGTACTGGACCACCAGCAGTTCATGAAAACCCTGGACTAAGGGACATTGTAGCTGAGCCCAGGCTGTGGTCAGCAGTGTGACTCCTGGAGCTGGGTATCATTTCAGTGTGCAGAGGAGTTAAAAGAATTGGGTCCCTCCGAGATCACTGCTGCAATACACCGTATCGTGCTGCTTATCTGTGGCTTTTCTTATTTGGCCTAGAGACACAATTCTTGAGTTTATGCAAAGCAGAAGTCAACGAAACAGATTCTCCTCCAATCACATTTTAGTTCACTGGGATTTTTTTTTTCCCCCTGCTGCAATATATTTTACTTTTGTTCATAACAGAAAAAAAGAAAAAAAAAAAAAAAACAAACCACCAAATAAACATATGGAAAATTCCCTGCCCTTGGTCTCTGAAAAAATTTCTCCAAGATGATATATTGCCTCATACACTAATATACACTGTTCAAAGAAAAATAATGGGTGCATTGTTTCAACAACAGAAAATGACTTCAAACATTTAAATAATTGAACTGTACTAACACACATGAAAACCCGGTCATCTTGGTTAGTTAAAAGGCAGAATGATATTTCCCAATAGTACTAACAATGTTGAACTTTTAGGGTGATGGTGAGACAGAGCCAGCTAGCAAAGATGATTAAAAAAATGTGTACAGGTGGTAATGGCAGATGCAGGTGGAAAGTGTCAGAAGTAGGCAGTCAGGAATATTTTGGAAAGGTGCACTCTACCTGTGTAGCCCAGCGAATTGTCGCCATTATCAGAGGTGGGGAGTGGTGTCCCGCTGTCGTTCCCCCTCTCTAGGTCGTCGGAGTCTGTCGGAAACAACACCAGAGCTGCTGATGGGGTCACAGGAGTAACAGTAGTTGCCATTTCGATCACAACACGTCCAGACACAATTAAATCCACACATGACAGCAAGAGCCACAGTGCCAGGGCACGGCACACTTCGTCCTTCCCCCGCCTGCCTGGTGGTGCCCAGCAAAAGGCATCCGGGAGCATTGCCCAGGGTCCCCAAAAGGCTGCCCGCTCTCGCTCTCTGCCCACTCCCAAGTCTCTCTCTGCAGCCCGCCAGGCACAGTGGCCACCCTGCCAACCAGCCAGCGCAGGCTGTGCTGAGCATATGGGGACGGGAAGGCAGGGGAGCTGAATGCTAGCATTGCTAATTTTCCACCTTATTGTTAATCAAAGCTATTGACTGTGATCACTCCCCATCATTGCTTCATCTCCTGGCAATTACAGACTCAGGGGACTTCACCTCTTTGTGGGAGGAGGCGGGGGGGCGACTGTGTCTTGGCAAGCACGGGGAGGGGGGGCTGCTCTACCTCTTCTGGAAGATGGGGCAGTGGAAAGGGGTAGAGCCCCTCTTTGAAAAGGCAACAGTTCAGCAGCATAAGGAGCAAGATGTAATTTCTGAGTTGAAAGATGCTTGCAAGGAAACACTCAATTTTAAAGTCACATAAAAAAAAAAAAAAAAAGGGAAGGCAGCTGGTCAGCTAAACACATAAAATGAACACGTGTTTTAAGACCCCAAGATAAATTGCCGATCAAAACACCACAAAGCACTGTGAAGATAACTCATAATAATGAACTAAATAATTCAAAGCAAAAAATAAAATAAAAATCCCAGTGGCTCTGAAAACAAAACAGCACAACCACAGGAATTTGTTCTCAATATCACTGGATCTTTTTACCCAGCTGTACAGCTTAACGTAAAACTGTTTATTAAACTTAAATTCTATTTTTAATTTACTTCTGATAGGATGCTGTCCAATAGATAACACCTAAAAAGAAACATTTGCATTTTGTTTAAAATAACCTCAAGAAGCAAATCTCTTTGCAAGAATATCACTACCACAACAATAGGCTGCTTATTTCTTTTTTCTGTTGACAGGTGTCAGATAATTTATTAATTATTGTAAAGACCTTGAATAGGCAAGATACATTTTGCTCTCTCACATACAGACATATTCTGGACTTCTATAATGACTGAAAGTAACTGTTCCTTTTCGATAAAATGCACATGCTGCTAAAAATCACTCTGAAGTTTCACAAAACACCTAAAGCAACTATGTATGAAATTAAACTACAAAAAAACATATGTGGATATTTTCTGGACATTTAATTTTACTAGCTCAGTCAATCTAATTTTTAATGTGATGCCAAACATTTATATTCTCCATTTGTTTTTTTAAAAACCTTATAGAGACAGCATCCTTATGAATCAAAATCTTTTTAATGAATTACAAAACATAAACAAAAAGAAAACCAAAATCCTCAAGACCAATCCACTTAAGGGGACTTTTTGGAAAAAATATTTCTTTAAGAAAGTCA
Organism: Egretta garzetta; assembly: GCF_000687185.1. Classification (NCBI taxonomy): domain Eukaryota; kingdom Metazoa; phylum Chordata; class Aves; order Pelecaniformes; family Ardeidae; genus Egretta; species Egretta garzetta. The sequence goes on from NW_009260801.1 coordinate 2,055,379, forward strand.
ACTAAAACATTGACAGCATGCCTTTTAAAATACTGATGCGCAAATTAAGAAAATAAAAGACCAAACAACAACCAAACACCAAGATGGCGTTTCATCTTGGCAGATGAAAAAAGTGAAATATGTTCATTTACTGGTCCATTCATCTTTGCTGGCTCACTAATGGCCAATGTCACGTACATCTTTGAAATCTGCTCTGAAAATGGCTGTAGAGAGTGACTGGATCAACATTCTGCTTCTCCAGATTGCTCACTTATTTGCATTCAAGGATTGATTGGGTCAGAGTTTTAAATTACAGCAGTAAAGGACAGAAGGATGGGACTTCCTATTAAATTAAGAGGCAGAGGCTGTGCCTACTTTTTTAGGGCAAATGTTTATAATCGACTACTAAAAGCTCAGACCAAGATTTCAAGAAACGAACCTGCTGATCATCGTTTTGAAAGATCGATTGCTTTCTAGGAGGTTTAACCACATGCTACTCAAAACGATGAAGGAGGAGGAGGAAGATGCACTGAAAGCTACTGGAGCGTTCTACGTGTCAGTGTAATGTCTGGCATCATGCGCAACATATAACTGCAAAATGAATTGCTCTTTTTTACCCAAGGTACTCGTTCAGATATGGCTTTCCCAGCAATGGGCCACCCTCCTCCTAACACCTCACAAAACAACTGGTGCTAATGCCCTTTAGCAAGGCTCCCAAGCAGTTTATATAGGGGCAGTCTCCATTTCAGAAATGCTGTGCATTCGACACAAGCCAACAGGACATGAGAGTAGCAGCTTTAAAAACTGGGCTGCAACTACTTGCAGTCATTTAAGCATGAATATCTTGGCTTCAATCCCCCCACTGACGGAAATGAGGGGATTAGTCTCTTTTTAACAGTATTGATATTTACACAGTGTCTGTTAGCGACAATGCACTTGTTATTTACAATCCCAAACCACACAGACATTATTCACTCCCTCGTTCTTTGAGAAATGCTACTATTCCACCTGATACTGAACATGCTATTCAACTAATGTTAAATTATGGTCTCTGGCTGGAAATGACTTTCACTAACGATGATTGCTGAAGTTCAGTTCTTGCTGTGGGTGAATTCTAACTATTTCACTGAATGGTAAGTCTGCACCCAAGCCCTACGTTTTGGGCTATGGCCCCCTGCACTGGGCTAAATTTACTTTCAGCTCTGTCACAAGATCCAGGTTTGCCTTTGCTTGGGAGCCCCTCTTAAAACTTAACAGAAGTAAGTACTATTGACTTAAACGGCACATTTCACCATGAGACTGCTGTGAGGGCACTCTGTCAAATGGGTGGTAAAAGGCCTGAATGTTAAGATGTGATGGATTTCTTATGACTACTGTGCTGTAGGATCAGGCAATTTTCCACTTGGCTTTGCTAAACATAATGAACGATTTTACATCATTACACTTTTTGAACTAGTTACCATGCCAAAAAAAGGGAAGGGAATGAATTATATAACCTGGAACAATTCACCTAACGTATGAAAAATTTACAGCTCACTCTGAGTCAAAACAGAAGCTGAACTCGGTGCCTCATCCCTCAGAGAAATCCCATAATCACTCTACAACAGGTTTCACAGAACTGAGAGATGTCCCTCAAAACAAATCTCCAGTAAAGTTGAATGTCTTGGTTGAATTTCTGTGTCAAACAGGAGGAGTTTAAACCAAGGTCTCCGATATCCTAACTGCTCAGAAAGGCCTATTTTTGGTGAAATAAAACTCACACTTTAAAAAACACCTAAGGAATAACTGGTCGATTCATTAAGTAAGAAACAAAACAAAACAACCCACCCCAAAACAACAAAACAAACTCCAACATTTAATTCAATACAAAATTACTTTTACCTGTAAGTATGCAAAACTTCATGAAGAAGGTAAAAGGACCCATGTCCCCATGTCCTCTCTCCTCCCCGTGCTGAAGCCTTGACTACCAAAAAAAAAAAAAAAAGGAGCAAGCCACCCCTTAATCAACTGCTACTGCACTTTTCTCTCACAGGACCATTTGAGAGGCCTCATTTGAGAGGGGGAACCCCCTCATCATGAAGAACATCTCATTCCCTCTTTCCACAGCCATTTCCAGAGCCACCATTCATTAATTTGGGCAAGCACCTCAAGACCTTAAAAAAACCCCAGGAAACATCTATTTTGACTTGCTAGGAGAGTGCTAAGTTTACCAGCACTGAGTGGTCTAGTTTTTTGGTGGAATGGTTTCAGGTTTAGCCAGTACAGCCCAAGCACAGACGACATCTTCAAAGCAGAAAGAGGCTTTGGCTTAATCATAAAAAATCAGAACAAGTTGAGGTGGTCCAATGGCAGTCGGACAGCAATAAAGATTTACGTGAATGTAGGGAACCTTTTGCAATGAAATTTCCACTGAAGTCTGTAAGTTACTCCATTTTATTGGACTGCAGCAGGAGCTACTAAACACCATTCATGCTTTAAATTTACATATCTTTAACTCTTCAAAGTGATCAGAAAATTCAAATACTAAATATTTACTATTGTTATTCATTCTCTTGGTTCCTACAACACCTCAAACCAGACAGACACATTTTATTTTGCAGCTACTTACATTCAAGTGCTTTGTGCAATCCTAACCTCAAAAATTATATTAAACATGCTTTTAACTGTGGCTCTGCTATTCATAAAAAATGAATAAAAAGTGATTTATTTTTTTTTCCACCAGTAACAGAAAGCGATGCCATCAGTTATTGCTTCTTTTATACCAGGGAGATATGTCTGTATGACACGTTTTATTGACGATGCATCCTTAAAAGTCCCCAGATGATTCAGTATTGATGCCCTGGCCCATCCTCCTGGAGGACATAAAGAAAAATTGAAAAGACCTAAACAGACACAACTTCTTATGACTGCAGGAATCTCACGTATCTGAGTTTCTGGTCATTGTTTATCTGAAATTAAAGCCATCCACTGAAAAATGTCTGAATACAAAAACTGTAAGTGTTGCTATATTTAATTCCAAAATATAGAACTTCATTATTTCTTGTTACGTTTCTCTAAATTTCATTATCATCATCAGCTTGGGGGTACAAAATTGGGAGGAAACAGCATGAACAGCATTTTGCAAATGAACATTAATAAAAGATTAGGGTGAAACAAATGAATATAAACTACTATCAATATTAGAAATGTGTTCTACAAATTGGATCAATTCCCATTGATTCCTTTCTAGTGATCTAGAGGAATTAAGGAAGAGACATCAGAAAAAAAAAAAAAAAAACAAACAACTGTGACTGCATCAAACCACAACCGAAGATGAGGAACTAAATTAGTAGCCTGTTTTTTTCAGTATTTTGATTTATTTTAGGTTTTCATTGGAGTTACAGTAGAAATACAGTATAATATGTCTTAAGGGAAATTTGATTTAGTTCTATTTCTTCATTTGGTTATTCATAATGACAAAACATTTTGTGCTATCAGAGTATAGGTAAGTAAGGATAGTACTTAAGGGAGAACTAATGTTAATATATCTGTGAGAACTAACTTTTGTAGAGGGAAGTACTGTCTAAAATGATATGTTTATTCAGAGCAATACCAACAAGCTTTCAAGAATGTAGACCTATTCTTCAGATCTGGAACAAAAAGGAAAAACTTCAAGCTATGTGAAGAATTGGCACTAAATAATTAGGCCATCCTTAGACTATCACAGCTTGGTAAACATTTACAGGTCTATATCAGAAGCCTATGTAGTGTATGGCTGATTAATCTGGAGAACAGATTTACCAACATTTCGTATCAGCTGAAAGGAAATATTCTATTATTTTTCATAAGACTTAACAGAGCAACTTTCTAGAGACATTCACATTCAGCCAGGTAACTCATTTAAATTGGATAACTTTGGGGAGTTATGACCATTTTCATCAGCTAAGAGACTCCACAAGTAATTAAGAAGTTCTTCATTAAAAGTTTACACTGCTCAGCTGCCTCATCTTTAAAGTTAAGAAATGTTTAAGCTAAGGGGAAAAGGCAAGAATTTGTTCTCACATAATAGCTTTAATCTGAGGATCTGGCACAAGTAACTTACAAATAAATCCATAAGGATGCTTTTTTATTAATAGCCTGCACAAGTATGTTCTAGCAAATCAATATGTGGTTCTAAAAATAAAATGAATACTTATGCACAGGTACAGAAATGTTATTCATCACGCACAAATGACAATTTTCTGATGAGAACAGAACACTTTGTGGTGTAAAAAAAACCTCAGAAAAATATTTTTCTAAAACAAGGAGGAAAACAGCTTTTATTTAATGTTTTGAGTATGTTTTTTGGTTGTCTTCAAAGAACAGTACATATGACTGAATTCCTGACAAAACCTCAAAAGTGGATACTATTTAAAAACCTTTCCTTCCCTTCATTTTCATGATCCATTCAATAACAATCTTTAACTCAGTAAAAAGTAAATGAGGAATTCTAGTTAAGCAAAAGCAGTAAACAACCTCTTTGCATCTTTATGCTGCTGGTAAACAACCTCCTTGTATCTTATTTATTTATTTTGGAAGTAGGTAGTAAACATCGGTGTTGAACTTCAACACAGATCCAGCATATATATTTTATAGAGTAACATAACTATGATTGTTGGGTTTGTCAGTTTGTTTGTTTGGTTTTTTTCAAATCTGCGTCACTTTCTTTCGAGTTCTAAAGCTGGAGCCTTACGTGGGATCAGTCATGTGGGAAACCATACAAATTTAATTACATAGAAGCATTTCCAACTGAACACTTACATTCTCAAAACTTGTTATTTAGCAGAGAGCACATATATATGTAGTGTAAGACTTTGATGCTCCCAAACCTGTCTATTGTCCTCTCTCCCCTTCCCTCCACACCTTGACTTCTCACACTTATTGGGCCGTCCCTTGTAGCTCTCTCCTGTTCTGCATCTGCTCCCATTTCTTTTCCTGCCAGATGAACCCGGAGGTAACAACTATTCAGGCTAATTAAATGGTGCTGGAAGTGAGTTAACAGGTGGTGGCCCCAGCTGCTTTAGTTGCAGGGGTAGATAAGAGACCCATCACCAGCCTGTATAAGGCACTATGATAAATTAGGACAAGAAGCCATTTCCTAAGGAGGGACAATCAGACTTACAACAGAATTTTCTTCTCTGAGGCAACAAGCAAACTTTCTCCAGAAAATACAGAATTACTTATTCTGAAGCGCTCACCAGTCATCTTGACTCCACTCAATATAGCACATGCATAAGATCTATTTGGCATAGGTTTCTTCATATCAGTATTTTGTATTTTCTTTTTACTGCAAGCTCTGAATTTGACCTTACTTTAGGAAATTTCCTCTCCCTTAGAGGCTCTCTTACTTTGTTTTCTTCCAAGTAAGCTCACATGTTTCTCAAGAGACTTCTGATTACTGTGGGAACTACTATCTAGACATTTAAATAAAAGCAACTAGCGCCATATACAGTTGAAGAACTGGTTATGCAAACTTTCCATGCAATCGTCCAACTCCATTTAACTTCTTGCAGTAATCCCCTAACCATTGTAATCAACTCCATGAGACTGCACCCAGTCCTCCAGGCATTAACCCCTGGAGCTGCTGCTGCTATGACTTCAGCCCTGTAGCGTTGTTTTGAGGCTGAATTATGCAGATGCTTGACAAGTAGCTGCCCCCCAAAATAGTCGCAAAGAACTGGGTTCGTTTTCTCTTTACTGCAGCGAAGAGCAAGAAACAGCACCATGCTTAATTACCCCTTATTTTATTCAGCTGAGTGGTGAACTTAGGAAAGGTGATTAATTTCCCTCATTAATGACTATTGCAGACAAACAACAAAAACGCAGGATCTAATTTAACCCGCCAACCCCAACAAACTTACAGTCACATGATTTGAAATTAAAACTACCATAAAAATGAACATTGAAGGGGATGTACGCAATTCAAGAGCTGAGAAAGCCCTTTCTCATTCCCTTGCTTTTCTGTATATGCACAGTCATCTTCTGAGTTGTCAAAGACATATCTGCAACACAGCTGTGTCATTTACATTTTGCAAGTCTACCTGCAGAGCTCAGCATGAAGAATAATATTAAATCAATGTATGTCAATGCTTGTTTATAGAAAGAATGGACATATTTGCACTAATACACTGTCCAGCAAGGGAATACACTGGCACAATAAGTAAGCCTATTAAAACTGCTATATAAGCAAGAAAGTCGCTCTGATACCACAAGAATCCCAGGTCCTTTTTTTCCAGGAGGCACTCCTAGCTACAATTCTAGCTGTCATGGTTTGGTGTCCCCCCCCCCACTTTTAGAAGGACAGCATTTTGAACCATTTTTCCGTCTCCAACAGCAGTGACTTCAGCCACGCCGTGATTACTGGCATCCTTAGCATATAGATTTCTCAAAGGAAATATATCTGGTTGTAGCTCTTCTGTGCTTTCCCTTCCTTTTTGCCTTCCACAATCCCATCCCTTCGGCTATGACAGAGAAGGCAGCAGACAGGCCCGGCTCTGAAGGTCCCCTTCCTTACGTACTTAAAGCCACTCACATTCTATGTAACCTGTCTTCTGCACAAAGCAAAGACCTGACAATGCTATATCCTATGGAGTGATTCGATGATTTAATAGAGGTTGTAATTTACAATTTAAAACTTTGTGGCCTAACAGAAAGTAATTTAGTAAGTAATGTACAAGGATGATTTTGAAGTGAAACAAAAAGGTGAATTGCAAGGTAAACAAATATTCACTCTGACTTATAAAAAGACATGGAGTTGAAAAACATACCACGTCAATCAGTACAGCTCTACTAGAGTAAAAGTACAACAAGCTACAAGCATCATCAAATCCCAAATACATACCCATGCAAAGCAGCAGTAAATCGAGTCTGTCCAGAATTCCCTTTCCTATTAACCTTCCAAGCCAGTGAATTACCCGCAGATATCAAATGATTCTCACTTAGTACACAACATTTTTTTTTTTTTTTAATCCAAAGAATGTTTCCTTTTATTCATCCGAAGTAGAGGTAAGTACTTCAGGGAAGTTTTTGGCTTTTGTTATTAGATCACAGGGGTTCTTTCTGTAAAGCTCTTTCTAAGAGCTACTGCTTTTGTGCAGCACGGTGAAATGTATTCTACAAAGGAGGTTTTTAAGTTTGTCCCTTGGAGAGAAGCGAAGCCGTACAACAGGTGTTCCTCCTTTCTTTGTTTACCTGAGCTGCCTACTTGCTGCTCAAAATCATATCCTTAAGAAAACAAATGATGGAGCATGTAAGCATTTGCCTGGAAAATTTGATATTAGGCTGAAGTCCTTTCTTGTTAAAGCAACAAAATGCTCCCATTGACTGTATGCAGGGTTCTGTTAGCACAGCTGTGAATACTTCGGGGAAACAGGAGAAAGAGCCACAAATAAAGAATTAGCAATTGCTATCTAGCTCCTAATGAAACATACACATATGTCCCAATCAGCTTAATTCTCAGTCTAAACTAGGAAAGATTCATAAAATAGCGGTAAGTTAATTCAATAGTTCCTAGTGCTTCCTTAGCATCTTCCAGCTGGGAATCTCATTTCTCAGTGTGATTAATGTCAGTCTCAAAAGAAAGCACAGGGTCAAAAATTACTCCAAGTTTATGAACTCAAACTCCAGACAAAATAGAGCAACGATGGAATGAAATAGCCGAGGAGAACAATCAATAACTCTTCTATCTTGTCAGAATTCGGCTCTGCAAAATTAATACCAGATAAGAAATCATACAACACAGCAAGGGGTACTTGGGTTTACAAAGATCTACAGATTTCTCTAGATATTGTCAATTTGTAATATTGTGGACATTGACCATGGGAATTACTAGCTAGAGGCAGTAATTTTGAAACAAAATAGGACCTTCAAGAGATCCATGGGAACCCCTGAAATAATTAGAGCTGTAACTGGAAGCACAGAGCCCAAAGCAATAAAGCACAAACCCTGAAAAATGATATGCTTTAAACTACACAAATATGATGAGAACAATGCCAGTTTAAATAACAGAGGCAGTCACATCAAAATTTTGATGGATAAGGCTATCAAGATGGCAAAGACAGACCAAATCACATATCTGTGTTCAAAAACCAACCAGACCTTTAAGATAAACTGCCCAGGAAGACATAACCTTACCAGAAACTTCAGTATGTTGGTAGTTATAGAACAACATTTAAATAGCAAATGGAGGGAAACTGTTATGCCACCCTTAAAAAGCAAAACCAGAAAACCCATAGTGCTAGAGATAAGGAAATCAGGCTTCTCCTAGTAAGGTACTTGTTTATGATCAGGGCAATGCACTGAAAATGGAAGCACAGATGACTAAGAGTGCATTGTGTCAAATTTACTGGTAAAGGGTTTCCCAAGTATATCACTGTTGGCTAGGTCACAGCTTTAATATCTCAGAACTAAAGTACAACACTGTAAGAGTGACGGCTCAAAAAAGAAAAATTTCTTTAGCAAACCCCGATTGTTTGTTTGTCCTAACTTCATTAAACATGTTGGTGCAGCTGCTTTGGGCAGGAAATAAAAAATACTTCTGAAGCAACATTATACATATCATATGTTTCTAGCATGATTGGTTCCATATTGTTGGGGCCCTCAAGTGCCTCTAGCAGAGTTCCTCAGCAAATTTTAACATGCCAAACTAGATAAAAGTCAGAAGTAGATGCTTTATCCCTACAGGCTAGGACAACTGCTATCCAGCACAGAAACTCCAACAGGGAAGATGATGCCTTGGCTTCAGTCTGAGTGCTGTGTGCTGCCGTGGGCTGCTGATAGGAGCATGTGGCCTGAGCCCTGAGGTGGCTACCAGCAGCCCCCTCCAAACTCCTGCATGCCCTGGTGCCCTCAGGGTTCCTCTCTGACTGGTCAGGGCTGACACCTCAGCCCAAGGGTGCCCCGGCTCAGTGGCAGTGGGGCCAGCAGCCCCCAGTCCTTGCTGGGTGCCACAGGCGGGCAACAGGTTACTGGAGCAAAGCAGATGTGTCAACAGACTGATTAAATATCCTTCAGCAACGACTTTACTACCTAGTCAATAGGGAAATTTATAATCAAGTTAGATCTCAAGTTGAAAACTTTAGCTCACTGCGATGAGCCTTTACATACACTGAGCAAAAGGTAAGTACACCATATAACAGAGTGTATCAGAAGATTTAAGTCACTGATAAACATGGAGCTGTGGAACCAGGTCTGTACATGTACCCTATCAACTGCAAGCAACTGGTGGCTCACAATTCAGTGAGACATCATGACTAGCACCGAATTTAAAAGACTGCATGCTGTGTCTAAAGGTTTGCTAGTTTGGAACTTTGTCATATTATGATACCAAATATTTCTAGGTATGTCCAAGATTACTTCAACCAGTATACTAAGCTTCTACCATACAACAGACCAAAAAAACCCAAACATTTACTATTATTACAGCCTTCAAATTTATTTTATTTACTTTGCTGGGAATATAGCTATGAATGATTTTGGAAAAAGGAGACAAGAGAACAAAACAAAACCACAAGAACCTAGAGAAAGAAAAGCATATTTAGCATATTAAAGGCAATTAATCATCTTTCACTTTAGCAGGCCAGACTACAGAAAATTCCTGGAAAAACACTGTAATTTCAGAAGGTGCTAGACATGAAAAAAAGAGACTAACACATTGGATCAAATAACATATCCAGCTAGAGACTGATCAGACATTGAGCACTGGTTAGACAGTAAAACAACACAAAGCAGAATTGTATTGTTTTATGACACCAATTTAATATTTCAAATAGAAAAAAAAATTGCCTCAAAAGATAGTGAGGAGATTTAAACTTTAAAGTAAAAAAAAAAAACAGTACTGAGTTTACCAGACCGTTCCTACTACTCAAGTTTTACAGTTTCTCTAACTCTATTGAAACTTGTGTTGTTGTTGTTCTACAGCTGGAGAGTGATCGAAAAGATGTGATATGATCTTGAAGGTATAACACGAGATAAATAAGCTGCAAGTGTATGTAAGTGCTCAAAACTGGATACAACTGAAGTATAAAGCAAGTCAGTGAAAAAGAACTTACATCTGAGCTGAAGACTGTTTCAAGCTCACTTCAGCAAAAGCTTCAAAAATGATTAAATATTTTAGAACTTTTTCTTAGCTACGAAGGTCTAAGCAATGAGAACAGAAACATTTGTCACTAGAAATAATATAATTAAAAACAACCTAAGATGTTTTCCCTATAGTTGTGGGGCTTTTTTTCTAAATGGCTATAGCAAATGGATATATTTTTGAAAATGCCTTTAGTCTCAGCAGAGTGCACTGACACATACTACATAAAGAAAGTTATGTTCCATGATCAAAGGTAAAGTGGGTAAAAAATTGAAATTAATTAATAAAATAAAGCTCCCATAAGCACTGACTAAATGTTAACCAGTTTTATACTGACTGGCACCTATGTCTAAGAAGGCTGCCCAGCTAAGCTCCTATTTAAGCTTTTCTCGTCAGCTTGAGACCTAAACATAATTATGTTTGACTAGATTCAGGTTGCGTGTGTCTCAGGGTCCTGCCCCAGAAGTCTTCCCAGTTGGAATCCTAGACAGAACCTTCCCTGGTTTCCTTGCAGTCTCCCACCATGGGTATCTTTCTCAAGGCCACCAAAAGACAGAAGTGGGTAAATGGCAAAATCTTGTCCTAATATGCAGAAAAAAAATATAACTACATCTCCTATCCACTGGTTCAGACACAATTGTGAGACTTCTTCCATCTTTATTTAAGATTTTGGTTGAGAGTAGCAAATTAATTCAGAAGACACTAGAGGAGGATACCTGGCAGATGCAGACTATATAATAATAGAAACCCTGTTCTGTAGAAAATCATACTAAAGCAAATCACTTCCAAGCCCCCCCATCCCACTCAGCTGAATTTATCAATACATATTTCCTAATCTGAATTAGTAACATGAATGCAAATTACGTATTTCATAAATCTGAATGACTGACTCCAATTCCACAACTTGAACAATTACAAAGATCCTTACAGTTGAAAATAAAGGCCATTCATAAGAAGAAAAAAAAAAAAATCACTTGATGAAAAATACTATAGGCATATGAAGATTTTTCTGATGATATAGTATCAAAGAAAATTTAGTTGAATTTAAGCTGACCCCTCATTTATCATAGCCTGTGGGCGAGTCAGTTAATGACGGTATTGATCCTCTTTTGTGTTCATTCTTACATACATCATCCAACCAAGGTGAAAGTAACCATAAGATATTAATTTTAGAGAAAAATATTTCAAAGATAAATATTTGAAGTTGCAGTTACAAATTATTATTATTATACTACAATAGATTTGCTGTACTGAAATTATAGGACATATTTATATAATCGCAGTGGGAAATATCACATAATATGCACTAGGTGATCCCTGGAAGTAGTGTATTGCTAACAAATAAAATGGACTTCAACAAAATTGTGTCAGCTGAGGCTCTGATACATGTTAAGTGCCACTTCTCCCTAAACTCAGGAGTACTGGATTGCTTGGGAACTTTGATCATTCAGAGAACAATGATGAATTAGGTACCTGAGACCACGGTTTCTCTAGCCTGCCAGTATCTGAAGATGAGAAGAGGGAAAAATACTCCATTTCTACACATATCTGATTTCACAGGAACCTTACAGAGTTTGGGTTTTTTGCTCTCCTTGAAATGTAAAAAGCAGAGCACACGACTGCCACCCTAATGTTTGTCTGTTTTGAAGAAAGGTTAATCAATGAGAGAAATGGAAATGATTTTTCTTCCACAGGGAGAAAGGATGCTCTGCACTTTGTGCAATTACCTTCAAACTGTGAAGAAAGTTATAGAGCAGACTGAACCAATATGTGATTAAAACACAGTACAACATATCTAATAGTACCCTATCAACACAATATGTCTTTTAAAATACTGTAAGCTGTGTCAGTTTTTTCTTTGATCTTCCTTTCACAAAACATAACTATTGTTCTATCTTGAACAACTAGTTTTCGTTTTCCAACTAAACAGCTCAACTACTGATCAATCCTTGATTCCTAGACCAATTCAATCAGTTATTATTTTATTATTTGTGTATTTAGAAAGTTTAATCCTTGCAAGGATTTTTACGCTGTTTTCTTAATTTAAAACCCTCTTTCTCAACAGCACCCCTTTTCCTCAATCAAGCACATGCTCCTGGCATTTTTCTCAATGTTTCAGGTTGTTCAATGTTTCAGGTTTAGTTAGCAGAAAACAAAACAAAGTTGAAGATGCATTTTTGTGAAAACTGTGTTTGCACAGGCTTCCGTTAGCATGGTGAAAGGTCACCATGCTAAGGGAAGCTGCAAGGTGGTAGGTAAGTTTATCTTATGATTTTATTTAAGCTCTTCGGAGAAAAGAGAGAGAGACAGAGAGAGAAGGAGAGAGAGCACACATTTGGTCAGGTCTGTGGCTCTTTTTAAGGAAACAACTGATTTCTTTTATATTTTTATTACTAGAAAAACTGAAAGAGGTATCTGAGTAAAACAGAACCAGACCTCCCATTGCAAGGATGGTCAGTAAAATCTGGCTGGGGTCTCACACGGTGCTCAACCACAGGGAAAACCTGGCCTTGAGAGGAGCCCCCGATGGCTGCAGCTGGGGCTGGAGCCCTGGAGGTCAGGGAGGTGCGGCGGCGCCTCCGGGGAGAGCTTCCTAGGGGCCCGCTGGAGCGGAGTTACAGCTGCTGCTGCTGCTGGAAGGGGAGGAGATGAAATTATAGTGTGGAGTGGGGAGGCAGGGAAGGGAGAAAAGCAGAATGTCTGAAGGGATGAAAACACCACAGTTTTGCTTTCATCCCTCTAATATTCTGAGAAATCGCTTTAGGGGGATGAAAGCCATCACTTGAAAGTCTGATTCCTCTGTCTTTGTGCTTTGCAGGCAACTACAGAGAGGAGAAATACAGTGATAATGAACAAGCATTAAAAACGGTACAGGCTGTTGCCTGAATCCCAATTAAGTCAGTGCAGCCAGGTACACATTCCTTCAACAAACATTGCAACCAGTTATGTTAGCAAATAGCACCAAAAAAATAGGCATTTACAAGATGATCACCCCACCCCAAATCCTAGCAAGTAAAAAGACTTTTGTGCTGTCTTTGCCCTATAGTAACTGAAGTCCAAAGCATGTGAGGTACATAGACACCAAACACTGATTAGGAATCAGGCTTCTTCAAAACCAACGAACCTGCAGACACCACTGCTGAATGTTCTGCAAATCGGAACTAATACAGTTTCCCCAAAAGCCTGCAAGCTGGAGGAGGTACTGCTGTCACCACCACTTCAAAGTTGCGAGTTCTGAGATGCCATTGCGGTTAGAGTCAAGTTCGCTGAAGAAAGTTACGCTCTTCAGACTTTCACAACCAAGGCTTCCACCTCCATGTTTAAAAGCCTGTAATGCTGGAGCTAGTCCAGGGCGAAGAGGACACCAATGATGTCCCAATAACCTGATGATCTCTGTGTTTTGGAGCCTTTAGTCTGCTGTCTGATAGCACAAGGCTGACTAGTTTCAAGGTTTTAGCCTAGCTGGACTGGGGGACCAAGCAAACCAAAAATGTGGGACATTTCCTGCCTTCATGGACATTACTAGATCAATAGGTAATTAGTTGATTAACCTAGAAAGGAGCATTTCCAATTCTTAGGATAGGATTAGTAAGTATGAAATACATTTGTCACTTCCACTGAATGTGTTTAAATCATATAATAGTTAATCTATAATATTCTCAATAAGACTCATTTAATGTCTATGTTTGTAAAATACATTTCAATGTTATACTCAGTCTTTAAAAATCTGTGGTTTTGCATGGCTAATATGAAACAAAATATAAAATACAGACTTTGATTGCTGTCTTCTGTTTTTTCTCTCTTTCTTCTTTCTAGTCCCTCTCCCAACAAAACAAAAATGTAAGCCCTATTGCCATTTCTAAGTATGCGTGTGGAAGAAAATTGATTGCTGAGGCACGGTTCTGTACGTGCTGCAGAAAATAAGGTCATGCTGACAAAGCTTCATTTTATTTAAAGGAAACAGTTTGTGACTGATTGCTTGGGAAGAAAACAAAGGAAAAGTTATTTTAGAGACTGTTTTGGATCCTGGAATCAAGGCAGCTTAAAGAAAAGGAAATCCAAAGGAGAGAGAAATGTTTTGAAAGGAAGACTGATAGCCTGGAAACCATCTCAGCTGCTAACTTTTGAAATCAAGTATCTTAAGCTGTCACTTTCCTGCTGGGTTACCACGATCAGATCAATAGTACTCAAATCCAGACAGGTACTAAAATGCCAGGCAACTCTGTAGATCTATTCCCGAGTCTCACTTTATCCACTTTATAAAATGGGAACAAAAGAGTACTGAATTATAAAATATACATGTCCATATCAAATTGAAATGTGCCTTAATGTCTTTGTTATTACTATAAATTACACTATCAAAAATGTTTCAGTAATAATCTCAGGGGGTTTGGCAAGTTATGAGAGACGCAAATTTATTTAAGAGCTTTCTTAACCACTTTGACCTTCTTAAGCACTGAAAGTTAAAGAATTCTGTAAGTTCAACTCTTATCTTACTAATCCTATACTTTGAAGAGAACATTGCATTTGCATTGTAATTACATCTTCAGAAATGTCAACCGCTGCACCCTGTAAAAGAAATAGTTTTATTAAGCCTAAGTTCACCACTACTCCTGAAAGCCGGCACTTTGCTGAGCATGTATAGGTATTCAGTATTCTATAAAATAATGATTTCTCTCACATAACACCATTCACATTTTAGAAACAACAACGGGGGTTTTCTTTGACATAAAGAGAAATACTAATACATTAAGTATTAAAACTGTTGTTACTGATAGTCTCTTAAATGGTCAAGTGAGAGTTTTTAATCTTTCAAACCCAACTTTCTTAATGTGAGACTCCTAAACTAGAAAATCTAACTATGTTTACTGGATATCTTAATACTACATCTTAATAGATTAGGTTTTGTCATTACTGTAGGCCAGTTTCAGAACTGCTTCTTGTATTTCTGTGCTACTACAGAAGCTCCTAGCAGCATTTAAACATGACATTTTGCAACACCCCTCAGTGCAATCCTGAAATGAGAGAAGCTGGAAATACTTTCCTTCTTCCCAGTGTTTCACTGAACGCAACCCCCACATTTGCAAAAACCTAATTAGCAGCTTCTAAGAGTGTAGACTCAGGTTCTGCTAATTTGTATTATGAAATGAACAGCAAAATGAGTGGGGTTTTATTCTTATTACACAAAGCACCCTTTGACACCAAAATGATTTCTGGGATCATGTCTGGGTGAAGAAACCACAACAGCTTGCTCTTTTGTAGTTTAAGGAATTAGTGACCTTTTAAATATATCAAAAAGTCTAATTTGGAAAGAGTAAATAATGATGCGGTCTAGATATTTTTGCTTCGTGAAGCTAGGCTAGCTGCAGCATGCCCAGGTTATTCTCAAGACAAAGAAGTCCGGACAAAAAAAAAATCTTGGCATCTACAAATGCCATATGGAGTTTCCATGTGTCATTGTTGTATGACAAAATTGTCTCCCCCCCTTTTTTTTTTTTTTTTTCCCAAAATTTTTTTTTATTTTATTTTTTTTTTACCCAAGATATTTATTATATTGACTTTTTTTGCCAGTTCTTTTTCTTCCAAATCTGGGAGGAGGAGTGTTAAACTATATTTTTGAGTCCAGAATCAAAGAAAAATAATTAGCTTAAAAACCTCCAGCTACAGTCTGAAATGGCTTTTCCAGGCATAAAACTACACATTATTAAGGCCTAGCGTTGTGGGACTTTCCATGGCTTGAGGCTAATGCTCTCCCTAAGTGAAGCTGAGGATCCATCCTTTCTCATGGTTTGATGCTCCTGTTTCTAACCTTCATGGTTTGTTAGCCAGGTGACCTTCAACCTTTGATCCTGGAAAGACTATTAGCAGTGACTCCAGGAGATTTGCCTCAATAGCACGGCTGTAGGGGAGCATTCCCAGGTGCATTATAACTGCAACTTATCACAACATTGTACAATTAAACACTGGGATATCACAATGCACTCAGAATGCATATATAAAAATATAACTAAATACATGTTCATATAAATAAAAATAGGCATTAGTGGACTTAAGTCAAGGTGTGTCCCTTATGCTGCTGTGACCCACTTTCATGTGCATATTACCCACTTATCCTAATCCAAAATAGGATTTATGCAGGTACCTTGCTTCAAGCAAAATCTTAGTGTCATGACTAGGGAGGGTTCTTTAAACAAAACTCTGGGAGTCAATGACACAAACTACTAGAAAAATTATCTGTTTCAACAGCTTTTGTTGAATTGGTGTCTAATCCCAGCTCTTTAGACTACGAAATAACATTTCAAAACTCGGGACAGGTTTGACTACATGTCAAGTAAACAATTCAACACCTGCCATGTTTAGGGCATTATTGTAGTGAAGAATATTTTTTTCCCTCTCTCTTTTTCACTGTAATTCCCACTGGTTGCACTTTTCCCTTCTCTTCAAGATTTTTTGTTGCATTCCTCATTGGTGTCCTCTCAAAGATTTCTTTCAGGATAAAAGGTTAAACGGCAGTTTTCTATGGTGAAAATGTATCACTAGTTAAATTCTGCTGCATTTGTAGTTGTAAAACGAAGGCATACCTGATGTTGTGTCTAGATACAATATTTCAAAACAATCTTTACTTTTTTTTTTTTTTAATTTAAATCATAGTTAAAATGAAAATGTATGCCTAGGATGGGAAGAATAAGGGCTATGACAGTGGAAGATCCAAAGAAGGTGCCAAAATAATGTTCCTTAAAGCAAGAAAGACAAAGCAGTATTGTTTTACTGAGTTTATGGAATTTAAAATGTATGTTTCATGCATAACACAACATGATTCAAAACAGCTGACCTTTCCTTATAAAGAGTTAAGAAATTACTTTTACTGACAATTACAACTTAAAATGGCTCCACTGACATAACTGTAATGTGAACTGAAAGCCTCATCTTGCAAAGACTTTTGTGCTTCCTATTATGTGCTGTGGGAAGTCTTACTGACCTCATGGCTTTGAAGGTTAAGCAGGCAACTATGCCTTCTCCTCTTTATAGTTTAGTTGCCTTGTGGGCTAGCAAATGAAGAACTAAGAACTCCCAAGCTTAAAACTAAGCATTTTTATTTGAGGGGTCAACAGTTATGTGGACTCAAAGGAAGGGAACGGTAGATAACAAGAGCAGAGTCACAAGGATGGAACAGGGAAGAAAAAAGTGTGGTTGAGAAATGAGCTCCAGCTGCTGACACATAGAAACATTTCTCACTTAAGTCCATGAGGATGTTGCATATGGATTCAGTATGTGTGTATGACTGCTGAATAGTCCATGGATTAAGAGCTATAGACACAGTTAACATCCCTCCCAAGCTTTTAAATTCTAACGACTATCAAGGCTGAAATTTCTTTTTTTTTCCTCCAATAAAGTTTCTGGGTTGTATAATACACACTTAAAGTTGCTAGAGAGTTCCCATACCTATTTTGGCTGTATGGTGCCCTTTGGTGATATCACTACATAATCAACCATAAAGAAAGGAGAAAAAACATTTTCCAGGTTATTTGTGTAAACTTAAGTAGCTGAAAAATAAATATTGAGTCTACATAACAAATACCTTCATCAATACTGAGGGAAAGATAAACCCTAAACAAGCATAAAACTGCCTCCAACTTTCCGCTCATTCCACAGATCCCATTTAAGACAGCAACATAGGCAAAACCTTTCTTGAAATTTCTCCATCGTCATTACTAATAGAGCTACATCACCGACAACACCACCACAGTTTAAAGCATCAAGATGGTCAATGTCCTCCTTTGTTACACAGTCTCCAAATACTTAGTATGGTAGGATGCATAAAACGTTCCAACTTCAGCAGAACGCTAAACAAGTATTTAGGTTTATCCCTTAAACAACAATTAAGCATATATTCTGTTTAAGCACATTTAAGCTACGTTCATTTCAACAGGACTTAAGTTTGTGGTTAGTGGCAGTTTCATAGAAATGCTATGAAATTAATATTGGTTCTACATTTGAATTTCACAGTGTCTTCAAAGACAGACTTTGAAAGTGGTTTGTAAATATGTTCATTTATTTATTGCATATTCACTAATAGACTTGTGCTGGGGAGTCTTATAATAGTACAGTGCAGATTCCTCAGATTATACCAAAAAATCAAAATACCTATTATATGCAATGTCTTTCCTGTAAAATGATATGCCAACTTCCATAATCATTTGCTATTCTCTCTTTAGAAAAATTGGATATCTTTTAAACCTCCTAATTACAATAACAAATAAAAAGTCCTCTTTAGTAATAAAAAAAGGAAACTGGCACAGAATCATAATAAAGAAAAGCCAGCTGAGGAGCCTGCTAGAAAACAATACTATGTATAATTGGTGTTTAATTATGCAGAATTAACAAATGGCAGCAGCACTGGTTGTATTACTTGACCAGGGCTCTTTGCCAAGTCAACAAGCTGGTTTTAATGTAGGAAGTAACCCATTCAGTTATCTGGCGCCTTTGAGCAGGGCCCTGACTGCTGTGTTCTCCATCTGTGTTGCCAAAAACATTTAGCAGAAGAAAGAAATCTGTTGATTTGCTAAAGCAAGATAAATTTCTGCCATTGATATGGGTGAATGCACCAATAAGATCATAAAAAAGTTTTCTAAACATTTTATTCATCTGGTGCCAATGATTTAGTAACACCATGAGAGCTCAAAATACTAATTAGTATGAATTTGCAGGGTTGATATATTATACAATAGAATATCGAACATATTTATTTGAATATATTACCTCCACTAACGCCTCCCATCTCCATACACACATATTTGAATGTATTTAAAAACATGTTTAAATATTTATGTTCTCTAGAGCCTCATTACATAATTTTCTCCTATGGTAAGCGATTCATTTGCATTTTGAAATGAACACAACTATGATGATACATACAAGAGGTTCCCAGAGAGCATCTCTGCTGATGTACCCGCACTCACAACTGACCCCTGTAGCAAACCTGAGCGCTGGCCTCACCAGTAGCTCCTCCTGCTTTCCCCACACGGCTATGGTCTGCCGCACTCAAGAGATCTGGCCTGGCACACCTCTGGTAAGGTGTGCTGATTCAGGGGAGCTCAAATTCAATTTGGAAAAAAGCCTTTTTGAATTAAATACAGATAACAAACCTTTGGGGCAGGGAGAAGGCAACAAAAACTCTTGGAGATCCCCAAAAGCATGTAGCTGTCTGCCCATTCTTCTGAACTTCTCTTTCATGTGTAGGCTTCTTTGAGGGTTGTCACCAGGATAACAGTAAGAGTAGCAGACATACTATCAAATGTATAAGAACCTTCGCTGAGAAATGCATTGATACAAATGTTACATTAAAGTTGTATATTTATGATGTTTGCAGGAAGGCAGAAGACCGTGGAGAGAGAAGCAGAATTTGGGCTTTGATAGAATAGAGAATACGGATCGAAAGTAAACAAATAGGAAAGTCTCTGTCAACCAAACTCCTCTACAGATTCGCACAGATTCAGCTTCACCTGAGTAGCTGCTATTGTTAAGATCCTGACTAGTTTTCTCTTAAGTCAGACCAGGATTTAGATTACTGCAAGATACAGTGAGCTAGTCTTGTCTGAAATCCTGGGAAAAACTTAGTTTTGCCCTATGTTCCTCACAAAGAGTCATTGTCACAGGAATCTAGTTGTAGCTGAAGAGAAACTAAGAACAGAAAGATTCATCTTTGCTTTCAGGGCTTCTCAGGACAACAGGGTGCATGCAAACCAAGGACATCAATCTGTGGAGCACCAAGTGCAACACAGAACTAAACGGGGGCCTCTTCTACATCCTTAATAATAATAGGCTTTAGAATTCAGTGCTCATTTTAACCCCGCCTTTACTGGCAAAGAACAGCAGTTTTCTCCTTCCTTTTTTGCCATACTTTTTCAATGACACTCAGCATCATAAAAAACAATTCTTAAATCCACAGCATGTTATGTTTGGAAATAGAAAGTTAAATAAAAATGCCCCTCTGTGCGTGTGTGTATATCAGCACGCAACTTTACAAAGTTGAGCTATTTCCAATGCAAACACAAGTAAATCTGGACATCCTCATATATTCGACATTTTATAGGACCAGTAAAACTTGATCAAAATCCACTTATACTTGTCGGTTGTGTGACTTAACCTTTAGGGTAGATTAATTAGATTAACAGACCACATACTGTAGATTCCAGTACTTCCTCAATGGCTATTAAATTACACAGAAGGAATTATGTTTTAGAGTCCTGCTTCCTTAAATCAAATTCCAGCCCTGTCACCTTTCTTTCATTTATTAGACTGCAAAGCTCTTGTTCCTTTCGTAATAAAAACTGAACCTCTTTTAAATTCCATCCTTAATACTTGAAGTTATTCATGAGTGTTGTGCTTAGGATCAAATAACTATAGAATCTGAGTCTACACTGGGAGAATACCCTTCATGACAGGTATCCTACCAAAGGAGTGAAAAGGTGCCACTTCATTTGTGAAGAGGCAGCGAGTAGCAGAGTGTTCTCACTTTTAAGAGACGGGCTACAAGCCGTGCCCCATGCAGACCGCAGCAGTGGAAGCACAGAGTGGCCACCGGCATGGCAGAAGCAAGTACCCAAGCTGGAAGATGGGTACTGCTTGAAGGAGGCCAGTTCAGCTCTCGCCATCAGGATGGATAATGCTAATACACAGAATGCCTTCTGGTTAAGGCATGGAGTTGGGTAAACAGGGTTTAAGTAACATCTCTGCAGCTTTCCCAGCATGCTCGCTTTTTCTTCCTCAAAATGTTGTCCAGACAGTGAACAAAGATTTTGTACTCTTGCCCTGTATTCGCAGACAACAGGGAGCCTGGGCATGGCTCATAAACATGAGCAGAATATCCAGTATTTCCCAGAAAGCACCAGAGAAATTGTATACACACAACACAATGCAACTGGTAAGCTGAAGGAAGGAGACAAGGTTTTGGGCTTTCTTGCACTTGCATCTACCTACAAACTGTTCCCAGGGTATTACAAACAGCACAACAGCTAAGAAACCTAGGTAAATATGTCAAGCTTAAAAAACTGAGACGACTGAATTCAGATCTTTGTTCTGAAAAGGCTGTACAGCTGGGAGGAATATAATAACAGGCAGTGCCAAGGGAAAGTCTGCCCTCTGCAATTCCATGATGCAACAAGGGAGAAGACGACAGAATCCAAAATCTGTGACATAAGAACATGACTGTGGACGTATCATCTACTGCATGCCTGCTGATGCACACTCCTACTCAAATGCCAGCATGTTCCTCGCTGTCAAAACTGCTAGAAACATTGAAAGAGTTAGTATGGAAAAGTCGGTGACAGTGTATTTTTTTAAGCTATCAGGATGCCTGGATTAGCTTTGAAGCAGTGCTACACTACCCAGCACTAAACATACCGGCGTGTGCCCAGCCTCAGTCCCCATTAATCATAGAATCATTTAGGTTAGAAAAGACCTTGAAGATCATCAAGTCCAACCGTTAACCCACAACAGCCAAGTCCACCACTAAACTCTGTCCCTAAGCACCTTGTCTGCCCAGCTTTTAAATACCCCCAGGGATGGGGACTCAACCCCTTCAACCCCTCAACTTGTGGTCCAGTGCAAAGCCACTGCGCTCACAGGTTATTAAAACAATTAGCAATTATCCATACCATCAACTTTAACTAATGGTATTGCCCCCAGTTCCCTCAGTCGGGATCAGATTCTAGCAGAACACAAGTGCTTGCTTGGGAGAATTACTAAGCAGCAAGAACAAAGTTTGCAGGCTCATACCCACACGGCAGTCCAAAGTGCACCCATGAAGAGCACGTAAGCAGCCCTCCTCCGCTTTCCTGCAATACCATTATTTCTTTTGAGACAGCTCTTGTCACCAAAAGCGCACACAGCCATTGGTAGGCTCCAGGCATTACCAACAGCATTCCGCACTGTCCCATTAGGATGTCTGAAAGCTTGCCATCAAGACACCACAGTCTTGTTCCTCTTTCTCTGCAGCTCATTTCTGGTCCGTGATATTAAGGCTACACTACATGCCCAGCTTTCTCGCTGCATTTACTGTTGATGAGGCTCTTTCTGTGCTCCCTGTATTGCTGGAAGGATGAGCTGGCAAGTCCTGTTACAGTTAGTACACTTGCTTTAGTAGCTAGGGCAATCCATGGCTCCTAATGACAGGCCAATTATCTTTGAGGCTAGCAACTTACCACAGTTGTACTTCTCCAAAACCATGTAATTAAACCCATATGGCTTCAGTAAATAGCAAAACACTCTTGGAGGAAAAGCTTGATGAATAAAGAGAGAAGAATCCTTCACCTTTATTTACAACACGCTGAAAGCCACCTACTTGTATCCCTTTTTAAGACAGAAATTTTATTTCCAGCCGAGCAGGCAGGCAGAGCCTTTAAGCAGCCTGAGACAAAGAGGGTTTGCAACAATGGATGGAAGAGCAAACCCTGACAACCCTGCGCTTGTGATCAGGTAGCAGAGCCCAGGAGGGGAGCTGGTAAGGCAATTAGGAGCAGGTGATGCTTGCCAAGGAAGACTTCAGTCTTCAGGCAATCCATGTTATAGGGGCTTCGACAGAGCCTAGAGGGGAATCCAAAGCTGCTCTAACTGCTCAGAACTTCTTCAGGATATGAACTGAGCCCCATGTCTGGTGCAAAGTATGATGAGCTGTAAAGACTTCTCACTAGAATCATGGCAGTGTGTAAAAACATTATTTATATAGTGTTCTTTGCATTGGACTTCTGTGTCATGACATCTTTGTGCTTTGCACAACAGGAAGAGTGTGCGTATTTTACACTACCTATTCTTGCCATCCTAATTTGGACACCATCTATATGCTGTAGTATGCCCCTCCATGGTGGGAAGCTCCTCCACAGTGATTTAAAGCACCTGAACTACAACTACCGGCTGGAAGAGTCTGTCCTCATTCATTAAGTACTTGTCAACTAGAGATAAGCAGCTAAAATTGCATGCCTAAAATAGGTGATGTGATAATGCACTGTCAATAATGCTAAAGGGTTTCTGCCCCAAAATGCTTACAGTT
The DNA here is from genome assembly GCF_000687185.1 of Egretta garzetta. NCBI lineage: Eukaryota > Metazoa > Chordata > Aves > Pelecaniformes > Ardeidae > Egretta > Egretta garzetta. The sequence goes on from NW_009260801.1 coordinate 2,078,502, forward strand.
CTAAATAAGAAAAGGAGGAAAATGGATAGAGGCTTAATTTGCTATATGCCACAAGTTAGCAGCAGAGAGGGAAGCAGTACCCAAGATCTCTTCTCCATTCACTAGACTTCATTTGCCCAGACCGCATTTAGAAGTTAGGCAAAAAAACCCTCCCACTAAAGAAAACCCTACCATGAATATTAAAAAAAACCCAAACAAACAAAAAAAAAAAAAAACAAAACAAACCAAAAACATCCTTCTTCCTCTTCCTTGAATCCTGGAAAAATAAAATTCTTTGATGCCTTCATCTTCTCACTTAAGATATAAATCTGCATTCTGAACTCTATTTCTCTCCCATTTGATTACCATACTGAATCTGGGGGGAAAAAGCACGCAGGGAAAGATACATTCTTTGAATGAAAAAAGGAAAAATTCTTAGCGTCACAGATGGCTGTCAGGCTGAAATGAAGCTTGTGTCTGCTGGGGGAATCAGACATTAGTGTGAAATCTGAATAGAAAGGAACATAGCAGAAGGCAACATTTCAAAAGGAGTTCAGCACCAACTGGCATTGTGAGGGTTAATTTACTGCCAGGAACTGCTGGGCTTTTCATTCTCAGTAGACACACAATAGACAGATCCCAAAAGTACCCATCATAATCACAGATGCTGGGGATTAATGCTAAAATGAAAGCTTCATGAATATTAAAAATATCAAAACTGCTAATGATGTAGCAGAGTTTGGAATAACAACCAATCTGAAAATCTAAGAGTGTGCCATGCAGACATAGTGAGACACTGTCTTTTTAAAACTGATTAAACCTACTCAATTTGTAACAGAAAGAGGCTTATGCATATTAGGAGCTGAATTGACTGCCAAACTTTACAAATTGCACAGGCTAATTACCATAATTAAGCTTTGGATTGAAGAAGAAAATTCCATTTATCTCAGAATGACTCAGTGGAACTTCAACAAAGGCGGCAAAGTACATCAGATGGTTTCCCCTTTTTTTCCCTTTTTTTTTTTGCCTTTAAGCGGTGTTTCAAAAGCAGTTGCGAAATAAATAATCAGAGTGACAGCATAGAAATACTTTTGCTTGAAAATAAAAAAAAATCCATAATTTAGGGATCTGATTTTGGAATTTGTTGTAAACCCTCCCCTACAAACCAGTGCAGTAAATATGTTCTAGTCTTCAAATATGAAGTCTGAATCAGGGGGTACTGCAAAGCCACGTGTCTTTTATAACCTGAAGCCACATATAATTCCTGTAACTATGCTTCACCAGTGTCCTGGAGAGGATACTGAGTAGCATTTGATCCGCTGGACTCTCCTGCTGCTATACATGTCTGCTGTTTGCCTTGTCATGCCAATGCAGAGAAGTTACCTTGAAGGATGAGATAACGGCTACCACATTTTAAGATAAAGATTATGTGTTATTCCATGACTTTGAGCTGGATCCAAAGTCTTCTGCTAATCTCAAATGGGATTTGGATCTGGTCCATAGGGAATGCTTAGTCTGTGAGCAATAAAAGCACAGCTGTGAAAACTTTATTATGGGATACAGGAAAAACGTTTTATTGTATTTCCTTTTCTATCCCTATTTAGGAAGAAAACATAATACGAAGGTCTTCCTTAAGCTTACCTAGGCTTTTAAGTCACATATGTATGAGACTATATATACATAAAGACATCATGCAAAGGTATGAGACGCTAAGATACCGGGGAAGTATTAATTCTCCCACGTGTAATAGGACTCTGACTTTTCACCCACCAGCTACTGCAGTTGTGTTTGCATTTACCTAACTCTTGCTTCTAGGATGATGATGATGATGCCTATACATTTTGAGGTCCCTTTACAGAATGCCTTGAACAAAACGGTCCTGAAAAAACCATACATACAGGTTCATTTCTAGAAAACAAAGAAAACTTACAATGCATAAAAAAGCCCAAAGCAAGTTAAACAGACCTGCATTTCGTTCAGTGTAGAACTCAGAACAGTTATAACACATCTACCACCTATGGGCATGCTACAAATACTTGTAAAAATAAATGTGAATTAAAGGCCTAGGTAAACATATGAAAGAAAACCAGGCAAAAATAAAAAGGTCTTTATGTTCAAACATGGTTTTATTCAGCTACATCAGAAGAATCATGGGGCCATCAGAACAGAAGTCTGCAGAGAAACCTGGAATAATTTCAAAATGCAGACAACTAGAAGTGAGATATGTTACCCAAAAGAAGAGGGAGAAGAATGTAGTGATATTTATTTATCAGCATTGGTGCTTCCAGGAACCACCTGAATTTTCTGGAGCACATCTTTATTAAAGACTCACTAACATTATAAAAGAACATATTCACATGAACAAGTACAAGAGAAGAAACTACTAGCAAAGTCTAGTCCAGAATTTGTATCCGTCAAGACAGATTCAGGTTTTAATGTGATATTACTCATCTCATTTATACAAACCATACATAACTGCTTCTATGAAATTCTAATTTCATATAACAACTAAAATACAGAAAGTACTACCACATTTACTCCTTGAGGAATCAACAGAAATTATATTAAAATACCAGATCATGGGTACTTTTCCAAAAATCTTCCATCTATGCATGCCATGCCTTTCCCTCTTTTATATGGCTGCTAATACAACCAACTCTGAGATAGCCGTCAGCTGAAATTCCCCACTATGCAAACTAAGCATCCTAGCAGCAACGCCGCTCTGCATTCTGAATAATCAGAAGGCATTCACTTCACATGCTCAAAATTAAGCTTGTGTTACTTTGTGTGGCAGCAGAAGAAAGAAATAGAAGTTGCGGAGACCCTCTAGTCATGAGGAATTTCTGTGATTGGGATATGTAAATGATTATGTTGAAGATGTATGTGTGTGAGCAATTTTGTCTGTTACTAATTTTGTATATGGAAATGTATCGGTCCCCTCGTATAAATTGGAAATAAGTTGATCAAACACAGTAGAGCTGCAAGTAGTGAAGGAAGAGGACAATCCCAGATTCGCATCATTTTCGCTCTTTCTTATGCTCCTCATTAAAAAAGGCAAACACATTCATTCACACGTGTATTCACAAATACAATAAAGATGATGATCCTTTTTCTTTTTACCTTTTTTTTGTAAGAATCCTTTCTTGTTCTTGTATGGATCTATTCTGGAAACACATGCAGCTGTTAGAGCATGAAACAGCAATAGAATAAACTGCACTATAAATTGTCCTAATGTGATTATGTCAGATTCTCTTTAAATCAATCTGTTATCAGAAACTCCATTTTCTCTTTTTTCTCACCGTCTTGCACCCAGTGGAAGACTCTGTGGCCATAAACTGCACAAGCATCTTGCGACAGGCAAATTACTGAAATGTCCAAACCCTGCTTTTAAGTAGAATAAAAAGGTTAAGTGGCATCCTAAAGACAGAAAAATAAATAAAAAAACCCACATTATTCCTACAATAAGACACTGTCTGACTGAACTCAAAATCAACATTCACAGTTCAACACCTCAAGTGAAAAATACCAGCACTTACGATGTCCATGCTTCACCTGTTTTTTTGTCTGAAGGATCAGTCCTTGAGTACTTGTGGCTAGAATGAACTTCATATAGATAACATACTACTTAATAAAACGACCTCTGTGCTTTCTCAGAAAATTTTTCCTTGCCCTCACTTTAAGGGTGAGGAAAAATCTTTGTATTCATAGTTTTTTAAACAAGAATGTGTATTACTTGATATTTACAACCTTTTCAACAAGAACACTCATAACCTAAAGCAGGTCAAGCACAATCGTTTGTGCTATGCAAGATGCCTTACTGTTGGTACTCCCTATTGTTTATCCCTCAGATAAGAACAGGAAAGATAAATTCCAAATATTTGAGTTTTCAGTGAATGAATGTTCAGTTAATGATTCAAGGTTTCACATAGTCTGTTCCCTTTCATTGGCCTGTTTATTTTTAGTTTCTTGTTTAAACAAACTAACAGAACCACTTAAAATACCTCAAATCCTATCTAAAATCATACAGAAGAGGCACAGAAAAGAAAAGCTACAGCTCTGTCGTTTATTAGATGCAGAAAACCAATGTCTTCAAAATATTTAAAACTAGCAAAAAGTACAAGGGTTGTGTATTATTGAAACTGCATTATTAAAATAATTTCATTTAAATAATTGTTCTATATTTTGCATTTCTGGACACAAAATAAAGCTCTATGTAAATGTTTTTCAGAGACCACAAAGTTAAAAAAAAAAGAAAAAACCCAAGGTGGAGTCCTAAACCACTGATGTTTCACCAGCTTAACAAAACATTAAGGAACTTTAGAAACTGGTATATTATTACTCAAGAATAGTTTTTATTACTGTTTATAATATGTCTGTTATTTCTAAAATCACTCAGGATTTTCTTAATTTTTTTTTACATACATTCCTGTTCTGTGACAGCAGGCTAAAATCTTCACACCTTGCTCTAGTGTTAGGAATAGAGATGCTGAAGAACCCACCCCTGATCCTTATGAGGGTTAAAAGAACCCAGAATATGCCTTTGTTAAAAACTCTCGTTCTTGTGGTGGCCTAGAAGGAATGAGGTAATTTTATCAGCTGATGCTGATGAGGCTCTGGAAGTTTTCTAAGAAGCATAATACAGAATTGCACGCTTGGATGTTAATCTGTCAATGCAGTAGAGCACAGACATACAGGTTTTAGAAATATTTCCTACTTTTAAAGTACTTCCAGATATTGAATAGAAAAAAAGTCACTCGAGTCATCTTGAGCCTTCAGTATGAAAATGTGTAGACATGATCTAAAAGATATCTGTAATGATCTTTGGAGGGAGAAATTTGGGAAATAACCCCAGGCTGAACTTTTCTTTATATTGAACTATGGACTATAAATACGCTGAAATTTCATTTATTCTAAATCTTGAAATATGGACAAAATAGTGGCAGGATACAAATACTCAAAGAATTAAGGAATATATTGCCTATCACCTGCAGGTTATTGGTTCAAATTCTGTCAGATGAATAGTGACAGAAAGTCAATACAAGCCAATGGCTGTTTCATGAACTACATGTGAATCAGGTAAGTAGTCCAAGAGCAGACCCCAGTATAGGATAATTCCTGATGAGGAACAGCTGGTGGTGGTAGCAAAAATCCCAAACTGAACTCCTCTCTAATAAAGACTCATGTTATGAAAGTATGCATTTGAAAGCACGGGCTGCGCATCATTTGCGCTGTAGATACAAAAGATCCATTTGGCTTTGAATATTGTTAATGTGGCATGAGCATATACACAAAACCAAGGTCACTAGGCACCATATTCCAGAACTCTGAAGAAACATCTCTGCAGAGATTGCTTTTGCTGCACAGGGAAATGCATTCACTGCATAAAAATATGTGCTTCAATAAATGGCACCCACCAATGCTCTTTCTTGCAAAGCAATAAATGATAATGATAATTTCAAAACAGCTATAATGGTATTAGGTGACTGAGTTATGTAATATTATTTAACCAAAATAAAGATGATACTATTAGGGGTTTTTATTAGATGGTACTAGTAGGGCTTTTTAAAACTTAAAAACATTATGAAGTTAATTTTTTATGAAGTTGGTTTTTGTTTGTGGTTTTTTTTTAAGAAGTTGTTTAGAAAAAGAGAGTGAAGGAAAGACAGGAAGATGCTGGTGGACATTCTGACTATTTCTTAAGAAGAGCTGGTTATTACTAAGCAGCAATTTTCTGATTTTCATTTAAGATTTTTCATTCTAGAAATTCATTTCCAGTACGTTTCAATGAATGAGAAGTTACAAGTTAATTTAACTCCCAGGAACCCCAAAGTGCAACTTTTTGGTGCTAGTGTAGCCAGAGCCTCAGGGAATATGTCCAGGAAGCAAATTCATTGCTGTAGTAAATCAAGTTGCTTTCTAAATTTAGTTTCCCACAGTGGACGGATTTTTTTGAGTAAATAGAAAAGCTGGCTCTTCACTGCCTATCCTGTAGATAATGCAAAGGATTCTGCTAATACCATCTGGCAGCACAGTTAAAAAGTTAAATTATTTAAGTCATCAGACTTTAAATGACATGGGTTTGGAACAGATTTAAGCAGCTCCCAAATTAAATAAAATTAAAATTAATAGTTCACAGAATAAAAAACAACCTAGAAAATACTGGAGTGTATTATCAATGCTTTTATTCATACTGCACACACCATTGCCCTCTTCATTCTATATTTTCACTTTTAATTACTCTCAATTTTTATAAAATACCATCTATTTCAGAACCTCAATCATATAATAGCTAATATAACAAAACTTTCCACTAACTTTATTTAAGGCAACAACTTTCATTCTGTGCAGTTTTAAAAGAACCTCTTGTAAAAGAACCCGAATCATTGGATTTTTACTCTAAGTTACTCAACTCAATTTCAGTAGATCCAGCTTCTTCTAACTAAAGTACCTACCTCTTCAGCAATCTTTATTTTTCATTAGCTTGAAGAAAAATTTAGAAATAAATCTCTGCTGTATTTTTTTGGTCACAGATAACTTCTTTCACTGTGGCTGAGCTGCAGTTTTACCCATACACCTTTCCGTACTACAAAGAGAGGTGAAGTAGCTTGATCTATCCTGGTTGTAGTAGCAGAAGAATGCTTTCAAGGAGCTGAGGCATATCTGCAATGCATTTGAAATAATAATGCAGAATACTTGAAATATTTAAGAAAACCTTCCAAAAATCACGCACGCCTCCCTCCACAAATACTTTGTTTTTGTGGAAAAGGACAGCTTAAGTTATAGTAACCCGTGAATTCAAAGTGCACTTACTTAGCAAAACCTCTTTGCAAACCACACAGAACTGCAGACATCTGTATCAAGGCTGGCTACTATTCTCCAATATTGGACAATAATATTAAACACCTGTTTTTACAGCCTACTGGATGAATATGGCTGCTTTTGACAGACAAGTACTAGAACTAAACCATCCAATTACAAACCAAGTTAATCTAGGGAGGAATAGAAGAGATGGAAAAAGCTGAAAAGGACACAAATGTCTGTTTGTGTGAAAGCAAGTGATAAATCATGGAGCGCAACATTATTTTCTGGCATCTTTTTATAATGTGGCTAGCGACTGATGAAATACAGGACCAGTGTAGTAAATCTGATAACTGGTTCTATCAAGCCCAGATTTCTGTCTGTGCTGGACGTTCAGAGAACTAAAGTATACCTAATCTATTAGGCAGCATTAGAGATGGAGGAAGACTACTTATAATCCACTTACGGTTAGAAGAATGAGGTTGGGTTTGTTTTTCTTTTTTTTTTTTTAAAGAGAAAAGACTAAAAAGAAAAGTTGTTATAGAGAAACAAAATATACTGAACATCAGAGAGACGCACCGAACTTTTCAGCAACTGTTGCTAATAGGAGTCCCAAACAACACATTTGGAGTGGAAATCACTGCCACATGTTAAAAGTATTTAGGATGTGATGCAGAAGGGCAAGATTAGTACAAAAATTCCAAATATGTGCAGGGAAGGAGATAACCCCTAAGGAATTCCAGTTCCACACAATAAAGGTAAAACCACTCTGCTCAGGTTTCTCCGGACTAGCTGTAGCTGCATCTGTGTTGCTATTCCCACCGCCCGTTCCACACGCAACTGCACCAAAACCTAAATGTGAGGAGAATCAGAGAACCCATCAGTGTTTAGCATAATATCGCCTCAGGCACCAGAGTGGCAAACATGCAAATGAGCTGATTAATCAGGAGGTAATTATGCTTGCGTTACTCTTCCTGTTACAACACTGCTTTGATAGCAAGATTAGGTATTATACATAGGAGCAGCTCATAGGGCAAAACACTGCAGTACCCTGTGAGATGGTTTAAAGTCCTTTACAAGCACATTTCCTGTAGTATTTAGATGAACATTTCATTTATGAGAATAGGTTCATACGTCACTAACTAAGCGAATCTTGACAGGGAGAAGCAAGTCTATAAGATACTGATTTCCAAAATAAAACATCTACATGGCACTTTCCAGCTGAAGTAATTCCCTGGCATGGGGTACAATCTGTTTACCAATTTCCTTCAAGCACTATTGTCTCAGATTAACTGATTGTCAGATCTTTCCATCTCTTTGGACTGTGCTGCGGCAAAATGGAGCAGGACTCACTAGAGGAAGACAATCTTTTTAAAAAAATAAAAGGCAATATAATTTGAGCATCTTCACTGACTACACAAAAATTCTTGGTTTAGAATTCAGAGGGGCTACGTCAAAAAGCAAAAAAACCTGTAACAGTTATGTTGCAGAGTAACAAGCAAACTTTTTGTGCCCAGAGTACAAGTGTAAGGCAGTGGAGGATTTCTATCGCCAACTTTAAGGGAGATTGCTCTAGAGGATGCTCGATGACAGCAATCAAGGAAAGCTATCCCAGCCCAGCAGCTCTGGCTTACTGATGGCCATACCCCCTTGGTGGCTCCTCCGCAAGCAGTAGGAATTGCTGCAGATGGGGACCGGGCGTTATTCTGTAACTGTACAGAATCCAAGTACGTTCTGAAACTGTATTATTCCTATATTCCTCAGCATTCCCAACACAGCTGACATTTTAACATCCATTTCTGTATACCATTTGATTCCCTGTATGTTCACATGCACACATTTCCTACTATCAGCAGTACAACATGCATGCTGGAGCTAATTCACGACATAAGGACTTCAATGTTTAGTTGCACTGATGATAATAATTCTCTACGGACTCAAGGCTATGTTCTCTCTACCAGTTAAGGTTATTTTCCCTGCTGAGATGATTTAGCACACTTCCCTGAGAGGGCAGTATGCCCAAGGAGGAAGCGGGCTTTCGCAGATGTCAGACACAATAGCCTGTTCACAGGTGAGAGTTACACCATGATTAGGATCCCAATAGCAGAGGTTCATATTTCTGGAGGGACCACTAAATGCCCCGGGATCCATTATTTATACCAAAAATATTTATACGTGCACAGGTATCATATGTCCAGCTTTCACCTCCTGAAGGGCCTAGCTTAGCAGAGCAAACCGAGCTGGGACGCAGGGACTCCAGCACAGCCTGCCTGATCCCCACTACCCAGGCCCCTGCAACTCTCCGTGCTTTCAGCATGAAGAGATCTTGAAAGCAAGATTTGCACCTAGTATCAAATATTGCAATCAGCTAAGGATGAGAAGGGTACACCTAAAAGATTTTTCCTCTGCAGAGAGCTCTTCTGCCTCACACCTGTAGTGAGAGGTCTATGAAGCGTGCTTGAGAAGCGATGGGCGATGACTGTGCTCTAGAATTCATACAAAAGCACCCTGTGCAGGTTAACTACAACATTCCTCTAAAACGCTTCAGCGTGTCCCTTCTCCTGTTGCCTGGCCTTCTCGCTAATGTGGCTGATTACATCTCCGATGGAAAGTGCTGCCAGTGATTTTCCACTGGGTGTCTTCAGAGACTGGATGCCAGTTGCAAAAATCAGTCAGTCTGGAACCTAGCTGATTCCAGCTGGGTCTTGGAACCCTGTATTCATCTTGATCAAGCTAAATGAGCTAAAATACGCACAGCAGCAGTGACTGCTGACAGTAAATGACAGCCTGTGTTGCGGGCAGTCTCGTGGCAGCTGGCTGCCTTAGGAGTCATCCAGTGCCTGGAAGAGTTGGCTGTGGATTTGCCCCTGCCGCCCCCGGGGGAAGGGTGATGATCCGCTGGTTCCTTGTACACTAAATAAGCTCTTTTCTATTCAGAAACTCTTCAGTCCTTTCACCTGAGCGCCTAAGCATTAGCCTGTTTCCCACAGCATGCTACATGAGCTTGGGAGCTGAAGGAATGCTGAAATCCAGGGTCAAATTCCGAGCCTTCGTTAGGGAAGAGGCTCCTGCTGCCCGCAGCTGCTCCCTGGCACCTTCGCTTCTCTTGAAGCAATACCAACTCTGTATCTACCAACAGAAAAAGGAAAGTAGCAGACGAGGCTAAAAATATTTGTTCTCTAAAACATCATTCAGTGCTGTGTTATCAACTGTAACGTTCAACGGTAATTGAAGACTCTGATAATTCACTGCAATTCCCTAACAACCTGAACCAAATAGCAACAAACAGATAAATAAATAAATAAATAAACAACTCCCGTACATCCTAACAACCTGAACCAAATAGCAACAAAGAGATAAATAAATAAATAAATAAATAAACAACTCCCGTACATGAAACAAGTAATACTGGACAACTGCTTTAATATCCCTGGTGAGTAGACATGCCAGCCTGTCTTACAGACATTCAAACAACTTCATTTTGTTGAAAGATGAAAAACCAATAAACTTGAGTCTCTGTTGTTCCATCACTTGGGCTTTTTTCTACCTTTTGCATGGTGAGATGGGATGTTGAATAGGCCAGATGTTTAGGATGAATATGCCTGCACCTTTCTCTTACTCAATGTACCCAAAGCAGACCCGAGGATCCGTAAAACGTGTTTTATTTAAATAAGACCTCCAGTACTTAGCCTCTAAAAGAGAAAAAAACTCCACATA